>NC_136957.1:6549562-6977062 GCF_032717465.1 Coenobita brevimanus | reverse complement strand
AATATCAAAAAACAGTCCAGATACTTGCATTGCTCATGGAAGCAGACTGACCCGTCCCAAAAACTCAGAAGCTGAGAGGGAGAAATTTATGAACCACACTTTACTAAGATCAGGCCAAAACAGACGATTTTTCACAGATGCAAGAAGTTTTAACAATGTTAATTTCTTCGGGCAAAGACATATTTCCTGAACTGATATAAGTCGTTCGGCAGTCGCCGGAATCAGGTAAAACGGACGCCATCATTGTGAAGACCTAAGAGCCATCACATTTCCAAAACGAAAAGAGGCGAGAGTGAAACGTGGGCAGAAGATAAAGACCTTAATTTATCTTCAAGAATAATTCTAAACTGGCTTGAATTATCTTGAGGTGGCCAGAGTGAAGCAGAAAAAGTGCGACTTAGTGAAGCGTTTAGACATCAAACGCAGATGGGCAGTGCGGAAGTGAGGCGTAGGCAAGATTGAAACTAAGTACCCTCATTCAGAATAAGGAGATTTCGAACCACGACTGGCTGGTCTGGGTGACCGTAACAGCAGAGTGTCCACTTATTCAACTGGAATGGTCAGAGCAACCGTGAACCCTGGATGCAACGGTGTCATTCCACAAGCACATTCCCTACAAACCAGGATACCGAGAGAGAGAGAGAGAGAGAGAGAGAGAGAGAGAGAGAGAGAGAGAGAGAGAGAGAGAGAGAGAGAGAGAGAAGCCTTCATACAAGCAGATGTGAAATCATGCATACGGAAGACTATAGTACAGGGGAGAAGGGGGCATTGTGTGTGCGTGTGTGTGTGTGTGTGTGTGTGTGTGTGTGTGTGTGTGTGTGTGTGTGTGTGTCCTCCCTTTTCTTCTTGTAACATCTGCTTACTTGCTCCGAAACCCAGCCTACGGCGGTTGTGAAAGCTCTCACCAGTTACTAGTTTTTTTACGATTTGAGTAAATATTCCGTGTGGATAAAGTAAATATGTGTATACAAATGTCTTGGACGCATTATCTCCGTGGAAGGCGTGCAAATGCTAGCTAGTGTTCTTGTGCGTATTGTGAAAAACGTTGTCTTGTTCTGTTTGTTTACGTTTCGCTCCTTAAAATGTGACTGTGGTGAGTGGTTATTGTTCTGAAAGTGTTTAGCACTACCCTGTATTTAGAGCTACGGCTACGTGAGTGATAAATGTATGCTGTTTCACCAGTAAAAAACACTTTATACCCTGTATGAACACTTGAAACTGAGTGGAAGTTTGTTTTGTTTTGACTTGTTCTCGTTGTAGCTGACCTTGTTGGATAAGTGGAATTTTGTTTTAATCTGACTTTTCTTTGTTCGAGCTGAGCTTTAGTTTAAAGTGATACCGCGTTTCGGTGTTTTGTTGTGTGTTATACAGTAGTGCGGAAATTATGTGTTCAGCAGTTTGTCAGTTTGTGGCAGTCCTCTTTAATTTCGTGGATGTAAACAGCTTCAGTATTTGGTACAGTATATCTGGTGTATTTGGTGTTAAGTTTTTCCATTTGCATAATGCTGTAAGTGAATGAGTATTGGATCCTAAGTTTTTGCAATTGTTTTCACCAGTG
Source organism: Coenobita brevimanus (assembly GCF_032717465.1). Classification (NCBI taxonomy): domain Eukaryota; kingdom Metazoa; phylum Arthropoda; class Malacostraca; order Decapoda; family Coenobitidae; genus Coenobita; species Coenobita brevimanus. The sequence continues at coordinate 6,975,504 of NC_136957.1, read as the reverse complement.
AAAAAAGTTTATACTCCGTGAAAGCAGTCATTTAGTGAGTAGAGTGTTTTTGAATTGAAATTCCGGTTACTAGCTTGCCCCTGTTCGGACTGCTTGGTCAACGATGTTTTTTCTCTTCTCATAGTAAGTTAGAATATTTTAATAGGCAGATAACCCATTTGCTTTACTTATAAAGACACTTTGTAGCTACACATTAAATTCACCATTCCTGCAAGGTAACTCCCTGTTTTTTGTTTTAAAGTTCCGCCATATATGTAAATATTGTTGTTTGCAGGTATCACTTTTTCAGTTTCAAGTAACGTTTTTCTTCTGTTTACAGGCACTGTTCATCTGGTATATTATTATTATTATTATTATTATTATTGATGAGATGCAGTTTGGGTTTATGCCAGGTCGGAGGACCACTGATGCCATATTCATTGTTCGACAGATTCAGGAAAGAAGAGGGATCTGTATTTTGTTTTTGTTGATTTGGAAAAGGCCTTTGACAGAGTCCCTAGAAAGGTGGTGAAGTGGGCAATGAGAAAGCTTGGCTTGGAGGAGTGACTGGTTAGGGTGGTTATGGCTATGTATGTGGGCGCTCGCACCCAAATAAGAGTGAATGGAGATTTGAGTGATGAGTTTTCCTTGAATGTTGGTTTGCATCAGGGGTCAGTTTTGAGTCCCATGTTTAGCATGGTACTTGAAGCCTTCTCACGTGACTTTATAAACAGACTCCCGTGGGAGATGTTTTATGCTGATGATTTGGTGTTGATTGCAGAGAACGAAAGGGAGGTGGAGGAAAGGTTTAGGAAGTGGAAAGATGGTATGGGGCACAAGGGCTTAAGGGTAAATGCAGATAAAAGTGATGATATCTAGTGTTGGTGGTGGTACTGTCAAAGATGAAGGAGAGTGGCCATGTGCAGTTTGCCGCAAGGGTGTGGGAAGTAATTCCATCTTGTGCGGTGTTTGTGATAAGTGGGTGCATAAGAGATGTAGTGGTATCAGAGGTAGACTGCGAGATAATGCTGATTTTATGTGTACGGCGTGTCGGGGAGAGCAGGTGGAGATTGTCAGGCGTGAAACGATTGAACTTGCTGGTGAATCTCTTGAGTGTGTGTAAGAGTTTTGTTATTTGGGAGACATGTTGTGTGCTGGGGGTGGGGCTGGAGATAGCTCTGTGGCTAGGGTGAGAAGTGGTTGGAAGAAGTTCAGGGAGCTCTTGCCTCTCCTGACATTGAGAGGACTCTCCCTACGTGCTAAGGGGTCTTTCTATGCAGCATGTGTTGGGAGTGTAATGCTGTATGGTAGTGAGACCTGGTCAGTAAAGGAGGAGGATATTCGCAGGCTCAGACGTACAGAAATTACAATGATTAGGTGGATGTGTAGTGTGTCCCTGCATGCAAGGTCTGGGGGGGCTGGGTTTACGATGGAAGAGTTGAGAGGTAGGATGGGACTGGAGTGTATTGGTGTTGTGATGAGGAGAGGTACATTGAGATGGTTTGGACATGTGAAGAGGATGGGGGATGATGATTGGGTGAGGAAGGTGAAAAGTGTTAATACTGGGGGTGGGGTTATGAGGGATAAACCGAGAAAGACATGGGACGAGGTCATTAAGTGTGACCTCAGGGTTAAGGGACTGAACAGGGAGCCTGCAATGGATCGTGCAGCATGGAGAGCCGCCATTAAGTGACCAAGGCTGAGGCATGCAAGCATGTTTGAGCCTTTAAAAACGAAACAATTATTATTATTATTATTATTATTATTATTATTATTGCTGTTGTTGTTGTTGTTGCTGTCGTTGTTGTTTCCTTGTTTTCTAGGAATTTGCCAAATTTTGAAACCCTCATTCCATGTGGCAACAAAATTTCCACTTTCGAAACTAGGTAAAGAAAAGCATTAAACAAACCGACATTTATCTTGTAGTACTTTTCTTGTTCTAACTATTTATATATATAGATATATATATATATATATATATATATATATATATATATATATATATATATATATATATATATATCCCATTAATGCCCAGTGTCCTCAATATAGGACAAAACTGGGAATTTTCAAAAGTTAATAAAGTAGGGAACCCACGGGCAGGGACCTATGAGCTTCGCGACTATGAGCCGATAGGCAGAGGGCGGTACGTTAGTACCCTCCCAGCACAGTGCCTCGCCCAGGAACCCTGGGATGCAATGGGATATCTATCTATCTATCTATCTATCTGTCTATCTATTTGTCTCTCTATCTGTCTATCTATTTGTCTCTCTATCTATCTATCTATCTATTGTTACGGAACAGAGAGAGATAATGAACACTTCAAGTGAGAATACTAAAAATCACTACTGTCCCGCAAAGTTCCAGGTTCAAAACAAAAGAGTTAGGTAAAATTACAAGTTAAAGTTTAATGCTCAAACTAACAACTAAACATTCAGGACTCATAAGGATAATGTAATGGTAAAAAACAGGTTAAATATATGGTTAACTGCAATAGCCTCTATTAACACGAAATTAGCAAGAGTAAATTTATCTAAGTCAGCCCTGATAAAATGAGAAAACCGGATAATGCTCAGTTAATGAAAGATATATTATTACAGATACAAAATATTATCAATAATGGCTGACATCAAAAACTCCACATGAATCGCAAAAACCTTACCAGGCCAACGAATTAACACCTTATGCTATACAGTACAAGAAAAAATGCAACAACACTTATACTCAAATTACACAGCAGCCAGATGGTTGGAGACTTCCCGAACACTCACAAAAATAATAACAACTGTACAGGGGAGGACAGAGATGTGAACAAAATGAGGAATAGATCTAAGTGGCAATTAATGCAGAGACTGAGCTCATTATATAGGGGCCGGCAGAGCTTGATACAACTTGTAAGAAGGACGCGCAAATGAAGCGATACGGGACAAAGAGTTGACATTCCTGCTCTGAACAACAGAAAGAACGACTTTACTATAAGGGAGGAGAAGGGGGGAGTGAGGTAGAACACGGAAGCTTGGTCACTATGGAAGCCACGAGGCGAATTGTGATCAAACATGCAGCATACTGTACGTTAGAATTATACAAAGGATGATGAAATCATAGGCTATGTAACATCTCCCCACAAAAAAAAAAAAAAAAAAATTTACATAGGAAATTTCTTATTACTCTAAAACAATCTGTCTAAAGTCTAGATAAGCAATCTGCAATAACATTTTCTTTCCCCTTGACATGTTGTATGTCTAATGAATATTCCTGAAGAAGTAGACTCCATCTTGTCAATCTCTGATTTTTATCTTTAAACTTACTAAGGAATTTCAATGGGTTATGATCGGTATAAATGACTATGGGGTCAAAACCAGAACACAAATAAAATGAAAAATGCTGTAAACCCAAAATCAAGGCCAAAAGCTCTTTCTCAATAGTTGAGTAGTTCTTTTGAGGTGGAGTGAATTTCTTACTATAATAAGATACAGGGTGTTCAATACCCTGATCATCCTCTTGCAGCAAAACAGCCCCAGCTCCTGTATCACTTGCGTCAACAGCCATCTTAAAAGGCTTAGCAAAATTTGGAGTAGTGAGCACTGGCTGACTTAATAGTATAGCTTTAAGTTTGCTGAAAGAGGATTCACAGTTATCGGTCCAGACAAATTTAACTCCCTTTTTCAGTAGGTCTATAAGTGGTGATACAAGAATTGAAAAGTTAAGAACAAATCTCCTGTAATAACCTACCATTCCCAAAAATCTTTGTAGCTCTTTCCTACTTTTAGGTCTGGGAAGATCACTTATAACCTGAACCTTAGCTGCTGGTGGTGCAACGTGTCCATCACCAATTACGTACCCAAGGTACTGAACTTTAGCTTGACCAAACTCACACTTTGATAAATTAGCTACAAGATTAGCCTGAACCAAACACTCAAGAAATTTACTGACATGGCATAGGTGATCTTTCCAGTTGTCACTGAAGATTAATACATCATCAATATAAACAACACACCCTGCCAAACCCTCTGTTACAACATTCATGAGCTTCTGAAAAGTGGCTGGTGCATTCTTCATACCATATGGCATTACAGAACATGCAAAAGTCTTTCCTAGTGTTACAAAACATGAGATCTCCCTAGCACGTTCAGTCATAGGTACTTGCCAGTATCCCTTTAACAAATCAAACTTACTTATGTACCTAGCCTTTCTGATCTTGTCTATGCAATATTCCACGCGAGGGAGAGGGTAAGTGTCTGTTTTGGTTATCTGATTAACACGTCTGTAGTCGATGCAAAGCCGCTGTGACCCACCTGGCTTAGGGACTAGAGTGACAGGAGAACTCCACTCGCTCTGACAGGGCTCAATCATCTTGTGGTCTAACAGGTAGCCAAGCTCCTTCTGGATGAGAGGAACTTTCACTGGGTTCACACGGTAAGGAGGCAGTTTAATTGGCTTTGCGTCTCCAACATCGACATCATGCATCAACACAGTGGTTCTTCCTGGAGTGGCACGGAACACTTGCGGGTACTCCTGCAGTAATGCCGAAAACTCCTGCCTTTCCTCAGGAGCTAGATGAGAAAGCTTAGTCTGGAGATCATTCATGATATCAGGATTCTTCCCCAAACTATCACTCAGGCTCATGCTGCATGGGAGAACTTCACTTGCAGACTCGGGTGGAACAGCTACAGTGCAGACTGGGTTATTTTCGTCCCGCCTGTGATATAACTTTAGCATGTTGATGTGACAAAGTTGCTTGTTCTTTCTACGATCTGGTGTGGCGATGACATAGTTGACATCACTGAGTTTCTTCTCCACGAAATAAGGACCACTAAACATGGCTTGAAGAGGTTGCCCATGCACCGGTACCAGAATCAAAACCTGATTTCCTGGCTGAAAGTGGTGTAACCTGGACTTCTTATCATACCAATTCTTCATCTTCTCCTGAGCAGCTCCTAAATTCTCTCTCGCCAGCTGTAAAGCAGTGGACAGCCATTCTTTGAACTTCATCACATACTCCAGCAGGTTGACGTCATCTTCCTCCGACAGCCAGCATTCCTTGAGTAGCTTAAGGGGTCCTCTTACTTCATGGCCAAACAGTAGTTCAAAGGGTGAGAAGCCCAGTGATTCATTTGGAGATTCTCTTGCAGCAAATACAACGAATGGAAGACCTTTATCCCAGTCTTTCTGATGTTCCAAACAGTATTTCCTGAGCATCGATTTGAGTGTTTGATGATATCTCTCCAACGCTCCTTGGGTCTGGGGATGGTAAGCTGAAGACGTGATCTGGGAGATGCCCAACTCTTTCAGAGACTGCTTGAAAACATTTGACATGAAATTACTTCCTCGGTCTGACTGTACCTCCTTGGGCAGACCAAACTTGGTGAAAACCCCCAGCATTTCCTTAACCACGTTCTTTGCTGAGATATTTCTTAGTGGAATGGCTTCAGGATAACGAGTAGCCATATCAATCAGGGTCAACACATAAGAAAATCCTGAAGAAGTCTTAGGAAGAGGGCCCACAATATCCACCAACACACGGGTGAATGGCGCCTCAAAAGGAGGAATGGGAACTAGAGGTGCAACCTTTTCGGTCTGATTACACTTCCCCACAACTTGACAGGTGTGACAAGACTTACAATACCAGGAAACATCTCTGAAGATACCTGGCCAGTAGAAGTGTTTCAAAATGCGTGCCACAGTCTTCCTCACTCCAAGGTGTCCTGCCAAACTGGAATCATGAGCCACTCTAATGATAACCTGCCTACAAACACGAGGGATAACAACTTGATGTACAACCTCCCATTCACAGTTGGCTGATGCTGTTGGGGGTCTCCACTTTCTCATAAGTACTCCTGACTTTATATAATAACAAGTAGAAGCACCAGCTGACTCTTCCTCACTGCAAACAGAGTTAGCTAGACCTTTCAACTCAGGGTCAGCAACCTGCAACTCAACCAACTCTTGACGAGACAAATTATCAACACTACGGGGTACTGCCTCACCTGGTGAGTGGTCCAAATTAGCAAGAAAAGTGTCACCTAGGATAACATCATCATCATCATTATCCTCTAAGTCACCAGTAACTTTAGACTTAGCCCTAGTGACAGCACATGCAGAGAACACCTCAGGGACATCACAATCCTGTGTCGTAGTCACTGGTTCACTAGACAACTGAGGAGCTGGACACACTTGACTTCCACCAATATCATTTCCAAGTAAGAAAGTTACACCTGACATTGGGAGTGTCTCAACCAACCCAACCATAACAGAACCATTAACAAAACCAGACTCTAAATTCACTCTGCACAGAGGGACAGAGAAGTAATTATTCCCTACACCTTGTAAGATTACAGTTTCATCAGAGGAATTAACATTAGAGCCTAGAACACTGGTCAGCATAAGGGATTGGCAAGCACCTGTATCACGATATATTTTAACTGATTTCCTGTTATTACTGTCCAGAGGACTGACAAAACCATCAGACAGGAAATAAGCACATGAACTCTTGAGTGTCACCCACGTTACTGCTCAAAAGAGGAGCTTCATCATGAGAATTTAATTTACCCCTCAAAGCAGGGTCAGTTAACTCGGTTAAAGAATTCTGGGAACTCTCAAGGGTGGACACTAGACCAATTGACTGAATATTTAAAGACTCCTTTTTGTTCACATCACGCTGTCTCCTGAAACATTTCTCCGTAGTATGACCAAGCTTACTACAATAAGTACATTTACTTTTCTGAAGTCTAGAGGTGGAGCTGGTATTTACTTCCTGAGAAACATCATCTTTTTTCTCTTTCCTGTTACCTGTACTCTGAGTAGAGGCAACGTACTTACTCTCAGCTTTCATATTTTCTTTGGAATATCTCTTGTGAGTAAGAACATATTCATCAGCTAAAACTGCAGCATCAGACAAATTATCTGTTCTTTTCTCATCAAGATATAGGCTTACATCATTATTAATACAACTTTTGAAGTCCTCCAGCAAAATCATCTGCTTAAATTTACCAAAATCAGAATCCACATTCTTAGAATTTAACCACTGCTCTAACAGATCTTCTTTGATTTTTGCATACTCAACATGGGATTGCTTATCTTGCTTATAAGTTGTCCTAAATTTTACTCTATAGGCTTCAGGAACAAGCTCATAGGCCTTAAGAATCAAGCTCTTAACTACATCATAATTATCAGATTGATCCTGAGGCAAAAATGCATAAGTTACTTGAGCTTTACCAGTGAGAACACTCTGTAGGAGTACTGGCCAATACTTTTTAGGCCAATTAAATCCTGTAGCTACCCTCTCAAACAACTGAAAATACTTTGTTAAATCAGATTCATTAAAAGGAGGGACAAGTTTAACATTTTTAGCCACATCGAAATCATCAGAGCTAGATGATCCAGTTCCACCTTGTTTCATGCGATACTCATGGTCTGCCTGAATCCTAGCTAGTTCAGTTTGTGCCTGAGCCTGTATCTGTGCCTCCTGAATACGAGCCTGAGACTCAGCCTCCTTAGCACGGGCCTGAAACTCAGCCTCCTTAGCACAAGCCTCCTGCAGGGCTAGCTGTAACTTAGCTATTTCAATCTGCGTTTGCTCATCTGGAGGAGTTACATTAACCAAGCTTTCATTAATCATGTCAACAATTTGATCTTTAGAATGATGAGAGCGAACAGCAATTCCCAATTGTTGAGCAACAAGCTTAAGTTCATTCTTTGTTCTGTTTTCTACATCACACACTGTTTGCACAATTGACAAAAAATCTTTGGCTTCATCAAGCGTAGTAATAGTAGACATCATGAATAAATCACAGTCACAAAATATCAAGCAATATCCTTATGATAATATCCTGAATATTCTGATAAGAGGTCGCCAAATTTATGTTACGGAACAGAGAGAGATAATGAACACTTCAAGTGAGAATACTAAAAATCACTACTGTCCCGCAAAGTTCCAGGTTCAAAACAAAAGAGTTAGGTAAAATTACAAGTTAAAGTTTAATGCTCAAACTAACAACTAAACATTCAGGACTCATAAGGATAATGTAATGGCAAAAAAGAGGTTAAATATATGGTTAACTCAATAGCCTCTATTAACACGAAATTAGCAAGAGTAAATTTATCTAAGTCAGCCCTGATAAAATGAGAAAACCGGATAATGCTCAGTTAATGCAAGATATATTATTACAGATACAAAATATTATCAATAATGGCTGACATCAAAAACTCCACATGAATCACAAAAACCTTACCAGGCCTACGAATTAACACCTTATGCTATACAGTACAAGAAAAAATGCAACAACACTTATACTCAAATTACACAGCAGCCAGATGGTTGGAGACTTCCCGAACACTCACAAAAATAATAACAACTGTACAGGGGAGGACAGAGATGCGAACAAAATGAGGAGTAGATCTAAGTGGCAATTAATGCAGAGACTGAGCTCATTATATAGGGGCCGGCAGAGCTTGATACAACTTGTAAGAAGGACGCGCAAATGAAGCGATAGGAGACAAAGAGTTGACACTCCTGCTCTGAACAACAGAAAGAACGACTTACTCTACTATAAGGGAGGAGAAGGGGGGAGTGAGGTAGAACACGGAAGCTTGGTCACTATGGAAGCCACGAGGCGAATCGTGATCAAACATGCAGCATACTGTACGTTAGAATTATACAAAGGATGATGAAATCATAGGCTATGTAACACTATCTATTTATTTATTTATTCGTAGTGTCCTAATTTGAAGTTATTTATGCTGTGTGTGTCTACTGTGATTGTATCCCATGTCATTCTTCCCCAACTATTTGCCAAATTTCTACTTATCATTCCAGGTTTCAATTAACCTTACAGTTTTTGCAGCAACAATGAGCGAAATGAATAATATTCGTACATCTTGTTGAAGGCAGCTATAATTCTTACAAATAATAATGTAGTCCTATTTCTATCACTGTTAAATAACAGTACAGCAGTAACCTTACCGTTTAAACAGCTTCTGTAATTGGTAATTTTTTTTTTGTGACACTGATATGCTAACTTGGTGCATAATCATTTTTAGATTTTGTATTTAACATTAACTTTATCATCGAATTATTTTTTCACAAGTATTTTCAGTAACCCCTAAATTTCAAAATGCCCCAGGACAAGGCACCAGATCTTTTTTCACTGACCACTCTTGTTTGCAGGATGTGGAAATTTGACCATTACATTGAGGAAAAACTTTTTGAAGCTAGTAACAAAATGAATATTCTTACTTGTTGATTTGACACACTGGAGGAATTTCTTGGCAGCGATGTTGGGAGCAGTGTGGAGGCAAGCAACACTCTTTGGTCAAGAACCATTATTGCCTGGGGTGACATTAATGTTGTTCCTCCTCCCTCTACTGAAACTAATTAACACTCATTTGAACAGGGTACTATCGAGCCAGTGCAAAAGGATGTGAGGGTGCCAAGGACTTGACACATCATATCGGTCACAACTTATCACAAATTTCAGATCAAGCTGATGCTTAAGACGAGATTCATGAGGCTTGATTAACAGAAGACTCAATCATTCATGAAGAGCTTGTAGAGTTTTGCAGCAAAGTACCATGTTAAAGAAGCATTACTGTGTTCAAGATGCTCTATTTGATGATATAAGTAAGGCTGTAGACACTGTTACAGCCTCATGGTCATTCTCACGGGAACCAGTGATGTAATATGAACCCGATCTGAAGTCTGAACAAGTTCAAGTTGATGATCCTGCACTGCAACGGAAAAGACTAATAATATTTTTATTTCAGGTGTTCTCCACAAGACCAGTGCAAGCAACGTCTACTATAGCAAGGCTTTTAACTTTAACCCGCCCCGTCCCGTCGATGTATGGGTACGTTGCAACATTTTGCATTTGCCAGTCCCGATGACGTACTGGTAAGTCGTGCAATTGCAAGGTCCCTAATTTGCACAATTTTCAATTTTCGCGCGTGATTTTTCATACGTATACATGGGACACCTTCCTCTATTCCTCTACAAGATGCCAAGCAGGGACAATGCCTTACACTGCATAATCTCCCCCCTCCCCCCCTCACTCCATTTTCTCAGCAATTCACCTGTTACCAGTGACCTGGCCAGTAAAGACATTCAGGGCCAGAGTGATTCCCCAATCGATGACAATGTGGAGGACAGAGTTTACATAGCATTAGAGGAAGAAACAGTCAGAAATAATGATCAGGTAATGTAGCAAAAGGTCAGGTATGGTGATGAGTTAGTGAGTGAAACAATGCTTATAATGCCTATATTACTGTTTGAAAACCAACATACTCTCGTACTACATATAAATTTGAACCAAGTAAATAAATAAATACCGTTTATGAGTGGTGTGAAATAGTTACCCTCCCATAGAACTCGTTTTCTTTGGTGCCAGCCTGTTAGAAAACCTAGTCAGGTAAGGAGGTACTGGTACCTGGATCAAGTATTTTAAACCTCAGGTGAGCGATTTCCCTATGAATTTTCGATGTTTCTCACCAAAAGCGGAGGTTTTAGCCAAAAAAAAAAAAATTGAAAATACCTCGGGATTGGGGGGTGTCAGAGGTGCGAAATAGCTTGGGACGTGACGGGTTAACAATCTTATCAAGCTTTTTTTTTCTTTTTTTTTTTTCTTATGCGAGGAAGAAGGCACCAAAGGCCATGAGCCCGCAGTAACAGTTCCGTCCAAGAGAAAAACAAAATACAATAGAGAGCCAAATTCAAGATTCGATCATTTTGAGATGCCTGGACACACTGCGTTTGAAAGACTGGAGATCATACGCAGCAGGAAATACAGACAGAGGGAGACAGTTCCAGAGCTGACCTGTTGCATAAATGGAAGACTGGGAGTAATGGTAAACTCTTGCATTAGAGAGTTGGACAGAAAAGGGATGAGAGTTTACTGCCAGATGGGTGCTACGTGCCCGTCGTAGAGGTGGAGGAATGCAAGCAGACAGTTCAGAGGAACAGTGACCATTAAAGTAGCGATAGAAAAAAGATAAAGATGCAATAGTGCGGCGAAGAGACAGAGGTTGAAGGGAGTCAGTAAGAGGAGGAGAGTTAATGAGACGAAAAGCCTTTGACTCCACCCTATTGAGAAGAGCTGTATGTGGGGAGCCTCCCCACACATGAGAGTTGTACTCCACACAGGGGCGGATAAAACCCCTGTATAGAGTCAACAATTGTGCAGGGGTAAAGAAAGAGCGGAGTCGGCTTAGCACACCCAATCTCTTGGAAGCAGATTTTACAAGAGATGTAATATGATCTTTCCAAGATAAGTCCCGTGTAAATGAAACCCCAAGCATGTTCAAGGATGATGCAGGATTAAGCTGAATATAATTAAACCTTAGTGGGTATACCTGTGGAAGATTTTGTCAGGTTGATAGGTGTAAGAAATGAGTCTTAGATGCATTAAAGACAACCATATTATTTTTGCCCCAGTCAGAGATACAAGCCAAGTCAGACATTAGGTGTGCCATAGCCTCATCCCTTGTTTGTTGAAGTAACTGTTAAGATGGGCGTTGCGGGAACCGAATGGAAAGGTGAAGGGTGGAGTCATCAGCGTATGAGTGGATAGGGTTAGATGTACAGCTTAGAAGATCATTGGTGAATAAAAGGAAGAGAATTGGTGATAGGACAGAGCCCTGAGGAACACCACTGTTGATAGATCTAGGAGAAGAACGATGGCTGTCTACAACAGCGGCTATAGAACGACCAGAAAGGAAGCTAGCGATGAAGGCACAGATAGAAGGATAGAAACCGTAGGAGGGCAGTTTGGAAACTAAAGATTTATGCCAGACTCGATCGAAAGCCTTTGAGATGTCAAGTGCAAAGGCAAAGCTTTCGCCAAAGTCCCGAAAGGAGGATGACCAGGAGTCTGAAAGGTAGGTAAGAAGATCGCCAGTGGAGCGTCCCTGACGGAACCCATACTGACGATCGGAAAGAAGGTTGTGATAGGAAAGATGCCTTAAAATTTTTCTATTAAGAATTGACTCGAAAACTTTTGAAATACAGGACGTTAAAGCAATTGGACGATAGTTGGAGGGTTGGGAGTGGTCACCCTTCTTTGGGACTGGCTGAATGAGAGCAAACTTCCAGCAAGAAGGAAAGGTACAAGTTGACAGACAAAGGCGAAAGAGTTTGCCTAGGCAGGGTGGATGCACAAAAGCACAGTTCTTGAGAACAACAGGAGGGACCCCATCAGGCCCATATGCCTTGTTAGTACTGAGGCCAGTGATGGCAGAAAATACATCTGCTGAAGAAATTTTAATGTCAGCCATGAGGAAGTCAGAGGGGGGAAGTGATGGAGGAACAGCACCGGAATCGTCTAAGGTGGAATTGGAGGAGAAAGTCTGTGCGAAGAGATCTGCTTTATCAGTAGAAGAAATAGCTACAGAACCATCAGAGTAGAAAAGAGGAGGGAAGGATGATGAGGTAAAGTTGTTAGAAAGATTTTTGGCAAGGTGCCAGAAGGAGCGGGAAGAATTCGAGTTGGAGAGTTGAGAGCATTTAGTATGGATGAAATTATTTTTAGTAGAGCGAAGAACAGACTTAGCATGATTCCGGGCAGAAACGTAAAGATGATGTGATTCAGGGGTGGGTTGGCTCCGGTACCTTTTGTAGGCCTTCTCCTTGTTGTGGACAGCATTAGAACAAGCGTGATTAAACCAAGGCTTTCTTGCGTTAGTCAAAGGATATGGGAAAGGAATGTATGCTTCCATGCCCGAGAGAATAACCTCCGTAATGCGCAAGGCACAATGGCTCACGGCCATGGAAGCAATAATCATTCCAAGGAAAATCAAAGAAGTACTGCCTGAGGGCCTCCCAGTCCGCGGCTCCAAAATGCCACAGACGACGTTTCCCTGGAGGGTCCACAGGCCGTACCGGAGTGATAGGACAGGTTAAGGTAATAAGGTTGTGATCGGAGGAGCCCAACGGAGAGAAAAGATTAACAGAGTAAGCAGAAGGATTAGTTGTGAGGAAGAGGTCAAGTATGTTGGAGCTCTCTCCAAGGCGGTCAGGGATACGGGTAGGGTGCTGTACAAGCTGCTCTAGGTCATTAAGGATAGAAAAGATGTAGGCTTGTTCACCAGGTGGATCCGTGAAAGGAGAGGAGAGCCAAAGGTGGTGGTGAACATTGAAATCTCCAAGAATGGAGTTTTCAGAGAAAGGAGAAATGGACAGAATGTGTTCCATCGTAGAAGTAACATAGTCGAAGAATTTTTGATAGTCAGTAGAATTAGGGGATAAGTAAACAGCACAGATATATTTAGTCAGAGAATGACAGGAAAGCCGAAGCTAGAGTGTGGAGAATTCAGAAGAATCAAGTTCAGGAACACGAGAGCAAGATAAGTCGTTGCGTATGTATACACAACAGCCACCTTTGGCTTTGAAATGAGTATAGAGAAAGTAGGAGGATACAGAAAAGGGTTTGCTGTCAGTTGCCTCAGACAGCTGAGTCTCCATTAGAAAAAGAAGGTGAGGTTTAGAGGAGGAGAGGTGGTGCTCAACAGAGCAAAAGTTAGATGAAAGGCCGCGAATGTTGCAGAAATGAAGAAGAAGAGAGTCAGACAGTGGTTCCAGGCACCACGAGTCGTCACCGGGAGAGGGGCAGATGGCGGGGGCATTTATGGTCCCCCCCCCTGGGGACTCCGAGGCTTGATGAATCGACGCCATTTTTGGTGAATTTTGAATAGGAAGTGTAGTGTGTACTGTGCATGTAGTTTGGTGAAGATAATTAGAGAAATTTGTACTGGAGAGCATGCTGGCCTACTCTCTGTGTAACTGAGACACTGAAAAAGTTCAGCAAAGGGGGATGGTCAGGAACTAATCCTGAGGGCTGATGAAACGGGAGCTCCAGCACTCCCTGTCATCAGCTTTCCATCCACCTCGGAAGTACTGCCCTGCTCGACTGGTGCTACAGTCTACTCCTGTTTTGTTTACAGGAGGGTAAGGAGGTCCTTTACACCTGGAAGCGTTTTTATATGCGGCAGGTTCTAATTGCACATGATGGTATCCACCTGACCGCTGCTGGTTCTGCGGTCGTATCTTGGATGATGTAGCAAATTTTCTCTGGAAAAAAAAAAAACTTACTATACAGTGCCTATACATGAGTCAGTGTAGACGTTATAAAACAAAGAAAGACTAACACAGGTAAGGAAATTAGGGCTCTTCTCGTGCTGTGCATAGTTTGCTATATAAAATCTCCGACTGTGAGGCTTGTGTCCTTGTTGAAACTTAGGATGTACCTTAATTGGTATAACAGAGCTATGGCTCAACACCAAACAACGGGATTTTTAGCACAATACAACATACCAGATACCAATACTTTCAGTAATGAGAAAAATTTATAGATCATGGGAGAGTGTACTGTTTTGCAATAAACTTGGACGTCACTCAGTCATAATTACCACACTCTCTGTCGAAAACACTGGCAATACTATCTACAATTTAGAAATAAATCCAGTAGCAAAATGGTACTTGGGTTGATATACGGCTCACCAGCTCAGTCCAGGAACACCTGACTGAACTTTACAGTCAAATTGCTGAAATATATAGCACTCAGAATACTGTAATCATTAATTTTTATTTGCTGGTTAACAAAGATTGAGAGTCCCTTTCTTCACACACAGAGTTGGACCAATACCACCTTGCAAGAACTTCGTTACATCATCTCGTACGCTATCCAACTTGAGGAGGCTGGATATAAAATCTGGTTTTGGCATCATTGGAAAACTTGGAAAATAATGTTATGGCTCGAGATTGTAATACTAGTGACCATCGCAGGATCACATTCAACAGTATTGGGGCTACTTACAAGAAAGTGGCCGACAATGAGCGTGACTTTCTGGAATATGTGGAAATTATTGGCTGTAGTGATTGGAATCCCATAGTTTGAACAGAAGAGGTACATAAGGAGCATGGAAATTAGTCATAGATATTATCGATAATGCAGATAAGTATTCCAGTCTGTAACATTCTGCCTGCCCAACACATTGAACAAATGGTGGAATACGGATATTATTCTTTAGATACAAGGAAGAAGGAACAAATGGCCCACATGATTGTTCCTATAAAAAAAAATAGGAAACACAGATGGATGGAGGATGGAGACAGTTCCACAGTAGACGTGTTGCATATACGAGTGTGAATGACTGGGAGTAACGGTTAACTCTTGTATCACAGTATAGAGTTGGAAAGAAAATGGATGAGAGTTTGCTACTGCTCCGGTTCTACGTGCCCACCATAGTGGTGGAAGGATGGAAGCAAACAGCAGAGGAGCAGTGACCATTCACCTAGCAATGGGAAAAGACCTAAAGATGCAACAGCGTGGCGAAGAGACAGGTTGAAAAGAGACATTAAGAGGAGGAGAGGCAAGGAGACAGAGAGCCCTTGACTCCACCTTGTTGAGAGGAGCTGTATGTGAGATACCTCCTCACACGTGAGAATTGTACTGTACACAGAGGTGAATGAAACCATGTATACAGTCAACAACTGTGCAGGAGTAAAGAAGGCATGGAGTTGGCTTAGCACACCTGATCTCTTGGAAACAGATTTTACAAGAGACATAATATGATATTTCCATGATAAATCCCGAGAGAATGAAAACCGAAGTATATTCAATGGTGAATTAGAATTGAGTTTGATATAGTTAAATATTAGAGGATACTCCTGCAGAAAATTGGTCGATAGGTAGATAGGGAGGTAGGTAGGCAGGTGCCTTTAATGTCGTTAATGTGAATTTTATACAGAATTGTTGCCACCAAAGTTGGGTCCCGTAGAGGATCGTAGATTATTGTCGCTGCCAGTGTAAAATCGTGACGCGTTGGATAGCAAGGAGACAATGTATATTTGTTGGTCTTCCCCTGTCTCACTCACCCCTCTGTCTCTCTTGTATCGTAAGTTAAGGTGAGGTAGAGGCACTCTGGGGTTTTGGGTTTTATTGTGACACAGTTATATTATACACGATCAGAGTGACGTGACCAGGATTACCAGAGTGACAGCTAATCCTACTCTTCCCAATCTCCTACTTCCCCTCTACTCCATCTCCTTCTCTAATGGCTCCCAATTTCCTTCTGACCCTCTGCACCTGATACTAGGTATGTATTATGGCCTGGCTTCCGGTTGGCTAATGTGTGTGCTTATGTGTGTGTATGTAGTGTCTGGCATGCTGCCATCACGTGAGCTAATTGGCTTCCGTGAGTGTGTTTGACAACATCATGTGTTTGAATTACATCCTGAGATTCTTAATAGCTTGGGCCAGAGGATGTGTGTGTTTCTGTTCCTGATGGCCGAGCATAACTGCCTGCCTATTACAAACTGTGCTAGTATTATATATTGTGCTATGATCATTTAATGCCTATATATTGCTCGGTCATTCAAACTGTCGTACCTACTGTACGACCTAACTTTGTATTACAATCTACACAGTGTACTGGAGTATGTTACAAGGCAGCTTATCTACTTGTTAAACAATTAAGTTAAATACTAGTGTAAATAAATTGTGTTCATCATAACACTGTAGAAGTGAATGTAGCAACATAATTACACAGTTTAATATATATATATATATACAGTATATATATATATATATATATATATATATATATACTGTATATATATATATATACAGTATATATATATATATATATATATATCATCAGCCGTTTTGAGTATTTATTGCTGGACCGGCCTATCCCGACCGAAGTCGGGACGAAACAGCCAATGTATCTCTTCCAAGTGGCTTAGGCTGTCTGGTAGATTTTGTATGTAGGGTGAGAAGTGCTTGTAAGTGTAATTGTAGTGTTGGAATGGCTTTGGATGTGTGGGTAGTCTGTGAACCAAGTGTAATAGGCCCACGCAAGCCGACTGGGTGCAAGCATACTTTATAGTAAGCGACACTGGTTCAACCACAGCACCCCTTGAGTCTGCCAATGCAGTACGTGGCCGGGTGAACGCTCCCAAAGTTTTTTACCCTGGCGGGGCGCGAACCCTGGCTCACCAGTGTACGAAACGCACATTCTGCCACTGTACCACAGAGGCTCCATATATATATATATATATATATATATATATATATATATATATATATATATATATATATATATATATGCAATAACGATACAATGGCAAGTATACAGTAGCCAATCATATCAAGGATGGACTTGCTATCGATTTATATGAGACATATTATTATGGTAACGTACTATAAAACGGATAAATGTATTAGCCTACTGGCTTCATTCTGTTACACAGTTTATATTGAAATTAATACTATCCCGCGTGTAACCTCCAATTTTTATTTTTATATAAATTACATATACAATATTTACACTATTTACAGAGTTGGGCTCAATATTATTGTAACGTATAGCTTTTGCATATTGTTTCCAAGTTTTCAATCCTAGGTTGCATTATACACATAGCCAATATTGATATAGCAAATATGATGGAGAAAATTATAAGGGTGACTGGTACTGGGTAATAAACTATATGGGTTGAAGATAATCCTACTATATTCCTCCCTGAATTGCACTGTTTGACTGATTTGTTGCATGGTTTCAGACTTAAGTGAAAATAACTTAATATGTGTACTCATATTTAAATCCATTGTAAGTAACAGTTGGAACAACTTATGTATGTGGTTTAGAATAGCACAGTGGTTTCCAGTAGGTATGGAGGACAGTGAAGTGATTAAATGCTGAACAGTAATCTGGTGATTATGTATAAACCAGATGCTGATGTGTGGGTTGGAGGTGTGTCTGGGCAAGTTACGAGAACTAATGAATTTTGAGCGAAATAGAAATACTGTGAATGTTCAATGGACTGATGCTGGAGGAGTTCATCTGTAGCAAAGGTGAAGTTGCAATGATGATGGATGTTGTGTTTCTTTATGATAGCCATTTCACAGGGGACTGTCTCAGCTGGCTGAAACATGAAGATATTCACAGGACATAGGTGAAAAGCATGCAGTGATGTATGACATGTGTGTTAAGTTGTTATCTCACTAGCAAAGGTGACAGTGTCCTGTTTATTGGAGACCGTGATGATTTCTGTGTTGGTTTTAACGGTGACTAATGAGTCATCGTTTGTAGAAGGAATAGGGTATATTTGATAGACGGTGAAAAAACATTTGTTATGAATGGGACATGAACTACTGTTGATGTCGGTGAGAGTGTTGCTTCTAAGTAGAGATAATATAACATCAGATTCCTTTCCACAAAGAAAGACTTCTAACCATGCTTATTTATGCCTTGACTGATTGTTTGACGAACAGGTTGATTGTGAATGGGAAGTAAAGTAACGGTGATCCTACAGTTACCAGCACTAGCAATGCCTTTCATGAAAGCTTGATACCTAGTATTGTGTAATTAAAGTATTATTATGTCAATATGTTCCATGACCACTGTGAAGTGTTGGAAAAGTGTAGTATTTCCTTCCAGTACATTTACTTTCTCCACAGTTTCTTGAGATGTTTTCTCTGTTTATGTAGGCTCTTTACAATCATCATCATTACACAGTTCTGAGTATCAGCTAGCTTACGTTGATATGGGAGAATTGGTGCAATCTTATTAAATTGAGCCAGATAAACGAAGATGATGGTCATTACAGTTGTACAAAATTTACCTGTGTGTGTCCGTGTCGAATATTCAAAAATCCGAAATTACTGATTGCAGAAGAAAAAGTTATTAATTAATGTTGTTTAGAGTCACTGGAAGACGATGTCGATGGTCATTATTTTTGTACAAAATGTATCTTTGTGTATCTTTGTCGAAGAGTCAGTCTCAGAAAGTACTGGTTGTATATGGTAAAGTTATTAACCCCTACACTGCGGGTATGTTTACCAATGTTTTGCATGTCCCGCGGGGTTATTCGGGCTCCAACAGACTCTCAAAAAATATTTGCCAAAAATCAGTTATTAGTCCTAGAATATTAAAGTTATATTTGCTTATGGCACATACGTTCAGCTTTCTCCTGGAATGTTTGTTGAGCCTTCGTCCGTTACCGTAGGACTTGTGGAGACCTCTGAAGTTGGGTAACGAAGTCTCCACTTTACACTTCCCGACAACCCGTAATATGATTACCACAGCCAGATATTAACACTATAAACACTACTCTATGATTTTCAAGTAGTTTGGGATCCATACTCCAAAAAAAACACTGTGAAAGCAACGGAAATTAGAGCGCGTCTGATCGTCGCACTTGCGCTAGTTCGCTCTTGGTACTCTGTCATTTATTATTCATAAAACCCCTCACACTTTATATTTCTATTACTATATCACACTTATATATATCTGGAGTCTTTCTCCATAAGTTTCCTTCAGTAGTATTAGTTTATTGTCACTGAAGTCATTCAATTTTTCATTCAGTAAAATACGTAGAGAGCCACGGATTCACTTTCACTGTTATAACATAAATTATTTGTACTCATATTATTATATTACTAATTCCTTACATTACTATTTACATTTTCTATTGTATTTTCAATATTTACCCTTCTATTTTACTTACACTATATTATTCACTGTCACTTTCAGTAAGATAAAACTATAATACACTGTTCAATCATATGTACTGAACATCCATTGCTTTCACTTGCTATTTACACATTATTTACACATTATTTCCACATGATTCTCATTCACACTTGCACTGTTAGAACTGCTTCTGGTTGTGGTAATCAAAGAAGCAGGTAACACAGAGGGGAACCTGGCACTCAGTGCACTGCCAAGAGGTGCGTTTGTGCTCAGGTGTGCGGCAGGTGGTATGTGCACACACCTGACACCTGCGAATCGCAGCCTTCCTTTTCCCTGTGGCAGGCATAAGCTCAAGTCTGTGCCGATCCATATACGCCCTCTGCTCAAGTCTGTCGGGAAGTGATACTGGATGGCGCCTTGGAGTTGCTGCTGTCACCCTACCATATCTTTCCAGCAGCTGCTGGACACAAGTCCTGGCGAACAACCTCAGGGAGAAGGACTTGGGTGGCTTGACCTTCATCTTGTACAGGATGAAGGCGTTCAGCATCGTCATATCTATGAGATGCAGAAAAACTTTCCTGTACCACCTAGTATTCTTCCTGAGGCAGTCGATCTCACCAATCATCATGTCGGACTTGTCCACCAGCCGCATGTTGATATTGTAGTCCAACACAGCATCAGGTTTCAGCACAGGTTCGCCTGTCCTACGGTCGACCTTCCAACTGTCTGTCATCTCCCCCTTATGTACGGTGGTGAGCATGTGCACGACCCTCCTGTCATGCCACCGTATTGCCAGCATCTTCTCAGACTTGCGTAGGTGCACGTCTTCTCGCTGCGAGTTTCCCGCCTCTGGGAATTTGGGGAAGTTGGCACGATTACTTTTGACAGTGCCACAGGAGCCAATGCCGTGCTCAGGAAGGTATTTAGCAAGTTTCGGTGCTGTATAGTAGTTGTCTGTATACAGCACATGATTCCCACCAAAATACTTTTCAAGGAGCACTTTCACTACACAGCCTGAGAAGCCAAGGAGGTGTGTTTTATCCAGATCGACAATGCTGGCTGAATAAATGACGAAGTCAAGGATGTACCCCATCTTACAGTTGCACAGTACAAAGAACTTAATTCCAAAGCGATGGCATTTGCTTGGAATGTACTGAACAAACCGAAGACGTCCTCTGAACAAAACCAAGGATTCGTCAATGATAACCTTCTGAAAGGGGTGGAAGAATGACATAAACTTATCCTTCATTCTGCTCAGAATCTCCCGGATCTTCCAGAGTGGGTCGGTTTGGGAAGGTACATCGTTGTCGGCAAAGTGCAGGTTTCCCATGATGTTCCGGAAGCGATCTCTGGCCATGTACTTATTGAAGGTGGGTGAGGGTAGTAAGGGGTCCATGGACCAGTATTTTTCCAACTCATGCTTCTTGGAGTGTGGCATGAGAAGCATGAGGGCAAAGAACACATACAGCTCCTGCACTCCCAGCATGGACCACTGTTGCATCTTGGCTGTACCTGTACCACTTGCAGCATGTTGTGATTCATACCTGTTGGTCTCATCACATATGTGCTGCATGACTTCGTCATCTAGGAAGGCCAAAAGGTAGTCCACACACTCAGCATTATCGTCAATAGTGAAGGCAGGCTGAACTTCTGAGGGGCTCTTATCAAACACTAAATGTTCAGGCACAAAATCTGACCCTTCCGTCCACGCGAAGGCGTCCAGGATTCCCTGTCGTGGCGGTGTAGGGCGGGTGGTGGTGGTGGTGGTGGTGGTGGTTGGCTGTGAGGCAGATTTATCTCGTTCAAGGTCACTCGCACTGACCCTGGGTTGCCGTACAGCACTAGCAGCCCTTACCCTGCTAGTAACTCTACTTTTCAAAGTCCTGGATTTACCTCTTCCTCTATGGCCTGCCTTCACTGTTGATGCTGGTGGTGACTCCGACGACGAAGACTCCGGAGATAACTCAGCCGACGATGAGGAAGAAACGAGTGAAGTGGGGCTTGGGGAACGGGGAGGTGAATGCACTCGGGACTCATGGCGGGCTGGGTCACGCGGGGGCATTGCTCTGGGGCTAACACGCCGCCTTTTCACTCCCTTCCCAAATTCCTTGCCTTGCTGCACTAACGGCTCCTTTCCCTTGGAGCTAGAGACTACTTCCGACACTGAAGCACTCGTACTAGCACTTTCTGGCACGATTACCTCACCCGGCTCATCACACGATTAACACGAATCGTCAAAATCACTGTCCATCATCACCATGGATAATTCTGCAAGTTCACATGCCACTGCAGAGTCACTAAGTCCTTTCCTGCTTCCCTCACTACTTTTCTTAGGGGTAGAGGTCACGGGGCCCTTTGCAATGGGCGCAGAAGCGGCAGGAATGGCAGGGCACGAGTGCGACATGGTTTCACTACAGCGGAGGACAAGGAAGTAAATGCCGTGGCTTATCTGAGAAGGCAAGGGTTGACAATGACACTGAGGCTGACTGCTGCTAACTTACATGCTAATTTTTTATAGGTAGAAAATCTCGGCAATACATAAAGAAATAGGTAGTTACAGGTGAATGTAAATGTCAGTTAGGATTCTCCCTTCCTTTCTGATATATATTTTTATTACAGACATCGATTACAAGGCATAATTCAAAGGGGAAATTACCGTGGTAATGTAGCGAATGAATGCACGTGAGGTGTTGTCAGGTGATAATTAGCCAATTCCTGGTGTATAGCATTATCACCTTATTTTTTTTTGGTATATAATATTTTGTATAAGTATAGGGCATAGGGCTTATTTCAATGGATGAAATCTGTGGAAAAATCCAGGGGAAATTTGGTAGCGCAGCGTGGCGTGGGAGGTGAGAGGACAGGGTAATGGAGGGCAGGTAGGGAGGGGAGTCACAAAGGGGGTAAAATCGCTAAAATGTCAGCAATGGATGGGAGTACAGATGAGATTTGGAGTGCTGACTAGTGTTGGACATTGGCAGTACTGATAGATGATACAAGCCACCACTTGAGAGCTCTGGATAATTCAAAATAACACAGAATCACAAAAGTGACGCCCTGTGGTATGATCCATTGTGGCTGAGCGTCACGAAAGTGACGCCCTGCAGTTAAGGGGTTAATAAAAGTTACTAAGAGTCATAACCTGAGTTCGCATGTCACTCAGCCAGCATTGGAATTCTTCCTGGATGGATACATAATAGTCATGTTTTTCTATCTATCTATACCTAGGCTGCTTCCCTCAAGGAAAGGGAGATAGCCAAGACAGGACGACACACTCCCAATTTACTCATCCACGCAAACACATTCATTCACATCTTAGCCCTAAAGGGGAGAAGGGACAGATCTTCACCACACCACACAGCACGAGGGTTAACTGAGCAGTGCAATCAGTGACATCCGCACCATGGCCCGACAGCAGAGCTGGTTTACCCCTGCCACATTATAATAGAGCCATCCCCTTACCCGCACATGACCTGATCAGCTGATCAGACCAAATGAGGGAGAATATCGCCTCAGGGCTGCATCATCATTTATTCATTCACAATTTCTCTTCATTTACTTCCGTCACGCACAACCACTTTTCCTTGCTCAACAGACATCCCTTTCGCATCCAACACTCTCTTCACACTAGCCATCCATCCTATTCGTGGTCTTCCTCTTAGCCTTACACCTCTCACATCAGCTCTAGTTATCTCTTTCACCAATCACTCATTATCCATTCTCTCCATATGCCCAAACCATCGCAACACCCTCTGCTCAACTCGATCAGCCATCTCCCGAACAACTCCAGTTCTCCTTCGCACTTCATCATTTCTCACTCAATCCATACACGTCACTCCACACATACCCCTCAGACACCTCATCTCCATTACATTCAAACTTTTCCTCTCTGCTACACCCATATTCCATGTTTCAGCCCCATAAAATGCAGTTGGTACCACAACACTCTAATACAGCCTTCTATTTACATCCATTCTAAGTGAACGATGTCTAAACACTTTTTTCACTCCTCCCAGCACCTTTCCTACTTCATTCATTCTAAACTTCACTTCTGCATCTATTCTTCCGTCCACAGCAACATGTGACCCTAAATACTTAAAACACTCTACCTCCTCAAGCAACTCACCATTTAAAACTCTATTCATCCTCCTACCATGGACCGACTTCATACACTTCATCACTTTACTCTTACTCTCATTTACTTACAATTTCCTCCTTTCACACACCGTTCCAAACTCCTCTACCAACTGTCTCAGTCTCTCCTCTGAATCTGCCACCAGTGCAGCAGCATCAGCAAACAGCAGCTGCTTCAGATTCCACTCTAAACCATCAACATTCACCAGACTCAGAACTCCAACTTAAACTCTTGCATTCACCTCCCTTACAACACCATCCATATAAATATTAAACAACAAGGCATCATCACACATCCCTGCCACAGCATCACTCTCACGGGAAACCTATCACTCACAGTATTTCCCACTCTTACACACGCTCTACTACTTACATAAAAACTTTTAACCTCTTTTAGTAACCTACCATCAAGTCCATACAATCTTAAAACAGTCCACAAAGCCTCCCTATCAATTCTATCATATGCTTTCTCCAAATCCATGAACCCCCAAAACACATCCATGCCTTTCGCAAAATACTTTTCACATACTTGTCTCACAGCAAACACCTGATACACACATCCCCTCCCTCTCCTAAAGCCACACTGCTCATCACCAATCACACCCTCTGTACCCTCTCTAACTCTCTTACTTAACACTCTACCATACACCTTACCTACAACACTCAACAGACTTATACCCCTAAAGCTAGTACATTCATACTTATCACCCTTGCATTTATACAAAGGGACCACACAAGCACTTGCTTAGTCAATTGGCACCATACTTTTCACAAAACACACATTCAACAATCTTACTAACCAGTCAACAATAGTCACTCCACCACCCTTCAGGCAGCACACCCATCCATACCAGCAGCTTTCCTTATTTTCATTTCCTTTATTACCTCCAGCACTTCCTCCTTCGTGATCAAAGAATCATTCAACACGCCCAACACATTTATTCCTTGCACCCTTCCATCTGCCACAATCTCAGCCTCTCTTTCCTCCTCTGCATTTAACAATCTCTCAAAATACTCTGCCTATCTCTTCCTTACTGCATCCATCTCACTGAATATCATTCCATCCTCTGCTTTTACTCGCTGTTCCTTCCCAAACTCTCCCTTTCTCACCCTTTTCACCTCCTTCCAAAACATTTTCTTATTCAGTTGAAAATTCTCAGTCAACCGCCTACCCCACCTCTCATCTGCTGCCACTTTAGCATCATGCACAGCCCTTCTCGCCCTGTTTCTCTTTTCCTTATATCTCTCATATGACACCTCATCCTTCCTCTGCAGCCACACTTCATATGCACATCTCTTCTCAGCCACAGCCATACTTACTTCCTCACACCAGCATTCACTTCCTTTTCTTACACCACCACCCAATCGTCTCACACCACACACCTCTTCTGCATACCCCACCACAGCACTACTAAACAACTGCCATTCCTCCTCCACACCGCCATTTTCCTGATGTTTCACTGCATTCCACACATCTTTCAATTTCTCCTGATAGTCTATCATTTTCTCTCTTTCATCCAACTCACTCACTTTCAAAACCTCCCTGCCACACCTAACTCTCCTAGCTCTCACCCATCTCTTACCTACTCTTAACTTTCCCTCCACCATGTAATGGTCAGACATACCTCCACCCTTCCCTCTCAAAACTCTCACATCCAACAATCTTCCTATTACATTCCTAGACATAACCACATAGTCCATCAATGCTCTAACAAAAACCCTTCCACCCTTGTGTCTCACCCATGTATACTTATAAATATCTTTCTTCTCAAACAGGGTATTTCCAATCACCATCTCTCGCTCAACACATATCCCTATCATTCGTTCCCCATTTTCATTTCTCCCACACACACCATGCATACCAACTACACCTTCAACTGCTACATTTCCCACTCTAGCATTCAGATCTCCCATCATTACCACATTCACATTCGCTCTAAAACTCTGCAGACACTCATCAGCATCATTTCAGAAAGACTCCCTCTCTTCTTCATCCCTTTCACTACCAGGCCCATATGCACTCACAAACACCCACAACTCACATTCAAATTTCGCTTTCACCCACATCAGTCTCGATGACACCTTCCATTCAATCACACACTGCTGTACTTCCGGACTCACTATCACCTTCTCTTGCCCTTCCTCTATCAACCGCTGACAATCTTCCATTCACACTTCCAGATATAGACTCACTCTTCCCTTTCATCTTTGTTTCACTCAAAACTAACACATCCAACTTTCTTCTCACAAACATTCTTCCAATCTCCTCTCAATCGTACTACATTCACGCACATTCATAGACCTAATCTTCAGGGTACGGGGATAACTCAATTTCCCATCCCTTTCTCTGGCCTGTCTCTTTTTAGGAACTAAAAAAAAAAACAGAAGAGTGCCCTCACCCCTCCCCTTTTAGTCGCCTTTTACGACACGCAGGGAATACGGTGGCAGTATTCTTCCTAACACAACCTGGCCGCAAAGTAGCAGTACCACCCCACAGTGCGGCCAGATTGTGTCCCCTCCAGCACAAGGGGGGACACAATCTGTAATATTATTACAGTCTACCTGGCTCACAGATGACGGGTAGTCTTGTTTGTTATTTATTTCTTCAAGATCATTTTCTGTAGCCAATCCAAAAACGTTCCCTAGAATTGTATCACATAGATTGAAAAAAACACTTTTGTCACATGAATCTGTGGTGCTTGTTTCCCTAACTGTGTCAGTCCAACATAATGAGATGTCTTGGAGCATGGTGAGCATAACGGTCTTACTGTAGCCTGATTTAGCTTCCAGTCCACTGACTTAATGATTTCAGCCACTTCGTGTGTTGGATGATCACATGAGGAAGAGCCTTTAACCTGTGGATTGTGCAATTATATGTTTTCCCCACCCCTTGGTGCACGAAAAACAAAGAAAAAACTTTTTTTTATTTTAGTTTTGTTTATTATACACTTGAAGATTAACATCCAGGGCATCAGCTGGTGAAAAAAAAAAAAAAATCTCCCTCTCTCCGTCTTTGCGTTGGGCCATGCTTAACTTTATGTGGAGGAGTAATGAAAAAATATTATAAAAAAAGTTTTTTTGTTTTTTTTTATTACAAACTTGAAGATAACCATCCAGCGCATCATCTGATGAAAAGAAAAAAATATCCCTCTCTCCGTCTTTGTGTAGAGCCATGAGTAGGGGTGGAGTAGTTAGCGGTGATGCACCACCAGCACAGCCTGAGCTGTGGCTCGCAACGTGACGCTACCCAGCCTGAGCTGTGGTTGCAATCCACTGGTTAAATACTGCTTTTAGAGTTTTAATTGGTCTTGCTATATTCTGCAGCATGATTGGTAGGTTGTACAGGACGTCCACACTAATTTCATTACTCACGATATCTTGCATAATAGCTGTAGAGGCGGTTGATGGGATAAGACAACCTTATCCTAGTACATGATAAGGGTGTAAGTGAGGAGTTCCTTTTGCTATCAGCAATTATTGTAGAATCCATGGAATAATTCCTCTCATCTTTATGTACTTAAAGAATAACTTTATCATATAGGTAATAGAATGATCATAGCAAGTCATGCTAGGGATGATGATACTGATAACTAACATTTCAGTTATCTTGACTTTAATCTGGCTCTTGGAGAAAAATTGCTCTGTTCTATATTGCTTAAAGTATTACCTATAAATGGAGCCTAAATCGATTCTTAGGTCATGCAAATTCCTTGTTATGATAACGTAATTGCTGTATTAGTTGCACCTATGTTTGTGTGCTCGGTATGTGATCATAATTTATTCTGGTATATATTAATTTCTTCTGGTTTATTTCCATTGTATGTACTAGGTTTTTCGGTTTTATCTAATGTTTTATAAGTACAAGATTAATTTCCTGGGACTCTTTAACCCCTAAAGGGTGGTCAACGTTCCCGAACGTCCGCTAAGGAAAGGATGGTTGACATTCCAGAATGCATTCCTACTCTGTGGGCCTATTATATTAAACAAATGGGAGATATGGCAACAGTGCCTGTTAGAACGTAAATACGTCTCATCACACCACCTCGAGTCACTTCCAGTTGATGCAAGTGGCCATAAACAACAGAGGAGGTGTGTTGTGCGCAAGAATTCAGCACAGGTAAACGCAGAGATGTGACTACATAGTGCCCTGATTGTGGTGTGGGCCTCTGTATCAATTGCTTTACAGAATACCAAACACTAAGGACATATTAATGTGAACGGTTGTAATGTACAGTTGTGCATATTGTTAACATACGAAAGATTATAACTGTAGAGATGTAAGATAAGAAAAATTTTACATTATTATTAGTGTGCAGTGTTCAAAGTGTACCACAAAGACACAGAAGAGTGTACATAATGTAAAAATAATATATTTTATGTTGCTGGTACATATAAGAGCCGGAAACAAGAATCTCTGCCCGCCTGCTCTCAGTCGCGTGCCACTGAGAGTGACCTTGATGCGCCGCCACCCCCCTCACTCACCACCCACCGCCACCTAGCCCGCATGCAATCTGTTGAGAGTAACATCAAATTCTTTGTTTTTTCCAGCAATTCTGATCCATATATGGGGGAGGGCGGTGATGGTTCGGACAGTGGGATGGTTCGGACAGTGCATTCCCTGAGAAAAGTATGGGACCTAGGGCCGTGTGATCTTGCGTGAAAGTGGGAGAGTTTGTTTACTTCGACCACACGGAACCTCCAAGCTAGAAACGCCTCACTTTTTTATGCAGGTCAGATTTTATGTTTTTTTGCATCTCCTATGTAATAATTTGAGTGTATATCGTAAGCTCTACCTTTATGAATATGCCAAGCATCGAACTGTACATTATCAGGGTGAATCTGTGTTGCATGTAGAACATATTGCTATGAAAAACGAATGTTAAACTCTCTCGTGTGAAACTTGAGAGTACCCGTCAATTAATTACATAGATTCGGGATGATTCGGACAGTTGAGGAGGGGGATGGTTCGGACAGTCTGAACTATCCCTCCACTACTACCAAGTCATGACCTTATCAAATGATAACGCTACTTTTGATCATTTATATTTGAACACATAGTGAAACACCATTCTTAATAGTTATCAGGGAATATATATTAATAGTTTTGGTTGTTTAACCTATTCCTCAAAGTGTTAAAAGAAAGAAGGGGTAATACAACTTCTATTTCAGTTTTGTAGGCTGCAATATGCATTAAAAGTCTAAAGTTAGTCCATCTGAAATAAGGCCTAGAAAGTGAAAAGTGAAGTCAATATTACAGAGAGAGAGAGAGAGAGAGAGAGAGAGAGAGAAAGAGAAGGCTAATTATGCATAATTTTGTAGCAGAAAGTAAGAGGTTAAGTCATTTATTAATAAATCTGGTGAAGGTTTTTTCAGTTATAAAAATATATTTTTTAACGAAGATATCAAGTAATTCATTTGGATTCTGAAGTATAATATTGTACTTTAGAAAAATGAAATATCTTTGAATTAAAAAATTTTAGTTTTTATCCAATATAACTCACATAATTTTAAGAATATGCTGTGTAATACATATGGCCGAACCATCCCACCCTACTGTCCGAACCATCACCACTGGTAGGGATGGTTCGGACGATTTAGTCACTTGTGTTTCGTTAACTATAGCTTAAAGCTGAAAAGAGCTAAGAATTTGCTATTATCAACCTGAAGAGCCAAATGATGTGACAGCATTGTAACATAAACCAGATTACACTCCTGCTTAAACCTGAACTTTTATAAATATTTTTTTTTTAAATGTCCGAACCATCACCGCCCTCCTGCATGTTTTGCCTGACTTCATAATACTTTATTTTTTCCAAAATAATCCATCCCACAAGGGCATAATATTGGAAAGTAGCCTGCTGTTTAAGGGTTAAATGCTAATATGAATTTGTTTCTCTTTGTCACTTGATAGTGACTTAAGCAATACCTTACTTGTTGTTCTCTTAATTCGAGGGGGATAATGAATATCCAGTGATGGAAGTCGATGGGGTCCATACCAAAACCCGTCTTGGGCTGGATTCGGACCGCGGTCCGCCGTTTGAATACCACTGTTCTATTGCCAGACGCCTTAATCCCGTAAGGGGTGGCCATAAACAAATCGCCTCCATGTAGCCCTGGCCCCCGTTATTTCACTGACTTGCTCCCACCTCACAAACCCCTCTCTCATATACCTCTCACTCCATCCCTCCATCTCATCCTTGGCCTTCCCCTCCCTCTTCCCCCCTCCACCTGACTCTCCTCGTCAGTCTCTCACCCTCCATCCTCTTCACATGGTCAAACCACCTCGGTGTGTGTCTGCTAACGCTTCCTATCACATCCACATCCACACCACGACTTTCGTTCACATCCTCATTTGTCAGTCTGTCTCTCCATGTGACTCCACATGCTCCTCTCAAATCACTCATTTCCACTGCTCTCACTCTTGACTTTTGTCCCTCCAACAAGGTCCAAGCTTCACTTCCATGCGTTAGAGTATGTATCACAATACTGTCATGTAATAGCTTTTTCACTTCCATGCTCATTTCCCTGTTTTTTATCACAGCTTTCAAGGAACCAGCAACCTTTCTTCCCTGTTGTACCCTTTCAAGCACTTCACCCTCTAAACTTCCATACATACTCATCACATTACCCAAGTACTTAAATGCGCTCACATTTTCCATTTCCTCCTCAACCAGCCTCACTGTACATTCACTGACTTCACTTCTCTCAAAGACCATAACCTTACCCTTCCCTACATTCACCTTTAGATTCCGTTTCTTACACACTCTCCCAAATTAATCCACCAAGCCTTGCAGCTCCTCTTCGTCTCCACTTAACAGCACAGTATCATCTGCAAACAACAGTACAAGGAGTTTCCAAACACTGCCCTCTCTCACTAGGGCCGCTCCAACATCCACTGCCCTACCTTGTATCTCTTTTATAACTTCATCCACATACAGACTGAACAATCATGGAGGCATAACACATCCCAGTTTCAATACAACCTTCAAATAGAAAAATTTACTCAGTTCACTATCCACATGCACTGCAGCCTTAGCATCCTGATACTGTACATACTCTTCACGGCCTTCAACAACTTCCCATCTATTCTTAATACTTTCCTCATTGTTGTATGAGATATATCAGCGTGCACTGAACCTGCCTACTTTCCATCTCCTATATGCCCCAGTCTAACTTCTCCCTAACTTTACCTTCTAGCTTTGCCTCTGTCTACCTTGTTTCCATCTATTTTATACGCTTCTGTTCACTTCCTGCCTACCTTTACTTCTCTTATCTGCCCCTGTCTAATTTTCTCCTTTTGCCTTATTTTCCTCTTCGCTACTTTTATTTATCCTTCCCATGATCCTACCTGCCCCACATCTACCTCTGCATTCCACTAATGTCTCTTGTTAACATCTACTTCAACTCCTTGCCTCAGCCTGCCTTCTCCATCTCCCACGCATATCTGCTTCGAAATTTCATTCTGCCTATCTCTCTCTCGCCTCCTCATGCCAGACATCTTCCTCTGTGTGCCTCCATGCCTGTCTCACTCTGTCTTCTCTCAGCATCACCCTACCTTCATGCTGGTCATTTCTTTACCTCAAGTTGCCTCCTAATTCCTATCCCTATTACATCCTGCCTCTTCCCTTCCTGTCTAGTCTATCTTTCCACTCGTCTCCCTGCCCCTCTCTCTTTTTTAACAGCTCTACCTATTCTGCCCATCCCACCACCCTTATCTATACATGGTCTGCCCCTCCACTTGATTTTCTGACCTGCCATTCCCCTGAGTGCCCTTCTTCTTGGTTACCTGCCTTCTCTATCTCTCCCCTGCCTTCCCTGCTTTTACCCTACATGTTTTGCCTGTCCTGCCTTTACCCTACATGTTTTGCCTGTCCTGCCTCCCATGCCTGCCTCGCCTCTTCAGGCAGCAGCCGGCATAGGAACGGTTGAGACTTCGTATAAAAAGCTCACAAACTTGGCCCAACTTGACTCCTCTGTGTGTGTGTGTGTGTGTGTGTGTGTGTGTGTGTGTGTGTGTGTGTGTGTGTGTGTGTGTGTGTGTGTGTGTGCAGTTGTTGTACATGCACTTTTTTTTTCTCAATTAATGGATTCACAGGTAAAGAAGGTGTGTGTGTGTGTGTGTGTGTGTGTGTGTGTGTGTGTGTGTGTGTGTGTGTGTGTGTGTGTGTGTGTGTGTGCGTGCACTCGTATTATTTCTCAATTAATGAATTCACAGGAAAAGTTCTAAGGTGTGTGTGTGTGTGTGTGTGTGTGTGTGTGTGTGTGTGTGTGTGTGTGTGTGTGTGTGTGTGTGTGTGTGTGTGTGTGTGTGTGTGTGTGTGTGTGTGTGTGTGTGCGTAAATGAGTTTCTACGTTTTTGTCAAAAGTTCATAATTGAGTTAGTCGTTGTGTGTGACTTGAGCTTTCGGTGGAAGTAGTGATTCTAGAGGGTTGGTTGTTGTGGTGGATGTGCTTGTGATTACGGTGGCTCTAGCTGTTGGTCATGATGGTTGTTGTAGTTGTAGATGTATTTGTTACAATTGTGGTTGCTTGATTGTAACTGCTAATGTTGGTGAGATAATGATAATAGATGATCTGTCAATGGTAGAGGATGTTACGTCCGCAGATATACAAATAGTCACCATAACAAAACTATGGTACTTGTTATAATCTTGGTAGATAATGTGTTTGCAGTTGTCATGCAGAAGATTCGCAGTTGTTTATGCAGTTTTACTGGATGATGAGAGATGGATGTGGCACTTGTGGTGTTGGAAAGAATACCTAATGCCAATTATAACTCTAATCTGAACAAACATCAGAGCTACTTATCTCACCAAGAAAAATATGCTTGCAATTAGAGACCAAATGAGAGATACTGTACACAATTCATCGTTACAACAGTCATTTCATATTGTAAAAGTAGACATCATTCTCACTGGTTCTTAACCATCAACCAACGTAGGTTTGAATAAACCTATTTAATTTGTTTTGCAACCTTGGCGTTTGACCTTTCTGTGACCTAACCCTTTGAATTATAATCTTGAAAAACGAATCATCATCATTGCCTGAACTTTAATCCTTCCACAAAGCTATGTTTCCCCGTTTTTAACCCGCGGCATCCCGGGGACGTACTTCCACGTCCTCACGTTTTGTCACAGCTAATCCCGGGGACGTACTTCAACGTCCTGCAATTGCAAGGTTCATCATTTCCACAATTTTCAATTTTCGCGAGTCATTTTTGGTACGTATACACGTGACACCTTCCTCAACAAGATGCCAGGCAGAGACAATGCCTTAACCAGCATGACCTCCTCCTCCCCCCTGCATGCCATTGTGTCAGCAATTCACCTGTTATCAATGACCTGGCCAGTATAGCCATGTCACGCCACGGTACGAAATTCAGGGCCAGAGTGATTCCCCAATCAATGACAATGTGGAGGACAAACTTTACATAGCATTAGAGGAAGAAACAGTTAGAAATGATGATCAGGTAATGTGGCAAAAAAAGGTCAGGTATTAGTGAGTGAAACAATGCTTATAATGCCTATATTACTGCTTGAAAACCAAATTACTCTTGTACTACATATAAATTCGTAACAGTAAATAAATAAATACCGTTTATGAGTGGTGTGAAATAGTTATCCTCCCATAGAACTCGTTTTCTTTGCTGCCAGCCTGATAGAAAACCCAGTAAGGTAAGGAGGCTCTCCTACCTGTAATGAGTATTTTAAACCTCAGGTGAGGGATTTCTCTATGAATTTTCGATGTTTCTCACCAAAAGCGAAAGTTTTAGCAAAAAAAAAAAGGGTCGAAAAATGGTCGGGATTGGGGGGTACCAGTGGTCAAAAAGTGGTCGGGACGGGGCGGGTTAAACTACCTAATTTATAAACACCCAAACACTCACTTCACGTTTGATGCAGAGGAAAATAACAAACTGACATTTTTTTATATATTTGTTGAAAAAATGGGTTACTCATTTAGCAACTCCTTCTATCGTAAGCCTACATACACTGGTTTGGCAACTAAATTCACTTCCAACATTCCTGTGTAAATTAAAAGGAACGTGATATAAACTTTGTAGTTAGAACATTTACCACTATTTCAGCTTACAAAAACTTTCACCTGGAAGTAAATGACTTACGAAACATGTTGAAGTTAAATGACTTTCCCTTATAGTTCAATGAAACACACATTGGAAAAAAGTTAAGCAAAATGATGTGCCCTTCCCTACAAGCTCGGACTGCTTCTAAAGCTATTGTTTATTTTGTAATTCTTTATTAGGGCCTTTCTCTTTTGGATTGAAAAACAAAATCAGGAAACTCTGAATATTACCCTTAGGTATCATTGAGGATCGCATTTACACCAGAAACAATGTTATCCAATAATTTCAAGTTCCACGATTCTTTGATGACATTGATGGTGTGCAAATTGAAGTGTAGTATATGTAATTCTACTTATACTGGTCAAAGCAAACGACACCTCAGAGCCACTACTTTTGAACATCGTGGAAAGTCATACAGAAAAGGTCTCCCTTTTCGAAACCCCTTTTTAGCGATCCGTGAAGACTCTGAAGTCTCAAATGATCCAGTATATACCAGTGATTTCTCCATTCCCCGCCCCAGTGGTCGATACGAAAAAAATCCACTCTCCATACTTCCCATGAGGACACATCAAGATGAGCAGCAGGGACTCTCCTCACCCATCTCAACAAGTCAGCCTTTGGTGTCTGTCACTCCTCGACCTCACAAATCTATTTCATTTTTTAATTGAGGGTTAAACTTTCTTATTGTTCTTTATTAATCTCAAAATGTCACTCCATTTTTACTAAAATACATTACTGACTGCTGACCTACGCATCAAGTGGTTGGGCAAATCTTTTCCATTTTCTTAGGTATTTTTCTTGGATGTGTCCTTACATAATAATCACTTGACTGAGACGTAGGGGTGGTATTGGTGTTGTAACGGTGGTGCCTGTGGTGTAGTGGTGGTGCCGGTGATGAAGTATTGGTAGCAGTGCTGTAATGGTGATACCAGTAAGGTATGGGTGGTACTAGGAATGTAGTGGTGATACCTGTGGTGTAGTGGTGGTATCGGTGATGCTGCTGTTTCCAATGGTGTAGTGGTGGTACCAGTGGCGTTGTCATGGCACCGGTTGTGTATTGGAGGTTTCGGTGGTGTAGTGGTGGTGCCAGTGGTGAAACGATGGTGTCAGAGGTGTAGTGAATATGCAATCGGTGTTGTGGTGGTGCTGTGGTTATGTGGTTGTACCAGTAGTTTACTGCTGGTTCAGATGGTATAGTTGTGGTACCAGTTATTTAGTGGCCGTTTCTTTAGTGCAGGGGTGGTACCAATGGTGTAGTGGTGGTGCCGGTGGTGTAGTGGTGGTGCTGATGGTGTCCTTGTGATACCAGTGATGTAATGATGGTATCAATGTGCTGTAGTGGCAACGTCGGTGTAGTGGTGGTTACGGTAGTGTAGTGGTGTCTCCAATGGTGTGATTTCGGTACCGATCGTATAATGGGGGCGGGAATAGTGGTGGTACCAGTGGTGTAGTGGTGGTGGTGTTATTGGTGTAGAGTTTGTACCAACCGTAGTGTTGATACGAGTGATTTAGTAGTCATTCAACTGGTGTAGTGGTGGTACCGGGATTGTAGTGGTGGTGCCAGTGGCGTAGTGTGGTACTGGTGGTGTAGTGGTGGCACTGGTGGTGTACTGCTGGTGTTGATGGTGTAGTGGTGGTGGTGGTAGTGTAGTGTTGGTACCACTGTGTTAGTGATGGCATTGGTGGTGTAGTGGTGGTACTGTTGGTGTCGGTGGTGTAGTGATAGTACTGGTGTTTTAGTGGTAGTATTGGTAGCATGCTGATGGCGTCGGTGGTGTAGTGGTGGTACTGGTTTTGTGGTGGTGATACTAGAGGTGTAATGTTGGTACCAGTGCTTTAGAGGTGGTACTGGTGGTGTACTGGTGGTGTCGGTGGTGTAGTGGTGGTACTGATGTTTTAGTGGTGGTACTGGAGGTATAGAGTTGGTTTCAGTGCTGTAGTGGTGGTACTGGTGCTGTTGTGTTGGTACTGGTGATTTAGTGGTCGTCCCATTGGTAAAGTAGTGATCCTCGTTGCCTCATGGTAATGCTGGTGGTGTACCGGTCATATCGGTGGAGTTGTGGTGGTACCGCGGTGTAGTGATGCAACCGGTGTTGTAATGTGTACTGAATGTGTAGCTATTTTCGCGGTGGTATAGTGGTGGTAATGTAATGTATTGGCACTACTGGTGGTGTAATGGTCGTAATAATGTTGTGGTGGGACCAGTGGATTACTGACTGTACAAGTGTTGTAGTACTGACACAGGTGGTGTGGTGGTGTCACTGCTGGTGTAGTGTTGGCCCCAGTTGTGTAGTAGTGGTACCAGTGGTGTTGTGGTGGTTACAATAGTGTAATGGTTGTACTGAGGGTGCAGTGGTGGTACTGAAGGTCTAGTGGAGGTACCTGTGGTGTAGTGATGGTGACGGTGGTGTAATCTGTGGTTCTACCAGTGTTCTAATGATGGAACTGGTGGAGTTGCGATTGGACCGGTGGTGTTGTGGTGTGTTTCCTGTGGTGTAGTGGTTGTACCAGTGCTGAGGAGCTGATGCTGATGGTGTAGTGATAGTACCGATGGCGTAATGGTTGTACTGGTGGCATAGCATTGTACCATGGTGCAGAAGTGGTATTCCAGGGTGTAGAGATGGTACCGTTGGTGTTGTTGTGGCGCTGTTGGTGTAGTGGTGATACCAGTGGTGTAATGCTGTAATGCTGGGACCTGTGGCGAAGTGGTGGCAGCTGTGGCGTAACGGCATTACCGTTTATGCAATGGCATTTCTAGTGGTGTAGTTGTGGTACCGGTAGTATAGTGTGGTACATTCTATGCGTTTGTGGTACCACTGGTATAATGTTGGTAATGGTGACGTAGTCGTGGTCCTGGTACAGTAGTGGTCATACCAGAGATGTCGTGATGGAATTAATGGTGAATTGATGGCACTGGTGATATAGTCAGCTACCAATGATAAAGTGTTGGTTTAAATGTTGTACGTTCGTTCGTTTAAAGATTTCCTGCACCTATAGTGCAGGCTGGGCCATACATAAGCCCGGTCACTGGGGCATGGGCTGTTTGAAAATAGTAAAGGGAGAAGACAGGGCCAGGGGACTTCCCAGCACACATGCCCTGTCTCCTGCCTGGCTTTATGGTGTGTGTGTGTCAATGTTGTAGCCGGTACTGTTGATATAGTGGTGGTACTGGTGATGTAGAAATGGTGCCAGTGGCTTAATGGTGGTACCAGTGGTGTAGCGATGGTACCAAATGTGTAGTCGTGTCACTGGTGGTGTATTGTTGGTACTGGTGGTGTAGTTGAGGTTCTAGTGGTGTGGTGATAGTGATGGTACCATGTAAATTACGAGGGCGACTACTCAAGTGTCTGCAATGCATTTATAACATTTATTTCAAACTCGTTATAGATCTTACAAGATTATTGTGTTTCAGCATGTCCTCTTGCTTTTCACTGCACTTGGTTCATCGTTGCATTAACTTCGTTATGCCATAAAAAATTATTTTGGCTTGGAGACAAGCCACTGATCTACAGATTCCGTCACCGCTTCCTACGTGACAAACAACGATCTCTTAAATCATCCTTAACTGGACCAAATAGTGTGAAGAGGCAAGATCAGGACTACTCTGTCAAGAAATAGCTCAAAACTCAACTATCAGTGGGAAAAGTGATGCTTACAATTTATTGGAACTCACGAACGTCAATACATGAATATTAACAGGAGAGGAACTCTGCAGTAACCTGTGTTCGTTACAAAGACATGCGGTGTAACAGGCTCAAACTTGAAATTCGAAGGAAACAGCGAGGACTACTGTCAAAAGTCATTGTGTTGGTCCAAGATAATGCCAGTCCTCCATCTCCTCACGCTGCTGAAACTCCACAAGAACTGAATTTTGAGGTACTGGAGCATGCTCTTTGTAGTTGAGACCTATCTCCTTCGGAGTATCAGCTTTCCAGTCTACTCAAGGATCCCTTAAGTGGTCCATCGATTTGCCATTGACAAAGAGAAGAAAGCTGTGCATCGGTGGCTTGCTTCCCAGCAAAAATGAAATAAATAAATAAATAAAATCTAGTGGTAGGTGGTTGCTCTCATCATCCACTCACTCGATGTCATGCTGCTCTCGGGTGACTACCCTTTCCTCTCTTCCTTCCTTCTTTCTTTCCTTCTTCTTTGCCTTTCTTTCCTTCTTTCTTTCCTCTTTCTTCTGTCTACGGGTGACTACACTGAGTGACAAGCCAAATGGTTTCCTGTACACCAGGAAATCATTTACTACGCAGGGTGCTAACCATATAAACAAACTATATAAAAATTATTATATATATATGTATGTGTGCATGAAAGTGTGTATGTTCATATGCATGGATGTCTGTCTGTATGTATGTGTATATATATATATATATATATATATATATATATATATATATATATATATATATATATTTGTATATATATGTATATATATGTCAATGTATATACATATATATGATTTTGCCTTAACCCGCCCCGTCCCATCGACGTATGGGTACGTTGCAACATTTTGCATTTGCCAGTCCCGACGACGTACTGGTACGTCATGCAATTGCAAGGTCCCTAATTTGCACAATTTTCAATTTTCATGCGTGATTTTTCGTACATATACACGCAACACCTTCCTCTATTCCTCTACAAGATGCCAAGCAGGGACAATGCCTTACACCGCATAACCTCCACCCCGCCCCCCCAACGCCACTGTCTCGGCAATTCACCTGTTACCAGTGACCTGGCCAATGAAGACATTCAGGATCAGAGTGATTCCCCAATCGATGACAATGTGGAGGACAAAGTTTACATAGTATTAGAGGAAGAAACAGTCAGAAATGATGATCAGGTAATGTGGCAAAAGAAGGTCAGGTATGGTGATGAGTTAGTGAGTGAAACAATGCTTATAATGCCTATATTACTGTTTGAAAACCAATATACTCTTGTACTACATATAAATTCGTACCAATAAATAAATACCGTTTATGAGTGGTGTAAAATAGTTACCCTCCCATAGAACTCGTTTTCTTTGCTGCCAGCCTGTTAGAAAACCCAGTCAGGTAAGGAGGTACTGCTATCTGGATCGAGTATTTTAAACCTCAGGTGAGCAATTTCTCTATGAAATTTCAATGTTTCTCACCAAAAGCGGAGGTTTTAGCCAAAAAAAAATTTTTCGAAAATACCTCGGGTTTGGGGGGTGTCGCAGGTGCGAAATAGCTCGGGACGTGACGGGTTAATGACCAGGGGCTCCGGCCTCAATGGTCGATAAAAAAAAAAAAAAAAAAAAAAGGTGGTTGAGTGGGTAATTAAGGCGCTCCAACTGGATTGAGCCTGTGTAGGTTTATATCCAAGGGTTGGTTGGAGTTTATTTTTCATGTAATGCCATTCAGGGATGTGAGACTGGTCACTCATCTTAAATGTCAGGACCACCTTGCCTAGCCCTGGGCTCCTGCACTCCTCATGGGGCAACGGATGATTAGATGATGTATGCAATAAAAGCTTTTTGAGGGCTTAATAAGGAAGTTAGTGCAAAAATGGATCAAGTGCAATGAATGGCAAAGGGTTTAGGTTGAAAAATGATTTTCTTATTAGATCTGTAATGCAGCTGTAATGTTTGTTACAAATACATTGCAGATACATACTGAGTCCCCTTCGTAATTTACATGATTAGTTCCACGGTGTGCCGTCTGCACGAGGTAATGTATGAAGCACATTTGATGCCATGATTATTCTGGTGATCCTTATACTAACTACTTAGTTTCAACACAGTAGCGTACCGTGTGACAATAAGCACAGCACGCCACTGGTAAGTTTCTTGAACTGAATGGACCACACTGATCTTGAATGGTTCTGAGCTGGCGTTAGTGGATCAGACGGACTGCGTCGATCTCATATGATCTAGATGACCCTATAATACAAAAAATTTCGCCTGACTGCACCTGAACTGTCATGGCTGGTGTAAGTATGGCTAATATAGCCTCAGAGAACTGAATAACCGTACTTTAAGATGTCTGATTTAAATATTGAATTAATATATATCTTATGAATGCTTGTTTTGAAATTACAGTTAATCTTAGGACAGTTATGCTGGCTGATGACTTGCTGATTGATAGGTATGCCGGTGAGACGCAGGTGTGCGGTCGACGAAGCCACTTGCTTTGTTTCTTCAGCTATCATACATTGCCCGATTTTTCTAAAAGCATATATAAGGTATTTCGGGACGTGATGTACTTACTTCACGAAGTAATTCTTGATTTCAGAGGAGTACAAAGGAAAGCAAACAGCAATAGACCTATTGGTTTGGTATGTGGCAGGTTATAACTGACAAAAACTATTCTACCTATTAAAGACAAGAATAGAAAAGCAGGATGGTCCCCCCACCCACCAAATCCTTCAGCCGAAGTCGGCAGGAAACAGAAAGTCACAATGCACCATAGAAAAACTGACATGGAAATTTCATAGGAAAGAGGGAAAATGAAATCTCATTCACCACTATTATCTACCTGAAGAGGATAAGAACAATAAATCAACAACATTGATCGATGTTGTTCTGCCGTCGTTTCATCCAGACTGTGAAAAAGAATTAAAATTAATATGCATACCACAGAAATGTGATGTTAAGGAGCAAACATACATAGATGTGGGTCAGATGACAGATAATTATCCAAGCAGTTTTAATGGTGAGTACTGTATCACAGTTCACTACATCTGAGGGCAGTTTGTCCATATATTTAAAACTCTACTGTAGAAGAAATGCTTAGCTTTATGTGACTGAAATCGTATGCTGATCATTTTATGTCCATTACCTTTAGTAAAATTGAGCGATCAACTGTGAAGTATTTATCGATAGCCGTATTATTGTGTCCTTTGTATATTTTGAATACTTCTAACTTGCGTTTAGTTATGGTAAATACCATTCAGGACTTCTTTACGCTCCTCGTATGGATTATTTCTAATCTACGTATCATCTTTGTCACCCTTTGCTGTACTGTCTCAAGTTACTGGATGTATATATATATATATATATATATATATATATATATATATATATATTTACAGTACGGTGACAAGAAGTGAACACAATACTTCAAGCGCGGGCGTGGTAAGGAATTATAGAATGTGAGGACATTTTTCTGGATTTATATTCAAATGCTCTATCTACGAATCCAATCATTCCCCCCCTCCTCTTTACACTGTTTGCATGGTTGCAAATCATTTATTGTAACTCCTAAGCCTTTTTCGTGGTTTACCCTATCAGGTTTGACATAATTCATGTTATAACTGATCCTTTCGATTTTAATGTCAATGTTTAGCGTTACACAATCATTAATACTGAAATCCACATCCCATGCTTGGACGTAATTAACCCTAGAAAGGAAACCCCAGAAGAATTTCCTCCGGGCGCACGAGACGATCACATGATTCACCCATGCAGAAGCAGGGGGCCGGCCCGGCACGCCCAGTACCTTGAGGCCATTGTCTGTCTCGGTCAAGGGTGGGTGTGCGGTCCGGCTCGCTTGCTGGGTTTTGTCCATAAATCGCATTTCGGGAGAATTTCTCCCAGAGTTTACGTTAACGTGTGTTAAGCTGCCAATGTCAACTCCTTCATCATACACAGTAAGAATGTGGCGTGAGCCGCAAGAACTTCATGCTGAAAGCGGGGAAGGCACTAATCACTCCCTGGGCACAGTCACGGCTGCGTTCACCTTCCCTGCCCCACTCCCTGCACACCTTGATCACCACTGTCTGTGACATACCGTCACTGGGCAGTGTTGCCCAGTAATGTTTCAGTGATGTTTTGGTGTCATTTCAAGCATAGTTTGCCATAGTAAAAGTGTGGAAAAAAATAAATAACAAAAATAACCATTATTTGCCTACTGAAAAAATACCCCTTTTTCGTGTGTCTCCCATACAGTTTGTAGCCGAGGTAAAGGGGTGGGACCCAGCCAGGGTATGCTCGCACGACCAAAGACTGCTCACACCGCCAGAGAAGTCAATCGGGCCAGTAGTTTTTTTTTAATGAATATTTGTGTAGAGTCATATACCAAAATTCCACTTTTTAGTTACTTTTTTAAAATTTAAATATCATTAATAATTTAAGGTACAAACTAGATTTAAAGTAGGTTAAATGAAAGAGGAAGAGCTCTATTTTCGTTGTATATCTTCAAAATGAAATAATTTTGTACATAAGTATTTTTTTTTAATTTTTCAAAACCGGGAGAAATTCTCCCGAGGTTTCCGTTAACGTTACTGAAACACAGGGTTTCCTTTCTAGGGTTAAACAGTTGATCAAGATCTCTTTCAATTGCCTGCCTCTGCAGTACTGTACCAATATGTTTTCAATTCTCAGCCGAAGCGAACTTACACTCACTGATGATGTTTTGGCCGAAATTTGCATTTCTCATGACCAAATAAGGTCATCAATAACTGTTGCTCCTTATTGGCTGAAAATTGGACCCATATATATGTCGCATATTTTCTTCAAAATTTAGCCTAGAATCACCTACCAGGGTTGTATTATCAAGTTCTTTGGAGAACCTATATTTGGCCAACTCAGGAAGGTGGCGATAATCTCTCTCTCTCTCTCTCTCTCTCTCTCTCTCTCTGTGGCTGAATTTTTTCTTCCATTTCTTTAGGTCGAGTTTCAGCAAGGCCTTCCTTTTAGTGATTTTTTATTTTACCTTTCTCTTCTTTCTAAGATATATATTCTTTCATTCTTATTTGTAATCTAATTTTTTTTTAACTCCCCACTCTTTCCATGCTTGGTGTTGAACCTGTTTTCTGCGAACGTTTAATGTACTTTTTTTTTTTTTCAGTTCTTTTCTTTCGATTCGTACCAGTTCTCTCTCTCTCTCTCTCTCTCTCTCTCTCTCTCTCTCTCTCTCTCTCTCTCTCTGACACACACACACACACACACACACACACACACACACACCATTTCGTCCAGGTTCCCCTCTCTGTCCTACTTCTCTTAACCTTCTCACTCTCATCTTACATCCCTTCACCAACTTCTCCCTTTCCCGGTCATTTTCTCCACCAAGAATTCTTTCCTTCTTCTACCTTTGTCTTCTCTCTTCCAATTATTTTACTTTTCTTCAACGTACTTTCATCCCATTCGTCCTATTATTTCTCTTTCCGCTGTCTCTTCTTTCCCCCACTCAACCTGCACTGTTCTTCCATTGCTTTCCCTCCTTTTACTCTGCAGTCCCTCCATCTCTCTCCCCCTAATCCTTCTTCCCTAAATCTCCACTTCCATCCCTCCTTCTCTTTCTTTCATAAATCTGAAATAGGGCCTAGAGTTGGAAAAAGCAATCCTCTTTTTATTTATTTTATGAGAGAGAGACAGACAGACAGACAGGGACGCTCGAGAGAGAGAAACAGACAAACAAATAGAGACGCTCGAGAGAGAAAATGGAGAAATGAATTCTCCGAGCTAGGCAACTAAGGCCATATAGCCCCGCTGGGTTACAGGAGGGCGCTACCCCTCCCGGCAACGGTAGCCCGGGTGAGGCTCGAACTTGCGACCTCCCGATCACAAGCTCAGCGCGCTACCACTGTGCTACCGCGACCCCATGAGAGAGAAAAAGAGAGAGAGGATTGACGCTGAGAGAACCCGACAGATGAAAGGGTGAACATATGAAAAGACAAACAAAAATATCGAGATAGAAAAAAAATATGAGCGAAGAGGTGGAAAGGGAGACGCTGAAAGAAAAAGAGAGACATCAGATTACAAAGAAAACGTAGAAAAAGATATGTAAAAAGGGAGACCTGAAGGCCAGTATTAACCTCTGACAACGAATTTGGAGGTTATATATTCACCTAAGTTTGTTTGTTCGTTTGTCCACACGATATCTCCAAAAGTTCT
Organism: Coenobita brevimanus; assembly: GCF_032717465.1. NCBI lineage: Eukaryota > Metazoa > Arthropoda > Malacostraca > Decapoda > Coenobitidae > Coenobita > Coenobita brevimanus. The sequence goes on along the minus strand of NC_136957.1, from coordinate 6,931,987 downwards.
CTATGAATGCCAAAGAATTTTGTGGAAGGGTGGTCCATAGGCAGAGAAAGAAATGATTATGTTTTTGGGCGGATCCGAATCTTGATCCGGAATTTGCGGAGGTATGCACTCTCTGAATGCTTTCTAGTTTGTATGATTCTAGCTTCACTAAAACTTGAGAGAACTTATTTAACAAAGAAACACATAGGTAAAAAGATACGTACGTTGGGTGACAAAGTGAACGCGAGACAAATATACAGACTGGCACACTCACAATTGGACAGAAAGATTAACAACCTGATTCATTCATGGATAAATAGGTACACAGGTAGAAAGATAGATAGACAGTTATACAGACAGACACATAGATAAACAGATAGACAGACAGACTGAGTGACTGACTGACCTACTGGTTGGCTTATTGAATAGTGAAATTGACGTAGAGATAAATGAGTATAATGACTGATAAAAACACTGAAAAGCACAGAGAATAAATTGATAGATATATAAACAGTTCATCAAACAGATACATAGTTGGTGCAATTATTGATGGACGCACAGAATAATTTACAAAACGATAAGCACAGATAGAATATGTATTCACAGGAAGACAAACCTTCGTGAAAGTGTACCGAAGAAGTTAATGTACAAAAAAAGAGGAAGGACTCAGAGGGTGCACCACCCGATCTCACCAACTGGTCCAACGGTGGATTAATTGGATATGACCTGTGACCCTCAACTTGGAATGATTGCTCTCAAAATCGATTTAATACTTTCTTAACTAAATATCAGCGATCCACCCAAGATTGGTTCAAATCAGCTCAAAACTGAGGTGGCTGAATAGCCCTCATTAGTTCCAATTATATACATTCATCAGTTAATCCGAATTATGTTCTCGGACCCCAATCCTCAAATTTACAAGTGAGATTCTGCTTGCTCTGCCTGGTCAACTCGACCAGGTCTACTCCGGGGATTCGAGAGTCGTTAGACGCACTAAAAACTTGTAGTCTCAATTTAAACTAACAGGCGGAAGAGGGAGTTATATGTGGAAAGAAAGAGAGAGGTGAAAAGATTAGTAAGAGAGAGTAAGAAGAGAGTGGATGAGGAATTTGGAAGGAATTTGAGTGTAAAGTGGAGGGACTGTAAGAAAATGTTCTGGAGAGAAGTGAAAAGAGTAAGACAGGGTGGAAGTGTGGTTAGCAGGGGAGTGAAAGATAAAAATGGTAGGTTACTAGTGGAGAAGGGAGAAAAAGTGAGCAGATGGAGAGAACACTTTAAGGAATTGTTGAACGTAGAGGATGGAAGTAAAGCGAGTATAAGTAGCTAGGGAATGGCTGGGAGAAGGAGGGAGGTGAGAAGACAGAAAGAAATCAGTAGGATAGAAGTTGTGGAAACTATGAAGAAAGTTAAATCGGGGAAAGCCCCAGGAATTGATGGAGTGTGTGGTGAAATGCTGAAGTATGGGGGAGAGATAGTAGGAGAATGGATGTGGAAGATGTGCAGATTGGCCTGGGAGGAAGGTAGAGTCCCGGAGGATTGGAAGTCAGGTATAATTATTCCCTTGTACAAAGGAAAAAGGGAAAAAGAAGTGTGTGGTAATCATAGGGGCATTTGTCTTCTTAGTATAATAGGAAAAGTCTATGGTAGGATACTTATAGACAGAGTTAGAGAAAGAACAGAGAAATTAGTTGGAGAAGAACAGGGAGGCTTTAGGAAGGGAAGAGGTTGTGTAGATCAGATATTCATTCTTGAATCTTTAGTGGAAAAGTTTCTAGAGAAGGGAAAGAAGTTGTATGCGGCTTTCATGGATTTGGAGAAAGCATATGACAGGGTGGATAGACAAGGATTGTGGAAAGTGTTAAGAATATATGGAGTAGATGGGAAGTTGTTGAATGCTGTGAAGAGTATGTACGATGGTGCGAAGGCTGCAGTGCGTGTGGATGGTGAACTAAGTGAATTTTTCTCTTTCAAAGTTGGTTTGAAACAGGGATGTGTCATGTCTCTATGGTTGTTCAATCTGTACATGGATGGGGTAATAAAAGAGGTACAAGGTAGGGTAGTGGATGTTGGAGTGGCCTGGTGAGAGAGGATAGTGTTTGGAAACTCCCTGTACTGTTGTTTGCAGATGATACTGTGTTGTTGAGTGAAGACGAAGGGGAGCTGCAAGGCTTGGTGGATGAGTTTGAGAGAGTGTGTAAGAAACGGAATCTAAAGGTGAATGTAGGGAAGAGTAAAGTGATGGTCTTTGAGAGAGGTGAAGTCCGTGAATGTACAGCGAGGTTGGATGGTGAGGAATTGGAAAATGTGAGTACGTTTAAGTATTTGGGTAGTGTGATGAGTAAGGATGGAGGTTTGGAGGGTGAAGTGCTTGAAAGGGTACAGCAGGGAAGAAAGGATGCTGGTTCTTTGAAAGCAGTGATAAGAAACAGGGAAGTGAGCATGGAAGTGAAAAAGTTACTACATGACAGTATTGTGATACCAACTCTAACGTACGGAAGTGAAGCTTGGATGTTGTTGAAAGGACACAAGTCAAGAGTGAGAGCAGTGGAAATGAGTTATTTAAGAGGAGCCTGTGGAGTCACATGGAGAGACAGGCTGACGAATGAGGATATAAAGAAGCGTTGTGGTGTTGATGTGGATGTGATAGGAAGCGTTATGAGGAACACACTGAGGTGGTTTGGCCATGTGGAGAGGATGGAGGGTGAAAGACTGACGAAGAGAGTGTATGTGAGTGAGGTGGAGGGGGGAAGAGGGAGGGGGAGGCCGAGGATGAGATGGAGGGATGGGGTGGAGAGGTACATGAGAGAGGGGGGTGTGAGCTGGGAGCAGGGCAGTGAAATGGCGGGGGACAGGGCGACTTGGAGGCGATTTGTTTGTGGCCACCCCAAACGGGATTGAGGCGTCTGGAAATATATATATATATATATATATATATATATATATCGTCATCAGCCGTTTGAGTGTCCACTGCAGGACCGGCCTATCCCGACCGAAATCTGGACGACACAGCCAATGTATCTCTACCAAGTGGCTTAGGCTGTTTTGTAGAGATTGTATGTAAGGTGAGAAGTGCTTGTAAGTGTAACTGTAGTGTTGGAGTGGCTTTGGATGTGTGTGGAGTCTGTGAACCAAGTGTAATCGGCCCGTGCAAGCCGACTGGGTGCAAGCATACTTTATAATATGCGACACTGGTTCAACCACAGCATCCCTTGTGTCCGCCAATGCAGTACGTGGCCGGGTGAACATTCCCAAAGTTTATTACCCTGGCGGGGCTCGAACCCTGGTTCACCCGTGTATGAAAGGCACACTCTACCACTGTACCACAGAGGCTCCATATATATATATATATATATATATATATATATATATATATATATATATATATATATATATATATATATATATCATCCAATTTTACTTTGCCCCATGAGGAGTGTAGCAGCCCAGGGCTAGGCAGTTGATCCTGATATTTAAGATGAGAATGACCAGCCTCACTCATCACTGAGTGGCATTACGTGATCAATAAACCCCAACCACCCCGGCTCAATCCGACTGGAGTGAAATAATTACCCACTAAAACAAGGCACCAATATTTGATTATGTGGTTAGCACCCAGCATAGTAAATGGTTTGCCTGGTGTACAGGAAACCATTTGGCACAGGCAGAAGGACGAGGAAAGACTGAAGAAAGACAGAAGAGGATGGGAGGTAAAGGATGGAGGAGAGGAAAGGGCAGACAGCAGAGAGCAGTATTACATCGAGTGAGTCGATGGTGAGTGCCCCCACCTACCATATACAGTATATATACACTGTATATATATATATATATATATATATATATATATATATATATATATATATATATATATATATATATATATATATATTCTTCAACACGGTAATAACTTTCCCGTTGGTGCTGGCCGTTGATTATATTCAGCTTAGTAGTGACTGCTAATAGTGAATGGCTTAATAAAGCTTGTATCAAATTTGTCTTGCTCAAAAGTCTCTCAAGTTGCATAAAGTTGCTTGGAACCAGCAAGAATAACATACAGATATCAGTAAGCGTGAATGTGCTGACAGATCAAAATCCATCACGAGGCATTACACACTTTTATTGTGAAATTGTTCGTATGTGTGATGATAGATCAAATTCCATCACGAAGCATTGCACACTTTTATTGTGTAACTTGTCGGTATATGTGATGATCAAAATCCATCAAGAGAAGTTGCACAATTTTAGTGTGTAATTTGTTGGTATATGTGGTGGCTTACTGTGACCGCATTTAGAATGTGTAGCTCAGATCTGCAGCCCGTAAACCGCAAAACATAAATGTGTATACATAAATTGTAGATGCTTGTGGACCTTTCCTAATAGTACTGTCTCTCTCTCTCTCTCTCTCTCTCTCTCTCTCTCTCTCTCTCTCTCTCTCTCTCTCTCTCTCTCTCTCTCTCTCTCGTAGTTGAGCCCACCCACAAATCCTTCTTTAGTGCCTCAGAGATGCTCTTCCATCGACACCAGTCCCACCTGCTCGATGGTCAGGTAAGCGGGGGAGGCAGGGAAGCAGAAGGGATCTTTAAGCAGGGGGACCCAGGCTGTCAGGAGGGGTGGAAGGTTGGCAAGGAGACAGGGAGATTAGTAGGAATGGTCAAGCAAGGGCAGGCAGGAAAATTGGAAGGCCGACGGGGAGACAAGAAGGTTTGGCAGGTGGAGATGGTTTGGTCGGACAAACGGAGCAGGAGGGGTGGAAGGCAGGAAAAGAGAGAGATTAGGCAGGATGTGTGGGGGGTTGGCAAGTTAGGTAGGCAGGGAGAAGGTAGACCAATTGTGCAGGCAGGTTAGAATGCATGTATAGCAGATAGAAAATGTGAGAGCCAGGCAGGGTGCTAGACAGATTAGGTAGAGTGGATGGGAAGTAGGTAGGGAGTACGGCAGACACACCAGGTAGGTAGACAAGTAGGTTGGATGGGAAAGATGTGATGCAGACAGACTGAATGTCCAGGGTGTGAGGCAGGGTGAGAGAGGCAGGGAAACAAGGCACCATGGGAGACCGGCGTTTAAGCTAGGCAAGGTGAGAAGGAAACCTGTAGAAAAGGCAGAGTGGTGGGTTAGCAAAAATTCAAGGCAGGGTGGGAGGCTGACAGGTATAGAAGGCAGAAATGATGGCTGTTGAGTAAGAAAGAGTGGGTTGAAGGCAGGCACTCCAGCAAGGCAGGATTGAAACCAGAAAGGTAAGCAAGTCAGTGTTGAAGTCAGACAGGTATACAAGTCAGGGCTGAATCCAGACAGGCAAACAAGGCAGGACTGAAGACAGGCAGATAAGACAGAGGGGATGACGGCATGTGGTTTAGCATGGCAAGATGCGATTCAAACAGTTAAGCAAGGCAGAGTAGGAGACAGACTGGCAAGCAAGGCTTGGCGGGAGGCAAGGTTGGATGCTTGTAGGTAAGAAGGGCAGGGTGGGAGGCAGGCTGTTTTCGTAGACAGGGTTGACGGTAGGCTAGTTGGTACAGTGAAAAAAAAAAGGTTTTGCGGCATGGATGAAGTTTTATTGCTGTTTCTGGTACTGTTGGATATTCAGTGACCTGGATTGTCCTCCCTATGTATGTGTGAAAGTGCAAAAAAAAAAAAAGTTCTGGTGAGGTAATCATTACATTCTACTCCTGAGTGATAACTGCAAAACATGGACCAGGACGACCTAGCAACTACGCAACTGCATTTCCTAGATTAACATTGTCGTGCTGAGGGACATTTGCATTTGATCATTTTCAGTATGCCAGCGGGAACCCAGGGGAGGCATCGTCAGGTAACATTATTGGGAAATGCCTGATGTCTTCGTTACTAATCCATTCATTATATAGTGAGTTAGCAATTGGTGATTCGCTTGACAGTGCCGATTTTCATATCAGAGATTAAAAAAAAAAGTGCAACATACACGTGTTCTGTGAAGGCATCGGCAGTTGGAGGTATTCTTTACCTATGCTTTCATCAGTTTACTTAAATAACATGCTATACATCAGGAATGCTGTCTTCAATCTTCAAGCCATAACACACAGCTGCAAATCGTTTTGTCTCACATATCACCTCACCCATATTGGTTCCCTCCACACCTAGCATCCTAAATGACTTCCCACTTTGAAATACTTTCAGAGAGGTTATCTTCCCAATTTCCATTGAGGTATGAAGTGTCAGCACCAGTAAGTACCTGCATATCGAGAAGGAAATCAGCGATGTTCTTGGGTTTCTGGGCTTTAGCTTTGATGTTGCTAACACTCTTCCCATAACAAAACTCTCCATTATCACAGGCCAAGCAAGTTTCTGGTTGGTGTATAGGTACATAAGAAGCAGCAGTACATGTGTCATCATACAGTACCCGCATGTTCACAGTGCCATGTGTTGCTAATATTCCTGGTTGACTCACCAAGATCACATCGGCCTATTCATGTGTTATTCGCAGGTTTTCCCTTGAAGTTAATTTTCCATCCTAGACAAAGATAGGGACTGTATGGTCAACAGCGACGACTAGCTTATTAGTGTTGTCCTGCAAGTGCCTTACAAGGTAATGGCTAAGCAAACTGACGGGCTGAATGTAAGTAATATTTAGAACCATCTTCTAGGCGAGAAGAAGGGTATGTAAAGTCAGCTGGTCCTTTCAACTGCCATCTATACCTACACGATTTAATCTTGTGTTGAAATTGGTGCTTGGCTTTTGGAAAATATCATCAGCTGATAGATGATTTCATATGTGTCTCTCATTGGTTCTCTGTGTGTGCTTTCGTTCATGATTGATTTTTCGATGCAAGTCATGTTAGTATCAACTAGTCTGAGAAGCTGAGGAGTTTTGTTATGAAACATTAGAAGGCAAACATCACTATACCCAAACAACACGAGCAAGTTTTTATTAAAGTGCTTCACTGATCTCCTTGTCAACACATGCCGTGTATATTGATGACCTCCATGAGTTGCACATTCAGTTTCATGAGAGTTTCATATATGGTCTTTGTTCATGTCAGCTTCACTAACCAAACTGTTAAAAGCTAAATCAGAGCCACTTTCTTGTAGAGGACCCATTCTTTGTTGACTGTAGCAACATTCCTGTGGTTCACGACTGAACTGAAGCAATGATAATGGTACTCATCATCCGCTCCATGCAGATATGAGACTGCCCAAAGTTCCCTTACTCGAGCCTCATCCGCCGGTGAGTCATTGCTAAGGTCAAACGTATGTAGTATCCTCTGCTTGAAATATTCAGCTGATGGCACTGAACTATTTTCTTCCATCTACTGTATCTGAATGACGTGAATCAGGCGGTAGACGTGGCTGCCATCGGAATAAGCAATGTCCAACCAATCTGATATCAGGCGTGGCTGACCTTTCCTTTGTGGGAGTTTCAGCATCTTCTGATGATTTATTCTTCTTTGATAAATCGCACTTGCTGTAGTGCTGAGAATTATTTGTTTACACACAGTTCTTATGACATTGCACTGACACACGTCCTTCAGGCTTATTAAATATACCATCACCTATTTCACAACTGTTTTTAATATTGTGAATTCTAGAAGGGTCACAGTTTAATAGCTGAGAAGATTCAGTATCTAATATACCATAATCCAGTATGTGTGTGTTTGTGTGTGTGTGTGTGTGTGTGTGTGTGTGTGTGTGTGTGTGTGTGTGTGTGTGTGTGTGTGTGTGTGTGTGTGTGTGCGTGTGTGGTGTAGTCAAAACTGGAAAAAAAAAGATTCTTATGAAACTTGGCAGGATGGCTGAAATATGATCCAAGATGTTGACTGAAATATTTGAAGAGGTGTTTTGTCCCTTAACAATTGTCCCCATTGCTGTTACTGTACTTATTCCGTACATGGAAATGTATAGTGGACGATTTCCATGGATTATTTTGCATTTCTGGAGGGAGAGAGAGAGAGAGAGAGAGAGAGAGAGACAGACAGACAGACAGACAGACAGAGAGAAGGGGGGGAGGACAAGATGCACATCTACAGTGTGATGTCTCATTTCACTGATGCTGTAAACAGATATTTATATTAGTGGAAAAGGTGGTAGCCGTGGTGGTGGTGGTGGTAGCTGTGATGATGATGGTGGTGGTGGTGGTGGTAACTGTTATGGTAGTGGTGCTTGTGGTGGTGGTGGTAACTGTTATGGTAGTGGTGCTTGTGGTGGCGGTGATACTGGTGATAGCGGTTGTGATGGTGGTAGTTGAGATGATGGTAGTGATAATGGTAATAGCAATAGCCGTGGTGGTGGTGGTGGTGGTAGTGGAAGTGGTGTTGCTGTGAAGACGGTGGAGGCACTGGTGACAGCTATTATAATGATGGTGATGATGTTGGTGGTAGCTGTTATGATGATGGTGGTTGTGGTAGCTGTGGTGGTGGAGGTGGTAGCTCTGATGACGATGTTGATGATTATAGCTGTGATGGTGGTGGTGGTCGTGGTAGTGGGTGTGGTGGTGGTTGCTGTGATGATGTTGGTGGAGGTAGCTATGGTGGTGGTGGTGGCAGTGGTGGTAGCTGTCATGGTGGTGGTGGCGGTAGTTGTTGCTGTGATGGAGGAGGTGGTGTTGGTAACTGCAATGATGGTGGTGATGATGATTTTTTTAATGCAAAAAAAGAAGGAACCAAAGGCCGCGAGCCACCAATTATCGTTCCTTCCAAGAGAAAAACAAAATACAAGAGAGAGCCAAATTCAAGATCCGTTCATTTCGAGATGCCTGGACACACTGCGTTTGAAAGGCTGGAGATCATAGGAAGCAGGAAACACAGACAAAGGGACACAGTTCCAGAGTTGACCTGTTGCATATATGAAAGACTGGGGAGTAATGGTTAACTCTTGCATTAGAAAGTTAGACAGAAAAGGAATGAGAGTTTGCTGCTAGACGGATGCTACGCGCCCGTCATAGAGGTGGAGGAATGCGTGCAGACAGTTCAGAGGAGCAGTGACCATTGAAGTGGCGATAGAAAAGAGATAAAGATGCAACAGTGCGACGATGAGACAGATGCTTAAGGGAGTCAGTAAGAGGAGGAGAGCTGATGAGATGAAAAGCCTATGACTCCACCCTATTGAGAAGAGCTATATGTGGAGAGCCTCCCCACTCATGAGAGTTGTATTCCACACAAGGGCAGATAAAACCCCTGTATAGAGTCAACAATTGTGCAGGGGTAAAGAAGGAACAGAGTCGGCTTAGCACACCCAATCTCTTGGAAGCAGATTCTACATGAGATGTAATATGATCTTTCCAAGATAAGTCCCGAGTAAATGAAACCCCAAGCATGTTAAAGGATGATGCAGGATTAAGCAGAATTTTATTAAACATTAGTGGGTATATATACCTGTGGAAGATTTTGTCTAGCTGTCAGGTGTAAAAACTGAGTCTTTGATGCATTAAAAACAGCTAGATTATTTTTACCCCAGTCAGAGATACGAGCCAAGTCAGACATTAGGTGTGCCATAGCCTCATCCCTTGTTTGTTGAAGTAACTGCTGAGATGGACGTTGTGGGAACCGAATGGAAAGATGAAGTATGAAGTCATCAGCGTATGAGTGGATAGGGTTAAATGTACAGCTTAGAAGGTCATTGATGAATAAAAGGAAGAGAGTTGGTGACAGGACAGAGCCCTGAGGAACACCACTGTTGATAGATCTAGGAGAAGAACGATGACTGTCTATAACAGCGGCTATAGAACGACCAGAAAGGAGGCTAGAGATGAAGGCACAGATAGAAGGATAGAAACAGCAAGAGGGCACTTTGGAAATTAAAGATTTATGCCAGACTCGATCGAAAGCCTTTGAGATGTCAAGTGCAATGGCAAAGCTTTCGCCAAAGTCCCGAAAGGAGGATGACAGGGAGTCTGAAAGGTAGGTGAGAAGATCGCCAGTGGGGCGTCCCTGACAGAACCCATACTGACCATCAGAATGAAGGTTGTGATAGGAAAGAAACTTAAAAATTTTCTATTAAGAATTGATTCAAAAATTTTGAGATACAGGATGTTAAAGCAATTGGACGATAGTTAGAGGGTTGGGAATGGTCACCCTTCTTTGGGACTGGCTGAATGAGTGCAAACTTCCAGCAAGATTGAAAGGTACAAGTTGATAGACAAAGGTTAAAGAGTTTGCCTAGGAAGGGTGAAAGCACAGAAGCACAGTTCTTGAGAACAACAGGAGGGACTCCATCAGGTCCACATGCGTTATTAGTCTTGAGGCCTGTGATGGAAGAAAATACATCAACTGAAGAAATTTTAATGTCAGCCATGAGGAAGTCAGAGGGGGGAAGTGATGGATGAATAACACCGGAATCGTCTAAGCTGGAATTGGAGGAGAAAGTCTGAGCGAAGAGATCTGCTTTATCAATAGAAGAAATAGCTACAGAGCCATCAGAGTAGAAAAGGGGAGGGAAGGATGATGAGGTAAAGTTGTTAGAAAGGTTTTTAGCAAGTTGCCAGAAGGAGCAGGAAGAATTCGAGCTGGAGAGTTAAGAGCATTTAGTATGGATGAATTTATTTTTAGAAGCGCGAAGAACAGACTTAGCACGATTCTGGGCAGAAATGTATAAAAGATGCGATTGAGGGGTGGGTTGGCTCTGGTATCTTTTATAGACCCTCTCCTTGTTGCAGACAACATTAGAACAAGTATGATTAAACCAAGGCTTTCTTCCATTAGTCAAAGGATATGAGAACAGAATGTATGCTTCCATGCCCGAGATAATAACCTCCATAATGCGCAAGGCACACTCAGATGGCTCACGGCCATGGAAGCAATAATCATTCCAGGGAAAATCAAAGAAGTACTGCCTGAGGGCCTCCCAATCCACAGCTCCAAAGTGCCACAGAAGACGTTTTTTTGGAGGATCCACTGGCCATACCGTAGCGATAGGACAGGTTAAGGTGATAAGGTTGTGATCGAAGGAGCCCAACGGAGAGAAAAGATTAACAGTGTAAGCAGAAGGATTGGTTGTAAGGAAGAGGTCAAGTATGTTGGAGCTCTCTCCAAGGCGATCAGGGATACGGGTAGGGTGCTGTACAAGCTGCTCTAGGTCATAAGGTGTAGGTTTGTTCACCAGGTGGATCAGTGAAAGGAGAGGAGAGCCAAAGGTGGTGGTGAACATTGAAATCTCCTAGAATGGAGATTTCAGAGAAAGGAAAAATGGATAGAATGTGTTCCATCGTAGAAGTAAGATCGTGAAAGAATTTTTGATAGTCAGTAGAATTAGGAGATAAGTAAACATCGCAGATATATTTAGTCAGAGAATGACAGGAAAGCCGAGGCCAGAGTGTAGAGAATTCAGAAGAATCGAGTTCAGGAACACAAGAGCAAGATAAGTCGTTGTGTATAAATACACAACAGCCACCTTTGGCTTTGAAATTAGTATAAAGTAGGAAGATATAGAAAAGGGTCTGCAGTCAGTTGCCTCAGACAGCTGAGTCTTAGTTAGAAAAAAGAAGGTGGGGTTTAGAGAAGAAGAGGTGGTGCTCAACAGAGCGAAAGTTAGAGGAAAGGCCGTGAATGTTGCAGAAATGAAGAAGAAGAGAGTCAGACAGTGGTTCCAGGCAGCTCGAGTCGTCACCGGGAGAGAGGCGGAAGGTGAGGGCATTATCCCCCCCCCGGACTCCGAGGCCACATGTTGAGCCGCCATGATTTTATTTTTCTAATTTTGGAAATGGAAGTGTAGTGTGTACTGTGCATGTGGTTTGGTGTTGATAGAGAGACTTGTATTGGAGAGCATGCTGATCTACTCTCTGTGATACTGAGACACTGAAAAAGTTCAGCAAAGGACAATGGTCGGGACCTAGTCCCGAGGGCTGATGAAACGGGAGCTCCAGCTCTCCCTATCATCAGCTTTCCATCCTCCTTGGGAGTACTGCCCTCCTCAACTGGTGCTACAGTCTACTCTTCTGTGATGATGATGGTGATGATGATGATGATGGTGGTGGTGGCTGTGAGGGTGGTAACTGTGATGATAATGATGGTGGTAGTGGTGATAGTTGTAGCTGTGATGGAGGATGTGGTGTTAGTAACTGCGATGATGATGGTGATGATGATGATGATGATGTTGGTGGCTGTGATGGTGGTAACTGTGATGATGATGATGATGATGATGTAGTGGTGATGGTGGTAGCTGTGGTGGTGGTGATGATGGTAGTTGTGGTGGTGTTGGTGGTGGTGGTAGTTGTGGTGGTGTTGGTGGTGGTGGTGGTTGTGGTGGTGTTGGTGCTTGTGGTATTTGTGGTAGTGTTGGTAGTTGTGGTGGTGTTGGTGGTGGTATTATAGTCGCAGTGCGTGTCTCTGAGGTTGTTATTATCGTGCTCTGGCAACCTACCTCTCAAGAGTGCATCCAATTTCATATATAATATGAGATGCTTGTGGTTTGTGTATAATATGTCCGTGTATAATAGTATTCGTGTATAATAAGATTCGTGCATAATATGATACGAAATCGGACAAACTTTTGACTGGTAGGTTGCCAGAGTATAATGACAACCTCAGAGTCGTGTGCCGCGACTACAGTTGTCATGGTGGTGGTGGTGGTGGTGGTAACTGTGATGATGATTATGGTGGTGGTGGTAGCTGTGATGATGGTGGTGGTGGTGGTGGTAGTAGCTAAGATTATGGTGGTGGTTGTCGTGACAGCTGTCCAGAAACTGTTTTCATTTGGGCAAATGCTTTGCAACTGTTTCTGAACAGCTGCCACCACCACCACAGCTACCACCACCGCCAAAGCGGCCAAACGCTTGCTTACTGCAAAGCAATGCTGGGTTCAGAAGTGGCTCTCGGTTGAACAAATGCTGAGAGGCACGGTGGGGCCGCGATGCGCTTTTTGGAACAGAAACGACCAATTTCATTTATGTTAGGAGTAGTCATGCTGTTATTACAACTTGTAACAAAAGACATAAGTTAATGTTAACAGAAAGCAATAGTCAGTTTTAATTTTTAGATCAGATGTAAATGCAGCAGAACCATACATTGCAGTACACATACTGCGCATTTGCTGGTCGAGAAAATATGTATATTTTCATAAGCAGAGAACCATCAACATGTATTCAAAATTATGCAGCATTCTGTATGAGAGGAAAATTGTGTGGAAAGATTGGGCAAATGTATGTAGGAGAACCTAAATCACAGGAGTAGTGAGAGAAGTCTTGAAACTTTGAGGGAATTTTATGTGGGATGGCCATTAACATAGAACTAGTTCTGTCTGGACAGAAATAACTACATTTGAAGAAAACCATTACATACTGCAAATGAGGCCAAAATATCATGCTCCCATAAAAACTCATGTGAGAGCATATTCATGCAGCATTTCAAAATATACATGATATTAAAGCTGAATAATGCTTTTATACCTAGGCTATATGATAGAGACTTCATTTTAGAAATGAAAACTGACTGGCATAAAAACACGCTCTCATAGGTAAAGACAAAGAATTATCAACTGCCCATTTCTTGGCCCCCCAAAACATAGCAATAGACACAAAGATTGAAATACCACCACCAGCAATAAAGAAGTTGGGAATGGTTTTTTACTGACACGCAGTCATTTTGTTTTGGGGACATAAATAGTATTTTCCCAGTGATGGCGCCTGACATAATAGAAAGCAGAAGAAAAAAAAAATCATCCACACCTCAAAACACAGTTCGGCACCAAAAGCAATTGGACTAAATCACGTATATAATATAATGCACTCATATAAGTATATGGCTGGACTGACGGTTCGGAATAGGTAGAATGAATAAAATCCACTCAGAGATAGAAAGAGTCAAGCAGAGAAAGAGAGAGAGAGAGAGAGAGAGAGGAGGGGGAAGCATTATGACAGGAAATTAAAATAAGGGAAGCAAGGTTACAGGGAAGACGGGCGGAAGAGAGGGAGGTGAAGAAAGTATTTCAATTCTTGGCAAATGTCCAACTCTAGGCATAGGCACTGTCTGTTCCTTGATCTCCAGCTGTTCTACTACTTTGCAAGCTTCTACGTATGTCACCATTCCGACACACATTTCCACCGCTCTCTTTGAATACACGTTAGTGGTGCATCACTCAGGACTGGTGTGAAGGTACTGGTAGAGATGTTTTCATGGCATCTTGGTGAGTCTTCTCGAATATCAGTAAAGTCTGTATTAACGAAATTCGAATAATCAAAATGATCTCTTCTCCTAACAACTCCCCCGCTCAAAAAAAAAAAAAAAAAAAAAACACGAACGACCAAGGAAGTGAGCAGGGAGAGGAATAAAAATCGAGGTAAGAGGAGAAAGAAGAAAAGATGGAGAGACAGAGACCAGCGACGGACAGAGGGAGAGATGGAAGAAGAAATGAAGGGATGAGGAAGGAAGTAATGAGAAATGAGTAGGGAGATGAGGAGATAAGACAGTAAAAGGAGGAGTTGCAATTAGGTAGGGAGGAGAGGAAATAGGAAGAGGGCCCAGGAAGTGAGTGGGAGCCGGGAAAGAGGAGGCAATGCAATGGAAGGAGGAGGAGAGGCCGCAGTGTGTGTGTGTGTGTGTGTGTGTGTGTGTGTGTGTGTGTGTGTGTGTGTGTGTGTGTGTGTGTGTGTGTGAGTGAGAGAGAGAGAGAGAGAGAGAGAGAGAGAGAGAGAGAGAGAGAGAGAGAGAGAGAGAATCAGGGGCAACAAAGGGACAAACGAAAGAGGAGAAGGAGTCCAATGGGAGAGAGTGTTATGAGAAAAGTTGTGATGATGGGACATAGAGGAGGGAAGGAAGTAAAAGGCCAGTAATGGGGAGAAATGGAGGATGTAGGAGAGTATGGAAAGGGAGAGAGTGTATAGAAAAGAAAGAGAGCAGGAAAAGAGAGAGAAAAAAAAATGAGAATGAGAGACAGGGCAAGGAGGCAGGTAGGGGAGAAGGAGGCAGGTGGGGAGGAAGGAGGCAGGTAGGGAGGAAGGAGGCACCGCAAGAAAAGAGAGTGAGAATCAGAGGAGAGGCATTTTAAAGGAAACGTAGGAGGGAGGGATGGTGAGGGGGTCAGGAAAGGGGAGAAATGGAACTTGGACGAAAAGCAGCAATGGGAAGTAGTAAGTGGGAGGGGACAGTAAACTACGAGAGAGAAGGAAGTACAGAGAGTGAGGAGTCGCAAAAAGAAAAAGGGAAGGAGTGTGACTGCAAATGCACAGTAAATAAAGGAGGTATGGGAGAGGATGCATAGGGGGTGGTAAAGGGTGAGGGAAAAGAAAAGGAAGGAAAGGGAAGAGACAAGAAAGATAGAAGAGGGAGGGAAGGACGAGGGGTAGATAAGAAAGCAAGGGAAGAGAGAACAGGGAATGAGGGAGAGAGGGAGGAGGGTCAGGAAAATGAAAGAGAGTATAGGGGGAGGCAAGAAGGTAAGAGGGTCCAAGATGGAGAGAGGAAGAGAGAGAAATTTGCAGTATCTTACGGTGCACCATATTGAAAAGTTATTGGGAGTGGCTGCCTGGCTTCACGAAAAACGGTCTTATAAAGGTAGTGAAAAAGGAACATAATTGGGGAAGCGAAGGATTATGATGATTGTAATAATAGTAATTGTAATAATAACAATAATAGTAATAATAATATAACAATAATAATAATAATAATAATAATAATAATTAATAATAATAATAATAATAATAATAATGTGAATAATAATATTAATGGTAATAATTATAATAATAATAGCAACAATAATAATACAGTAATAATAAGTGGTGGTAGTAGTAGTAGTAGTAGTAGTGGTAGTTGCGGTGATCTTACCCTCATAACTTACCATTATATTTGTGTTGCTAAAGAAGGAAAAACTCACTATTATTCTTCTTTTCCACGTGTACCATTGGCTCGGTACAGCCTATTCTATTTCTTGCTATGACTCCAGTGATGGCCATCTAGAATGAACTTGGCATTACAATGGAGTAGAATGGAATGAAAGCAGCAACAGACTTCTTGGGCACTTCAAGGCTGTTTCTTGTTGGGTTGGTTATAACATATTTAGGTATTCTATGAGTCACAGACATGGATAGCAAATCCACAAGGTCCTCCCTTCACCAACCAGGCTTTCCAGCCGAAGGTATCAAGGCAAATGATAAAGACTACCATGCAAGATATGTCAGGTGCCATAGAAATTTCATAGGAAAGGATGAAAGGAAATTATACGCTATTCTATATTATCTTGCTTCGCCTTCTCTGACCTTGAGAACTGTAGTTCTGCTGATTCTGCCGTATCCCACGACAGTGGCATCCCTACAACAGTGGCATGGTAATGGATTCAGCTGTATAGTTCAGTTTATTTTCACACTCTGTTCTGCATTAATGGTCAACAATTAGTATCTATTAGTATAATTTAATATGACAGTCTAGTGTTAAGTTACTTGGCCTCAGTGTAATACACTATATCTTTAATGTGGTCATAACAACACATTGACATTAACCCGTCACGTCCCGACCGATTTTCAACCACTGACTCCCCCCAGTCCCGACCAATTTTGGAAAAAAAAAAATTTGGCTCAAACCTCCACTTTTGGTGGGAAACATCGAAAATTCATAGGGGTTTCAAATACTCGATACAGGTAGCAGTACCTCCTTACCTTACTGTGTTTTCTATCAGGCTGGTTCCAAAGAAAATGAGTTCTATGGGAGGGTAACTATTCCACACCACTCATAAACGGTATTTATTTATTTATTTGGTACGAATTTATATGTAGTATGAGAGTATATTGGTTTTCAAACAGTAATATAGGCAATATAAGCATTGTTTCACAACATACCTGACCTTTTTGGATGACATCACCTGACCATTATTTCGACCGTTTCTTCCTCTAATGCTATGTAAACTTTGTCCTCCACATTGTCATCGATTGGGGAATCACTCTGGCCCTGAATGTCTTTATTGGCCAAGTCACTGATAACAGGTGAATAGCTGAGACAATGGCATGCGGGGGGGGGGAGGTCATGCGGGATAAGGCATTGTCCCTGCCTGGCATCTTGTAGAGGAATAGAGGAAGGTGTCCCGTGTATATGTACCAAAAATCACGTGCAAAAATTGAAAATTGTGCAAATTATGAACCTTGCAATTGGGCGATGTACCAGTACATTGACGGGTCTAGCTGTGACAAAATGTTGCGACGTACCCATACGTCGATGGGATTAGCTTGTATTATTTGGTCATCACACGTGAACTCTACCATGGGTCGTGGAAGCAAAGGTCTTTTCATCTGAGAAGACCACCCTGTTCCAGAATTTCATCCCCTTATCTGCATGCAGACAAGCAAAGTCTAGTCTGCCCATCGGATGTTCCTCGATCATCCGCTCCATGACCGTGAGAATCCTGTGGTGTATGCCCCGCTCATATAGATGGTTTTAATTGTCCTGCAGGATTCCTGCAATCCTAGACCGTCACGAATCGCGACTGCATTCGTAAAGGGGTCCTTCTGTGTGGCTTGAATGATTCAAGCATCATCATCACAGGTGGTCACATGGTGACAGGGCCGTCTCTTTGTTTCATGAAATACATAAAACATTTATCCAAAGAAACCAACAAGATGTAATGCCTCTGTAACAAATAATGCTTTACTAAATATTCAATTGAAAATGTTCCCATATAAACTTTCCTCATATACGAGTTATCTCAAGGGTGCAGCCATGAGTTAGTGATGGTGAGGGGCCCGAATGTTGGTTGTGATATTCATGAGATACAATTCCTTGATTATCAATACAATAATACATAGATTATTAGATATAAAAGGAAACAATTTTAAACATGTATGGAAACAACCTACGAAACAATTATTATTTAATGAGTGAGTAAATATTATTACAATGACTGCCATCCTACTCATTCTGTTCTTTTACAAAGAGGGTGGGGGATGGGCCCCGCGGAACACTTCCCTGGCTGCGGCCATGATTTATCTGTACATACCCTCATCGTTCAAGTTGCACCTCTCCCCCCACCTCTTTATCCACTTGCTCACGGTGGGCTGTGAAATACCTAAAGTACGGGCAACTGATTGGATTGAATGACTAACTTCACACAGGCCAACAATGAGACCTCTCAGTGCAATGCAATGTTGCTGCTCAATCACCTCCTCCTGTAGAACTTGTGATGAACGTCATGATCACCACGGTATGAAAATACTGTACCTCGGGTATACTGTGTTTAGCTGTTGATGCCGTGACGTCATCAACTACACTTCACTCCTTAACCCTCCTCACCCTCCAATCCTCCCCGCCCCCCCGCCTTCCCCACACAATTACTAGATACATGAGTATCTGGGTACTGCTTCATTCTTGCTTATCCCAGAATCAGACGTTAGAACACCTAGGCAGGTGTATAACGTGGAACTTTCCCCGGGTGTATAAAGATATCAAAGCCATATTTGCCTTCTATTCACTGTGTCAGCTATTTCAGAGATTTTATTTATTTAGGTCAGAGGGTTGACTCCCTAAAATTCATGGTTGGAAAACTGTATACAGAGGAAGTACTTCGGAATAACGAGACAAACTAACCTGAGAAGTTTCATTCAGATCTCTTCCCAATTTCTGATCGTTTTTATTTTGTAGAGTGTGGCTGACCCCCAAGAATCGTTGGTGGGTCTCGCTTTATATATATATCAATTTACGGGTGAAAGTCCATTGCACAACATGTATTAAGATATCAAAGTCATATCTGGCCTCTTTCCTATGATAAGGGGTGGCTGGAACCACACCCAAAGTCATGGGTGGAAAAATATTAATAGAAGAATATCTTCCCAGCATCCTCAGCAACATATCTAGCAAGTTTCATTCAGATATATCAAATAGCCTAAGAGGAGTTAAAGTGTACACACACACACACACACACACACACACACACAAACACAGGCTTAAAATAGCGCACCGGTATGAGGTGTGTTGCCTAAAATGATACATCCTTCTTTACAGGATTAATGATGATGATGGCAATAATAATAATAACAATAATAATAATAATAATAATAATAATGATGATAATAATAACCCAAACACCGTAATATTATCCAAAGACAATTTTGATAGAGAAAAACTTCCCACAGCCATTGCCCAGTAGACGCCGACCTATAAAGTGACCTTGAGGTCATGGTCACTGAGTTTGTACATGTCACCTTAGGTCTTCACATTCTATAAGTCCACCAAGTTTGGTGGGTCTAGCTTTAATCTTTCATGGAAAATTTGGTGACATCTCGAATATTCAGAAAATCAACCGACTGGAGCCATAAGTGCTTCCAGCCGGCGTTAGTCCTAACATTATGTTATAGTTAAATATCAGCTCCCTAGCTTAGGCGGCTGTTGAGATAGCATGGCTGATTCACTTTTCTGTGTTCTGGATAATTTCCAGAGATCGGTTGACGGCCTGATACCATATTTGGCCAAATGTAGCGCACAGCTTCGAGACCTAGTTGACCAAGTTTGAAGGCTCTAGGCAAAATAGCCTTTGAATTATAGGTATTTGAAAAAAAAAATATTTACAATAATAATTATGTTAATTATAATAATATTAATAATAAAGTTGTAATAATAATAATAATAATAATAATAATAATAATAATAACAATAACAATAATAATAATAAAAATAATAATAATCATTATTATTATTATTATTATTATTATTATTATTGTTACTATTACTGTTACTATTATTATTTTTATTATCATGATTACTATTGTGGCGGGGAGGACACAATCCCCCCCTGTGGCGGGGGGAACACAATAGGCTGCACTAAGGGGTGGTACTACAACTCTGCGGCCAGGTAGTGTTAGGAAGAATCCTGCCACCGTATTCCCTGCGTGTCGTAAAAGGAGACTAAAAGGGCCGGGGTGAGGGGATTAGGGACCCCCTCCTCTGTTTTAAAGTTCCTAAAAAGAGACAGCCCAGAGAAAGGGATGAGGGATCGAGGTATCCATGTACCCTGAAGATTGGGTCTATGAATGTGCGTGGATGTAGTACGATTGAGGTTAAAAGGGAGGAGATTGGGAGAATGTTTGTGAGAAGAAAGCTGGATGTATTAGATTCGAGTGAAACGAAGATGAAATGGAAAGGTGAGTCTAAGTGTGGAAGTGTGAATGGAAGGCTGTCAGGTGTTGATAGAGGAAGGGCAAGAGAAGGTGATAGTGAGACTGGAAGTACAGCTGTGTGTCACTGAATGGAAGGATGTGTCATCGAGACTGATGTGGGTGAAAGAGATATTTGACCGTGAGTTGTGGGTGTTTGTGAGTGCATATGGGCCTGGTAGTGAAAGGGATGAAGAAGAGAGGGAGTCTTTCTGGAATGATGTTGAGTGTTTGCAGAGTTTTGAAGAGAATGTGAATGTGGCAATGATGGGAGATCTGAATGTTTTACTGGGAAATGTAGCAGTTGAACGTGTAGTTGGTATGCAAGGTGTGCCTTGATGAAATGAAAATGGGGAACAAATGATAGGGATGTGCGTTGAGCGAGAGATGGTGAATGGAAATACCTTGTTTAAGAAGAAAGATATTTATAAGTATATATGGGTAAGACAGGAGGGTGGAAGGGCTGTTGACAGAGAATTGATGGACTATGTGGTTGTGTCCAGGAATGTAATAGGAAGATTGTTGGATGTGTGAGTTTTGAGAGGGGAGCGTGGAGGTATGTCTGACCACTACCTGGTGGAGGGAAAGTTAAGAGTAGGTAAGAGATGGGTGAGAGCTAGGAGAGTTAGGTGTGGCAGGGAGGTTTTGAAAGTGAGTGAGTTGGATAAAGGAGAGAAAATGATAGAGTATCAGGAGAAATTGAAAGATGAGTGGAACGCAGTGAAAGATCAGAAAAAAGGCAGTGTGGAGGAGGAATGGCAGTTGTTTTAAGAGTGCTGTGGTGGGGCATACAGAAAAGGTGTGTGGTGTGAGACGAGTGAGTAGTGATGTAAGAAAGGGAAGTGAATGGTGCTGCGAGGAAGTAAGTATGGCTGTGACTGAGAAGAGACGTGCATATGAAGTGTGGCTGCAAAGGAAGGATGAGGTGTCATATGCGAGGTATAAGGAAAAGAGGAATAGGGCGAGAAGGGCTGTGCATGATGCTAAAGTGCCAGCAGATGAGAGGTAGGGTAGGCGGTTGACTAAGAATTATCAACAGAATAAGAAAATGTTTTGGAAGGACGTGAGAAGGGTACAAAAGAGAGAGTCTTCGAAGGTAACAGCGAGTAAAAGCAGAGGATGGAAGTATGTTAACTGAGATGGATGCAGTAGGAAAGAGATGGGCAGAGTTTTTTGAAAGATGGTTAAATGTAGAGGAGGAAAGGAGGGGTGAGATTGTGGCGGATGGAAGGGTGCAAGGAATAAATGTGTTGGGTGAGTTGAATGATTCTTTGATCACGAAGGAGGAAGTGCAGGATGCAGTAAAGGAGATGAAAACAAGGAAAGCTGCAGGTGTGGATGGGTGTGCTGTGGAATGCCTGAAGGGTGGTGGAGTGACTATTGCTGACTGGTTAGTGAGACTGTTGAATGTGTGCTTTGTGAAAGGTATGGTGCCAATTGACCGGGCAAGTGCTTGTGTGGTCCCGTTGTATACAGGTAAGGGTGATAAGAATGAATGTACTAGCTTTAGGGGTATAAGTCTGTTGAGTGTCGTAGGTAAGGTGTATGGTAGAGTGTAAATTAAGAGTAAGAGAGGATACAGAAGGAGTGATTGGTGATGAGCAGTGTGGCTTTAGGAGAGGGAGGGGATGCGTGGATCAGGTGTTTGCTGTGAGACAGGTGTGTGAAAAGTATTTAGCGAAAGGTAAGGATGTGTTTTGGGCATTCATGGATTTAGAGACAGCATATGACAGAATTGACAGGGGGGGCTTTGTGGACTGTTTTAAGACTATGTGGACTTAACAGTAGGTTACTAAAAGGAGTGAAAAGTTTTTATGTAAATAATAGAGCGTGTGTAAGAGTGGGAAATACTGTGATTGATTTGTTTCCGGTGAGAGTGGGGCTGTGGCAGGGATGTGTGATGTCGCCTTGGTTGTTTATTATTTATAATGATGGTGTTGGAAGGGAGGTGAATGCAAGAGTGCTAGGTGGAGGTCTGAGTTTGGTGAATGTTGATGGTAGGGAGTGCAATCTGAAGCAGTTGCTATTTGCAGATGATTCTGCACTGGTGGCTGATTTAGAGGAGAAATTGAGACAGTTGGCACAGGAGTTTGGAAGGGTGTGTGAAAGGAGGAAATTGAAAGTAAATGAGAATAAGAGTAAAGCAATGAAGTGTACGAGGTTGGTAGATTGTAGGAGGATGAATCTAGTTTTGAATGGTGAGTTCCTTGAGGACGTAGAGTGTCTTAAGTATTTAGTGTCACATGTTGCTGTGGACGGGAGAATAGATGCAGAAGTGAAGTGTAGAATGAATGATGTAGGAAAGGTGCTGGGAGGAATGAAAACAGTGTTTAGATGTCGTTCGCTTAGTATTGATGTAATGAGAAGGCTATATGAGGGTGTTGTGGTACCAATTGCATTATATGGGGCTGAAGTGTGGAATATGGGTGTAGCAGAGAGGAAAAGGTTGGATGTAAAGGGGATGAGGTGTCTGAGGAGTATGTGTGGAGTGACGCATATGGATCGAGTGAGAAATGATGAGATGCGAAGGAGAACTGGAATTGTTCGGGAGATGGCTGATTGAGTTGAGCAGATGGTGGGGATAAGGAGAGAATGGATAATGAACAATTGGTGAAAAAGACAACTAGATCTGATGTGAGAGGTGTAAGGCTGAGGGGAAGACCAGGAATAGGATGGATGAACAGCGTGAAGAGAGCGTTGGATTCGAAAGAAATTTCTGTTGAGCAAGGAAGAGTGGCTGCGCATGATAGAAATGAATGGAGAGAAACTGTGAATGAATAAATGATGATGCAGCCCTGAGGGTATATTCTCCAGCATTTGTCTGATCACCTGATCAGATCAGGTGTGGGTAAGAGGATGGGTCTATTATGATGTGGCAAGGGTAAACCAGCTCTGCTGTCGGGCCCTGCTGCGGATGTAACTGATTGTACTGCGCAGTTGACCCTTGTGTGGTGTGGTGTGGTGAGGAACTGTTCCTTCTCCCCTTTGGGGCTAAGATGCGAATGAATGTGTTTGAGTGAATGACCTAATTGGGAGTGTGTCGTCCTGTCTCGGCTACCTCCCTTTCCTTGGGGGAAGCAGCCTATATATAGATAGAAAGATAGATAGATAGATTGTAATTATTATTATTATTATTATTATTATTATTATTATTATTACTATTATTGTTATTATTATTATTATTACTATTATTTTTATCATCATGGTTATTACTTTTACTATTATTATTTTTAATATTATGTTTTTGGTTTTATTATTATTATTATTGTCAATTTTATATACAGCATGCAATTATTATTCTGTGCACGGGTCAAATACTCGGATAAACTGATGGCCCGGGAAATAAACAGAAAGATAGGAAGATGAATAGACAAATAGATTGAACAGATATGTGTAAACATGGAATAATACATCGAAGGATGATCGATGGGTGAATGGACAAGTACCTATAATATATATATATATATATATATATATATATATATATATATATATATATATATATATATATATATATATATATATATATATATATATATATATATATATATATATATATATATATATATATATATATATATATATATATATATATATATATATATATATATATATATATATATATATATATATATATATATATATATATATATATATATATATATATATATATATATATATATACAGTATATCTCGAGGCGAAGATGCCCTTGGCAGGTTGGTGATGATTGGCTGAATGCAACTTTAGTTTATAATCTCTTTACTCGTTAACATTATAAATTAACAACCTATATCTGAGAGGCAAATTTGGGTTAGTAAATGCAATACGGACAAGTTGCATTAAGCCAATCATCATCAAGCTGTCAAGTGCAGCTTCGCCTCAAGTTAAGGAAAGACAGTTCATTTTTTTGGTTGAAAATGAAATTATGCATCAATTTACTTGAAATTTTACTGGATAATAGCTATATTTGGCAAAACTAATCCCTGAGCTTTATTTGTAAATGATTAATTTAATCACTGATATTTTTTTAAATGATTATAATGTTACTCACTTAGAAGCAGTAGTCAGTGAAAGTTAGGTTAAATATATTAAGATTTTACTGAATATTTTTTCTTTTCTTCATGTATCGTCCTGACACTTTCTACATGCTTAAGTAGGTATCACAGCTATTATCCAGTAGTTTCATGTAGATTGACGCATACTTTCATTTTCACCCCAAAAAATGAAGTAATCCCATTAGTACCCATGCGTACTTTAAAGGATGCAATAACTATTCCTCACAAACAACTCTCTCATTCTGTTTTGCAGAAAGATTTGCGGATATTTTTTTTTTTTTTTTTCAATAGACAAAGAATAAGTAGTAAGTTCCAATAAGTGCAGTGGAGAATGTTGGAAGTGACCGCAACCCCCAGTTACAGGCCACTTAAGTGAATATATTCTGTGAAGATGGAAGGAGGTTTGGGTTGCAAGAATCTAATCTACAAAAAAAGGTATAATATAGTAAATTAACCCACAATTTTTTTCTTCTAAAAAAAAACTTGAAAGATGTACCTTTGTATGTGAAAAAAGATAGTTCCAAATTATTTGCATTATCTTGCCTTATATGAAAGTTGATTTTTGGAAGTACTTTAATGTACTCATGGGCATTGTTCCTGGAGACAGGTGTAAAAGTAGAAAAACAGAAAAAATATATCATGTGTGTATAATTTAGCTGTTTTCACTTACTTTATCATGTTTTTTTGTTCCATTTGTCATATATATTTCATGCTGTAGCCTTTTATATAATGTTACTACCGTACTTTTTTGGCATAATTTCATGTGAAATGGGGCAAAAAACATTTTTTTAGGCAAATGGAACAAAAAATCTTAAAATAAGTGAAAATACCATACAAATGAACATGTAAGCATATAAAATGTGAAGAAGAATCAAAAAGTGTAAAATATTACCTGATAGATAATACTAACAGATAGACTTGATAGACAGACTGATGATGATGATGTAAATATTGAAATTAGTATTTTCTTTCACTATTTTCAAGACAGTTGGACTGTCAATGACACAAATTCTTTCACAATTGGAGAAAAACCACCCGCCCAACCAACTGACATCGTCAACTCCCCGCCTGACGAGGAGAAAGCTGTCAGCAATGAGGACAGCGATAGCGACGATGGTGGACCAAAAGACCCTAATCATGTGGGAAGCCAACTGATGAACCAGCAGGCAGAGTTGGAGACACACAACGCCTACGACTTCGACAATGAAATGGACTCCTGGCTGGAGAAGGAGGTGCAGATGGGAGGGGGGAGGGTGGCAAAGGATGACGCCGTTCTAGATGACACCCTGGCATCTGACATCTGACACCATCAGGGTCTACAACACCAACATGGGCAGCGTGGACCTCCTGTACGACATGGGGGGGTGTTACGCCATCACCATCCACAACCACAAGTGGTACTGGGTGCTGCACAACTGGTTCCTGAATGTGTCTCTTGCCCAGGCCTAGTGTCTGTACTGCAAGGTGGGAGTTGTGATGGTCATCAAGGAGCAGAAGATGCCTCTCCTGGACTTCATCCGGTCATGTGTGGAGATGACAGTGATGGTCCATGGGGTGACCAACACCTGCCGCATCCACATTCTTTTTGTCCTCTCCCCCAGCACCCTGGGGAAGGGACAACGGCAAACACCTGGTCATCAAGACGCTGGACAGGAAAAACGTCTGTAACTACTGCAAGAAGAGTACCCTGTACAAGTGCTGCAGGCACAATGTGGGAATCCACCCCGACTGTTTTGAGGCCTACCATCAATAAATACACCACAGTGTCCCATATGATGCACCAAGTATTGGCACATTTCATCCTAAAACATAAGCTTTGGTGAATATTTTTGTCCAGAATTGCCTAATCGGCATCTCTTCAGACCGCCACTGCGAGTGCGTCATAGTGCGTCATCGGTTCCTCTTCAGACTAAAGCCATTTTGACTCATATTGAGTCACGGTGCATGAAAGGGTTAAAGAGTCGCAATACTTATCTTTGGATAAATTTTGACCAAATTTGGCTTTTAATAATTGTATTTCATCTTGCTGTCATTATAAATTCTGTTTAGCTACTCCAGTAATAGAAACCTGTCCATTTCATGGCTATAATGCAGACAGGTGAGACTTAATTAACAAAGAGGCTACTAATTTTTCCAGCTATTCCAGGTGCTCACAGCACTCATAGTAACAACAATTTCATAATACTAGACAGCATATTGTCACTGTGATCTTGTCAGGATTAAATATTGGTAACATGAGAACAGGATTTCTACTTGCAAGAATACTGAAAGCCTATTTAACAAGCTACACTGAAGGTACCCACAGACTGTTGCCTATTCAAATGATGAGATGACAGAAATACTGACAAGTGTTAGACTTGTCATTGGTACACGGTATGGCGCTAAAGTGGTGGTGGAAGTGCTAAAATGAATATGCCTATTTAAGGAAGGCAATAGTAATTTATTCAATAGATGAGTTTCATTTTGCCTTTTCGGAAGGTTGGGAGTGTGGAGAGTAGATTTTTTACCTTACATAACCACCTTACTAACTGGAGAATTGAATATCTACTTTAAACCTTATTTTAAATTTCGTCAGGGTATTAACTTTTCTCACAGTCCCATTATAATAACATAAATCTATCTATCTATCTATTGCCAGATGCCTTAATACCATAAGGGGTGGCCACAAACAAATCACCTCCATGTCACCCTGTCTCCCACCATTTCATTGCCCTATTCCCAGCTCACACCCCCCTCTCATATTCCTCTCCACTCCATCCCTCCATCTCATCCTTGGCCTTCCCCTCCCTCTTCCCCCTTCCCCCTCACTCACATACACTCTCTTCATCAATCTCTCACTCTCCCTCCTTTCCACATGACCAAACCTTCCCAGTGTGTTCCTCCAAACGCTTCCTATCACATCCACATCCACACCACAACGTTCCTTCACTTCCTCATTTGTCAGTCTGTCTCTCCATGTGACTCCACATACTCCTCTCAAATGACTTATTTCCACTGCTCTCACTCCTGACTTCTGTCCCTCCAACAAGGTCCAAGCTTCACTTCCATATGTCAGAGTTAGTATCACAAAACTGTCATGTAGTAGCTTTATCACTTCTATGCTCACTTACCTGTTTTTTACCATTGCCTTCAAGGAACCAGTAACTTTTCTTCCCTGTTGTACCCTTTCAAGCACTTCACCCTCTAAACTTCCATCCTTACTCATTAAACTACCCAAGTACTTAAATGCACTCACATTTTCCATTTCCTCCTCATCCAACCTCACTGTACATTCACTGACTTCACTTCTCTCGAAGACCATAACTTTACTCTTCCCTAAATTCACCTTTAGATACCGTTTCTTACACACTCTCCCAAACTCATCCTCCAAACCTTGCAGTTCCCCTATCGTCTTAACTTAACAACACAGTATCATCTGCAAACAACAGTACAGGGCGTTTCCAATCACTGCTCTCTCTCACTAGGGCCATTTCAACATCCACTGCCCTACCTTGTATCTCTTTTATAACCCCATCCATATACAGATTGAACAACCATGGAGACATGACACATCTTTGTTTCAATCCAGCCTTCAAATAGAAAAAATCACTCAGTTCATTATTCACACGCACTGCAGCCTTAGCATCCTCATACATACTCTCCACGGCTTTCAACAACTTCCCATCTACTCCTCATATTCTTAATACTTTCCACAATCCTTGTCTGTCCATCCTGCCACATGCTTTCTCCAAATCCATGAAGGCCGCATACAACATCTTTCCTTTCTCCAGAAACTTTTCCACTAAAAATCTAAGACTGAATATCAGATCAACACAATCTCTTCCCTTCCTGAAACCTCCCTGTTCTTCTCCAAGTAATTCCTCTGTTACATCTCTAACTCTGTCAATAAGTATCCTGCCATATACTTTTCCTGTTACACTAAGAAGACAAATGCCCTTATGATTACCAAGCACTTCTTTTTCTGCTTTTCCTTTGTACAGGGGAATAATTATACCTGACTTCCAGTCCTCTGGGACTCTACCTTCCTCCCAGGCCAATCTGCACATCTTCCACATCCATATTACTACTATCTCTCCCCCTTGCTTCGGCATTTCACAACACACTCCATCAATTCCTGGGGCTTTCCCCATTTTCACATTCTTCATTGCTTCCACAATTTCCATCCCACTGATTTCTTCCTCTCTTCTCACACCCCTTCTTCTCCCAGCCATTCCTCAGCCACTTATACTTGCATTACTTTCATACTCTATGTTCAACAATTCCTTAAAGTGTTCTCTCCATTTGCTCACATTTTCTCCCTTCCCCACTAATAATCTACCATTTTTATCTCTCACTCCCCAACTAACTTGACGTCCTGTCTAACTCTCTTTACCTCTTTCCAGAACATTTTTTATTTTTTTTACATTCCCTCTACATTACACTGAAGTTTCTTCCAAATTCCTCATCCCAGGTTCGAATCCCCACTGGAGCAGGGAACTGTTTAAGGATTTGAATTTCATACAAAGCAGACTTTACCGATCTACCAGAAGACCCGCCGACATGTCGTAAAAATACCCTCGCTAATACCAATACACCAGTCCTGTATGAGACAGCCCTAGCATGTATTCAATATGGACGGTGGGTGTTAGCGCCGAAGTGGTGACGTGTAGAGGTGTATGAAATGGAGGAGGACTACTGGGCCTCGGGAGCAGGCTGTGAAGCCTATGCCCAGAGTCGAGCACATAAAAAAAAATACAGGAAGAGAAACAGGAAATATAGCTAAATGTAGAAGGGAGGCAAAATAAGAGGAGCATATGGGAGGGGCAAAACTATATAGGGAAGGACAGGAGATGGATGAAGGCAAACTTATGCAGAGGTAAGCAGAAATGGTAGTGTAATGCAAAGAAGACAGAATTAGAGGGTGTGGCAGGCGGGAAAGAGGAAGAGGGAGGGAATGAACAGGGCGATACCGAGGCAAGAAAAGGCTGGCAGAAGGCAAGATGTTGGTGAGATAAGGTAGGGGAGGAGTGGAAGTAGGGGACGGCAAGGGTGGGCAGGCATTAAGGATGATGAAGCAAGGAAGGATGAGGTAGGGAAAGAATAAAGTAGCTGAGTATTGCAGGAAACTAGAGGAGTAATGTTAGGCGAAAACGAATGGCAAGGTAAGCAGACCTGGAACAAGAGAGAGAGAGGGAGAGAGTAATGTGGCTGCGTATTGCAGGAAACTAGTGGAGAATTGTTAGGCGAAAACGAATGGCAAGGTAAGGCAGACCTGAAACAAGACAGACAGACAGACAGACAGACAGAGATGCAGTCAATAATTAGGGAAGCGAGCGTCATGAGAAGGGAGCAGCTGCATATACAGACAAAAAACATGAAGTTGTGAATATCTCATGATGGGATGTGAAGGGTGTGGTTATTCAGATACGCAGCAACATGATGTATGCATGTAAGATTCTTCCCATTTCTACCTTTCCTACACCTTCATCTTTACCTTTCGTCTCACACTATCTAACAGGAAAAGAGTAGCGCAAGGAAAGCAAAAAAAATACATAATTTCAATACTTGATTGGAAATTGAAAGCCCTAACTAAAGGCAATACAGGCAAAACAGAAACAAGATTAAAGCATATAAGTACCATCTACCTGTCGACCACTGCCAACTACTTGCATTAATATATACATAAAATTGAAACGTTCAGAATTAGGTCCCCGAGCTATTGATGCAAGGCGTCTCATGGCATGCCTCCGCATAGAGGCACGCCATACAGCCTTCATGTCAGGGCTCGTTGAGGGTTGAAATGAGACTAAAGAAACCCAAATGACTTTGAACTTTCACCTTTTGTCCTTGCTGACCTAATTATTTCATCGTTCCTTCACACTGCACCAAAAATTTAGTTGAAATCAGTCGAAGGGTTCAGGAAATATCTCGCCCACAACCATATGACCTTGACCTTTGATCCTCTGAACTTGCTGCCCTAATCAGTTCATCAATCATTCATAGTGCATCACTGACAAAAGTTTAGCCAAAATCCGTCGAGGGGTTAAGCAGATTTCGTGGCAGCAAAAATGAACAAATTCAAATGACTTTGACCTATGACCACTTGACCTTAATGACATAGGTAGTAGGAAATACAGACAGAGTAAGACAGTTCTAGATCTGACTTCTTACATAAATGAAGGACTGGCAATAACAGTTAGCTCTTACATGAGAGAGTTAGTGAAAAAAGGGATGAGAGTTTGCTGCTAGATGGGTGCAGTGCACCCACTGTAGCGGTGGAGAGATGCAAGCAGACAGTGCAGAGGAACAGTAATCATTGATGCAGCGACAGGAAATGATAAAGATTCAACAGTGTGACGAAAAGATAGAGGTTGAAGGGAGCCATTAAGAGGAGAGTTATATGTGTGGAGCCTTCCGACACATGGGAGTTGTACCCAACACAAATGCAAATAAAACCCATTTATAAAGTCAACAACTTTGCAAGGGTAAATAAGGTAAGACGTTGCTTAGCACACCCATTATCTTGGATGTAGATTTTACAAGCGAGGTAATATGATCTTTCCAGGGTTAATTCTGAGAAGTGATGCAGGATTTAGTTGGAAATGTTGAAAAATTAGAGGACGTTCCTGTGGTACAGTGACTGGTCGAAAGAAGTAAGAACTGAGTTTTTGATGAAATAACAACGGCAAGATTAATTTTGCCCCAAGTCAGAAATTAGGTGTGCCATAGCCTCATCCATTGTTAAAGTAACTGCTGAGATGGACGCTGCAGGAAGCAAATGGAAAGGTGAATAGTGGAGTCATCAGCAAATGAGTGAATAGGGTTTGATATGGAGCTTACTGTAGGTCAACAATGAATGGAATGAAAGGAGTTGGTGATTGGACAGATCCTTGAGGAACACCACAATTGATAGCCCTAGATGATCAATGGTTTCCATCTACAGCAGAAGCTACAGAACAACCAGAAATGAACACATAAGCTGAATTTTAAACAGTATGAGGTCAGTTTCGAAATTAAAGGTTTATGCCACACTCAATTAAAAACCGTTGAGATGCGGAGTGCAACCACACAGCTTTTGCCAAGGTTCTGAAAGAAGGATGACCAGGAGTCTGAAAGGACGATGTGAAGCTCACCAGTGTAGCATCCCTGACAGAATCATTGCTTATAGCTGGAAAGAAGGTTATGACGGGAAAGGTGCTTTCAAAGTATTTTTGTTTAGAACAGATTCAAAAACTTTGGAAATAAGGGATCTTAATGCAAGTGGGCGATATTTACAGGGCTGGGAATGATCACCTTTCTTTGAGACAGGCTGAATGAAAGGAATTTTCAAGCAAGAAGGAAAGGCACAGATTGACAAAAGCGAAAAAGTTTACCCAGGCAGGGTGTAAGCAAGGAAGCACAGTCCTTCGAGAACAACAGGAGTGACCCCATTAGGCCCATATGTCTTGTTAATATTGAGACCAGTTATGACAGAAAACACATCAACTGAAGTTATTTTAATGTCTGCTATGAGGAAGTTAGAGGGGGACAGTGATGGAGGAACTGTACCGGAACTGTCTAAGGTGGAAATGGAGGGCAAAGTCTGAGTGAAGAGTTCTACTTTATCAGAAAAAAGATACATCAACAGAGTCACCATAGCGGAAAAGAGGAGGGAAGGAAAATAATGTAAAGTTGTTAGAAAGGTTTTTGGAATGGTGCCAGAAGGTGCAGGAAGAATTTAACTTGTAGAGTTCAGAACATTTAGTATAAATTAAGCTATTTTTGGCAGAAAGACAGACTTAGCACGGATCCAGGGAATAACATAAAAGAGATGACACAGGGATGGGTTGGCTCTGGTACCTTTTGAAGGCCCTCTCCTTACTGTGGAGAGCATTAGAAAAGTGAGTAAACCTTTTTTTTTTTTTTTTTTCCAAATTAGCCACAAGGTAAGAGAAAAGAATACATTCTTTCATGCCCGAAAGAATAGCCCCTATAATGTGCAAGGCACACTCATATGACTCTTAGTCATAGAATCAATAATCATTCCAGGGAATATCAAAGAAGCAGTGCCTGAAGGCCACCCAATCAGCAGCTCCACAGTGCAAAAACTGCCACTTCTTGGGAGGGTCTATGGGCCTTACTGGAGTGATTGGTCAGGTTAAGCTGATAGAATTGTGATCGGAGGAGCCCAACAGAGAGAAGACATTAACAGCATAAGCAGAAATATTAGGTGTAAGGAAAAGCTTAGATATGTTGGAACTTTCTCCTAGGCAGTCAGGGGTATGGGTAGAGTGCTGCACAAGCTGTTCTAGGCTTCTTCACCAAGTGAACCAGTGAAAGAACAGGAGAACCAAAGTTGATGGTGAGCCTTAAAATCACGTGGAATGGAGATATCAGAGAAAGGAGAAATTGGTAGAATGTGTTCCATGTTAGAAGTAAGATAGTCAAAGAAATTTTCATAATCAGTAGAAATGGGGGATAATTAACAGCAGAGACATATCAGAGTAACGGCATAATTTACCTTAATTTGACTGAACATGACAAAGAAACCGAAGTATCGTAAAACTTTACCTAGACATGTTTTGATCTGTTCCTAGAAATCAGAATTTCACTCATATCTAGGCCATCTGATAAACTTTGAAAGCCACCATTTTTAAATTAATCTGTGCAAATAACTATATTACTCATTTTTTTAACCCGTCACGTCCCGAGCTCTTTCACACCTCCGACACCCCCCAGTCCCGAGCATTTTTGGAAATTTTTTTTTTTTAGCTAAAACCTCCGCTTTTGGTGAGAAACATCAAAAATTCATAGAGAAATTGCTCACCTGAGGTTTAAAATACTCGATACAGGTAGGAGTACCTCCTTACCTTACAGGGTTTTCTATCAGGCTGGCACCAAAGAAAACGAGTTCTATGGGAGGATAACTATTCCACACCACTTATAAACGGTATTTATTTATTAATTTGGTACAAATTTATATGTAGTACGAGAGTATATTGGTTTTCAAACAGTAATATGCTATGTAAACTTTGTCCTCCACATTGTCATCGATTGGGGAATCACTCTGGCCCTGAATGTCTTTATTGGCAAGGTCACTGGTAACAGGTGAATTGCTGAGACAATTGGGGGGGAGGTTATGCGGTGTAAGGCATTGTACCTGCTTGGCATCTTGTAGAGGAATAGAGGAAGGTGTCCCGTGTATACGTACGAAAAATCCTGCGCGAAATTTGAAAATTGTGCAAATTAGGGACCTTGCAATTGCACGATGTACCAGTACGTCGTCGGGACTGGCAAAGGCAAAATGTTGCAACATACCCATACGTCAACAGGATGGGGCGGGTTAAAATTGAGACGAAGATGTACTTGACAAGTTGGTGATGATTGGCTGAATGCAACATGTCTGAATAACATTTACTAACCCAAGTTTCCCCCTCAGATATATGTGCTCTCATTTATATATGCTAACGAGAAAAGAGATTATGAAGTAATGTTGCATTCAGCCAGTTATCACCAACCTGTCAAGTGCATCTTCTCCTCGATAGAAAAGAATAAAATGAGTAGCATTATATTTGGGCAATCTTATCGCCAAACGGTTATTGTAACCCTTATAATAAAATTATTTTAAAATGGATTATTACTAACGAATGCGATCGAACTACCAGTCAGCTGGCAGCTTTCAAAAGCGTAAGGCTTGTTTCTTCCCAGAGGAGATGAAATAAGCTATAACTTTGCATATGATCTCTATAGTGATTCGATAATAACATAGCATATGGTAAGCCCACACCGTGTTATATCAAGTGTTTCTGAAGTAAGCCTTTCATTTTTGTTTTCTTTCTTTTCTTTTTTTAATTTCCCTCAGAAACATTGTATGTCTCTTCGTATTGAACGTAATATTATCATCGGACTTTTTGCACGTTCCTGTAATGACAGTGTTTTTGAATAAGTGTTATCTTGTTTGCTGCCCCGACTAGTGAGGGGCGCGCTTCAATCATTCTTAACTCGACACGGCAGGAGAAGAATAAAGGTTTTTCACTTAGTCGAGGGGAAAGACGAGACAGGAAAGTGGAAGAGGAGAAAGGGAGGAAGGAAGCGATTGAAAGGAGAGAAAGTAAAGAGAAGAAGAAAATGGAGAGGGACAGGAAAGGAGAGAAAGAGGAGAAGATATAGAACTAAAAGAAGGGAGAGATAAAAGGAAGAAAACGAGGGAAGCGGCAGGAAGAGAGCAGGTAGAAAAGGAGAAAAGGGAAGAAAAGATGATGAAAAATAATTAGAAAAAGCGAGATAAGTAAAGAAAAGACAGACGTCAGACAGTGAAAGAGACAAAAAGAGAAATTGAAAGAACGAAAGACAAAAGAAAGGGAAGTAATAAGAGCAGAATAAAGAGGGGGAAAGGAAGAAAAACATAATTATAGTATAATGCTGAGAAAGGAATTAGTAAAAAAAAAAAGAATGAATGAGTATGCGAAGGAAAAGAACAAAATAATAAAGAGAGAGAGAGAGAGGGAAAGAGAGAGTGAGTGAGTGAGTGAGTGAGAGAGGGAGCATAATGGGTGAAAAAATTAGCTCCCTCCCTGACCTCGGTGCGGTTTCGCTATTGTGCTCAGCTGTGAACAAATATAATGCTCTCTCTCTCTCTCTCTCTCTCTCTCTCTCTCTCTCTCTCTGCTACATAGATTTTTTTTTTTTTTTTAATGTGGACAAAGGAAGATGCAATTTTTACCACCCGCGTTCCCATTCTATCACAATCTCTCTCTCTCTCTCTCTCTCTCTCTCTCTCTCTCTCTCTCTCTCTCTCTCTCTCTCTCTCTCTCTCTCTCTCTCTCTCTCTCTCTTACTTTTTATTCATTCTTCCACATCCTTTCCTTCCTTTCTTCCTTCAAAATTCTCCTCCCCTCTAGTCTCCCTTGCATGTCTAGTTCCTACACCGTCCTTTCTCTCCCACTGTTTCTTTATCCTCTTCCTTTACGTTTTTCAGTCTCTCTTCTTTGTCCCGTGCGACCTTCCTTCTGTTTGGAAATTTCTCGTTATAAGATTTCCTCTTTCTGTCGTTCCTCATCTCTCTCTCCTCCTTATTTCTTTCTTTATTCCCTAGCATCCGTTTACTTTCCTCCTGTCCCTGGTTTCTCTCTCCTTCTACCCTTCTCGTCCATCCCCCTGTCGCTCCTACCAATCTTCCTCTCTTTTCCTGCTTCCCTCATTCCCCAACTTCCATATTTTCCACATCACCGTCTTTTCCTTCTTCCATCATTATTTTCTTTTTCCGGTTTTCTCCCTCTTTCCCCACTCTCCTTCCTTGTCTCTCTCTCTCTCTCTCTCTCTCTCTCTCTCTCTCTCTCTCTTTGTTTCTTGTCAATATTCCTCATTCCCTTCCTTTTTACTAACATTTCTCTAATTTCCCTCCACCCCTTCTTTTCAGGTTAGTACTAAATTTTCTTCCTCAGGCCAATACTTTCCTCTCCACCCTTCCTTCTTATTCTCTCCAGCTTTCTCCTTCCTTGAAAATTCGTCTCATTATCTCCCGTTTTACACATTTAAATTGTCTTTTTTACACCCAAATTCTTTTTTTTCACCCTGCTTCATTAAAATCCCCTTGCTTTTGTATTAGTCTTCTCCCACACTCTCGTATCTACCTTCTTAGTGTTTCCATTATAATTATTTGCTCACAGTTATGACTTCCCTTTATGATAATTATTAGGCTTTGCTGTTTTCCATTTCAATACGAGGAAGGCTTTCAAAGATTATTTGTCATACCCCTGACGATTTGGTGTAACTTGGGCAGCTGTGAAAATGTTTATACTGAGGGTTATGTTCCTGTATCTAATGCGAAGAGTTTTACTATAATCATCGAGGCTTGATAGGTCTCTCTCTCTCTCTCTCTCTCTCTCTCTCTCTCTCTCTCTCTCTCTCTCTCTCTCTCTTTTACTCGCACTTCTGTTTTTTTTATCAGCTCTGTAATTGATTAAATCGTAGGCGTAGCTGAGCTGTAGTAGACAGTGACTTAATTTGTAGGAGATAACATTAGTTCACTTGTAGTCGGTAACAAGAGAACATAAAGATGAGTATGGAACTGATTGCAATTTTATTTTCTTCAAGGGGATATCTCAAAATTTTACACTAAGTTAACTCCGTTAGCCTGACCGGTTTTTATCACCGCCGTGCTTCTCTCTCGAGTCTAGACCCCCTCTCCCTCTCTCTTTCCTAATTCCTTCTCGCTTCTTTCTCCTCCAGACTCCTAACTTCTGACTTCTCCACTTTCCTTCCGTATATGAGAACTTCCGTCACGTGGGCTACACTGTTGTTGAATATTCTAGAAGCCTCTGTGTGTGTATGTGTGTATGGTAGCTTTCCGGTCACACCTTGCTGTGTGGCATTCTTGAGAGAGAATTTTGCTAACACATTTCCTTCGGCTATTAGCCTATGACTTTCACTTAACCTCTAGCCTACATATGTATGTTAGTAGCTGTTATGAGTTGTATTGTGATACTGTAGAGTCCTGACACTTTTACTCTTTTCCTCCCTCATGCTTCTTCCTATCTTTTCTGTTCTTCTTCCCAGATTTCTAATTCCTCCATCCATCTTTACATCCTATTGATTTATCTTCCTCATTTCATATATTGCTTTTTTTACATCCCTTCATTTCCTGTTTTCACTAATTCTGTTTTCCTTCTCATAATTCCCTCCTGATTTTTGTTACTTTCTCCCCGCCTGATTACCTGTTATCACTACTTCTGTTTTCCTTCCTATCATCCCCTCCTGATTTTTCTTCTCTTTCTCTTCGCCTCATTACCTAATATCACAAATTCTGTTTTCCTTGCTTTTTTGTGGTAGGTGGTGGCGACCATCATCCACTCACTTGATGTAGTGCTGCCTACTTCTTCCGTAGCCTGTATCATTCTTTTTCTGTGCCTGTCCTCCTCTCTTCCTATTTCTCCCATCTTTCCTGTCACTTCTTATTGCTTTTCTTTCCTTTACAGGTGGCTTTACATTGAGTGACAAGCCTAATGGTTTCCTGTAAGCCAAGAAACCATTTACAACGCTGGGTGGTAACCATGTAACTAAACCATACGTGCTCCCTACGTGTCAACAAGTGGGTTGGTGGAGGGTTAGTGTCCCTCCTCGTAAAACAACTAACTCAAAGTCAAATGGCCACCCCTTACGGGATTATGGAGTCTGGCAGTAGATAGATAGATAGACTGTTTTCCTTCCTATGGTTCTTGCTCCATCTTTCTTCCCTTCTCTTCAATCTCTCTCCTTCCTCCTGAACTCTGTCTGTCTGTCTGTCTGTCTGTCTGTCTGTCTGTCTGTTTTCTTACTCCTTCTACATTGTCCCATTATCCCCGTCTCGTCTCCAATCGTCTTATTTCTGCCTTTCCTCCTTCTTTCCCTTCTTTTCTACTTTCACATTCTCCATTCTTGCATATTCTATCTATGTCTATTGAATATCGCTTTAATCCCGGAAGTGGTGGCCACAAACATATCGCTTCCATGTCGCCCTGTCTAATGCCATTTCACTGCCCTGCTCCCAGCTCACCTCCCCCTCCCCCCTCTCTCATATACCTCTCCACTCCATCCCTCTATCTCACCCTTGGCCTCTTCCTCCCTCTCCCCCCCCTCTTCCACCTCACTCACATACACTCTTCTCGTCGGTCTTTCGCATCCCATCCTCTCCACATGGCCAAACCACCTCAGTGTGCTTCTCCTAAAGCATACTATCACATACAT
Organism: Coenobita brevimanus; assembly: GCF_032717465.1. Classification (NCBI taxonomy): domain Eukaryota; kingdom Metazoa; phylum Arthropoda; class Malacostraca; order Decapoda; family Coenobitidae; genus Coenobita; species Coenobita brevimanus. Next base: position 6,894,240 of record NC_136957.1, on the reverse strand, counting down.
ATCCACACTACAACGCTCCTTCACATCCTTATTTGTCAGTCTGTCTCTTCCATGTGACTCCACATGTTCGTCTCAAATAACTCATATCCACTGCTCTCACACTTGAATTCTGTCCTTCCAACTAGGTTCAAACTTCACAACCATACGTTAGAGTCGGTATCACAATACTTTCATGCAGCAACTTTTTCTCTTCCATGCTCACTTCCCCGTTTCTTATTACTGTTTTCAGAGAATCATCAACCTTTACTCCTTGTTGTACCATTTCAAGCACTTCACCCTCTAAATTTCTATCCTTACTCATCACACTATCCAAGTACTTAAACGCACTCACATTGTCTATTTCCTCCTCATCCAAGCTCACTTACATTCAATGACTTCAGTTCTCTCGAACACCATAACTTTACTCTTCCCTACACTCACCTTTAGATTCCGTTTCTTACACACTTTCCCAAACTCATTCACCAAGCCTTGCAGTTCCCCTTCTTCCTCACTTAACAACACAGTATTATCTGCTAACAACAGTACAGGGAGTTTCCACCCACTGCCATCTTTCATTAGGGCCGCTCCAGCATCCACTGCCCTACCTTGTATCTCTTTTAAAACTCCATCCATATACAAATCGAACAACCATGGAGGCATGACTCATCCGTGTTTCAATCCAACCTTCAAATAAAAATTCACTTAGTTCTCTGTCCACATGCACTGCAGCCTTAGCACCCTCATACATACTCTTCACGGCATTCAACAACTTCTCATTTACTTCATAATTCATTATATTCTAAATACTTTCCACATTCCTTGTCTCTTCATCCTGTCATATGCTTTCTCAGAATGCATATTCAACTTCCTCTTTGTTTCTCTTTTTCACTCTCTACGTCCTTCCACATACTCCTTCACTGCCACTCTTTCTTCTTCTACTTTCTCCCTCATGGCTTCTCTATGTCCCTGTTTCTCTTCTTACTTGTACAGACGCTGACAAAAGTCCTGAAGATCCACTGGAGGACTCAGGGATCTCCTTCTTAAGTTGTTTCGGGACCACGTTCCGTGTGATCTCGAATCACACCTCACCTCACCTCAACAGCTCGCATTGTTACCAGAGTGGGCAACATCGTCAGCTCACTGATACTCACTGATTCGGGATCACACGGAACGTGATACCGAAACAAGAACGAGATCCCTGAGTCCTCCAGTAAATCTTTAGGACTTCTGTCAGCGTCTGCACATGGCTCCTCTCCCATCTCCCTCTCGTTCCCTCTTCCCTCTTGTCATTAGATGGACTCCCCTTTATCCCCTTCGTCTTTCTTCCATGTTCACTTAGATATATCCTCCACTCATCTACGGCTTTCTACAAAACCTTTTAACTTACCTCTTTCCTACGTGCTTTCTTTCCATCCCTCTTCTTAAACTGACATGCTTTTACGTTTCCATTCGTCTCTCTCACTTCCTGCCATTCATATTCTCTTCCTCGTTCCACTGTGTTTTCTTCTCTCGGTTTTAATTTGCTGGAACTATATGATTTTCTTTGATTTTTAAGTCTTCAATACACTGACCCCCTTTTTTGGGTTCCACTACACTCAAATGGTTTCATGTAACGTGAGAGAGTGTCCTCGTATTGAAGAAATATATTCTGGAGTTAAATTAGCTGCCACTAATGTGATGCGATACACGGTAGGTATAATAATGGCCACTTGATAGCTCTCCCACACTCCTCTCTCTCTCTCTCTCTCTCTCTCTCTCTTTCGTTTCTTTTTCCTTCCCTCAAGTTTCTCTTTCGTACCTTTGTTCTTTAACATCTCACTTGACATACCTATCTTTCATTTTTTACGTTGCCACTCGTTTGACGTCCATATTTTTTTATCACTCTTCTCTTACTTCGGATGCCTGACTCTCCAATTCTCTCCCTCTCTATTTTTTTTGTTTTATCTACTTTTATATTCCTTTCCTCTGACGCCCTTTTCCCTCTCCTTTGTCTCCCTTTCCTCTCCTCACTTATCTCTAATTACTTCTCCTGCCTTAACCTTCTTCTGATTCCTCTCTCATTTCTATTCCTGTCTTCTTTTCTACACTCCCTCGTCTCCTCTACTTGCTGTGCTATATTTCTCTTCCATCCTCGCCTCGGTGATTGAGTGGTCAAGTTGGTGGTTGCAATGCAGCAGGCCCGATAGGGGTAGGGTTCGAATCCTGGTGCGGGCAGCTGGCATCACTCGACTCAGGTGTCCATCCACCCATTATAGGATAAGGGAGGTAACTGTGGTGGCCTTCTATCCCAAATCATTAGGTGAAAACCCCGCTAGAGGATCAAAGGCCTAAGTTTCGGAGATGAGCACCTCGGCAAAGCGCCTCATGTTGTTCACTCCCACCCATACCTTTCCTCTTGCCATGCCTGCGCGCCTACCGCTGTGTACCTCTACAAATACATTCTCTTTTGCAGTTTGTTTTGTAAATAAATAACAGTTTTTGTCGCTCGATTTGTCCCTCTCCCCTTATGCCTCGGCCTCACACACACTACCACACCCAGTAGGTCATGTTGTAGTTGTTCGTACTCTGCCACCATCAGTGGTGTAGTAAACCCAGACATGAGGGATGACAGAAAAGGAAACCATTGGACTAAGCCATGCAGCTTCACATTTCCCACACCACTCTATACATCCAAGCACTGGTAATCTGACTCCGTAAATACTGTCGTGAAGGGACTGTAAAGGGTGAGATAAGAGTAGCCAAATAATGAGCGACCTAATCACTATATCCTCTGCCTCCTCCCACACACACCCTACTACACCATCAACACATCTCGCCATATCACCACATCTCGTTGTCTGTCCATCTGCATGTGATATAGGAAAGCTGAACGTGAGAGTAAATTATATATGATGGAGCAACAAAAAGGGGACACCAATTACCACACTCTCTCACACACCATCCCATACAAGCAGTAACACACCCAAATGCAATCTTTATACTCGTACACCATGCTACACCCACACATACCCTGCAGCACCTCCTGCTCTTTCACACTCGCCATGTGCCCCCATATGTGATGTATCAAAGAGCTGGATACATGATAACCACAGAGCACACCCACACACCCAGCCACATCTTTGCATATTCCTCAACATTCTCTGCCACATTTTAAAATAAGCTGTGATTGCTCGCAGTCTTCATCAGGCTGTTGAAATGAAGGGTGTAAATGAAAGATGAGATGAAAGGAAACCAAAGAAATTAACCAAACCATCACATGGCTTACTGCTATCCTCCACACAACATACTCGTACTTAACCACGGCGGATTTCCTCTCGATATCAACGAGACAGAGAGAGAGAGAGAGAGTAAAACAAGGCCTTAACTGCGAGAACAAGGTTATTAGGCAAAATTCTGAAGGGAGCTAACATTATTCATTTATTTTTCTTTCCAAATGCAGTAATAATACAAAAAAAAAAATTGTGAGAACAATGCTTGCTCCGACAGTTCATTAGGAAGAGGATTTGTTTCACCTTCAGGCTAAAGTGATGGTGCTTTTCATATTTTTTTTCATCTTCGACATTACAGGTAATTGCCGGCATTTTTGGAAGGCTTTGGCAGCAGCTGAAATGGCTCCCCTTTGCAATTTTGCGCCGTGTTAGAGCAGCACCATACAGCCTAAATTACAGTCTCACCTCGCCTGGATCACGCCTGCTGCAAGTAAGGGATGGGCGGTACGTGACACAGGGCGAAACTGGTTGCTAAAATATATATTTTTTTTAATGAGGTAGAGAGAGAATAGACGTGGTAAAACAGGAGTTTCTGAATGATATTCAGCAGTTCCTATATTAAGAAGGCACAGGATTCCTACTAGTATGAATGTGATGAAGATAAGCAAGCACAACTGTGTGTTCTACCTGCACTTCCTGACACCCATCCATAAAATTTCTTCCCACAGTACAAAAGTCAGCATCTTTTTCCATGCCACTGCATTCACGTTAACAAAATAATGGAGAGGTCCGGTGACAAACTTGACAGAATATTGAGGTTGCTTAAACGATAGGACAAAGGATAAATATGTATCGACAAAGGTACAATGAATAACATATATAAGTGAATAAAGGGCAAAACGGCAGAAATCCACAGACAGAGTGAGCCGATGGTTACTCTTCCGTAGACAAAGGTTACCTACTGGCAAGAAGCTGCATGAATGCTGTAACTCTGCTGATGAAAGACTTGAGATCTGTAACTCTTTGAATACAAAAAAGATTGTTATACATTAATTGACAGACTGAATGAAGCTAACACGTCTGATGATAAATGATGAAATTAATATTTTAAGTCATCAGGTAATGGAGATTCCTTAGTGTTATCAACAACAATGTGTTTGACTTGAAAAGAATGTATCATATGAGGAAATGAGAAGAGGGAATAGTAGTTACGCCCAGTCAGGATGCTACCGAGTTAATTCCTTTGGAACTGACAGTTTCGTATAATTTAGTTTTGTAGATGTATCTCACTGCCGATTTAACAGATATTTCGTCTATCAGAAAGAGATATTCATGAGTAACGTAGTGGGTAAAAGGCCTCCATAATAAAATTCAGGCATTCAACCGGCAAGACTTTCCTCTGGTAAGTAGCCCATCTGGCATTCGACACAACAAGACAATGAGTGAAATTTTCAGTGCCATGATTCGGACAGAAATGTGGCAGATATAAATAAAGAGCAACAAACAGAATGGAGTGTCAGGAGATTGCTTAAAGCAGGAGGCCACTCCTACCCCTGACTGTCACGTAATAGATTTTTAATCTCTCCCCCTGAGCCCTGGACCATTTACAGCCATCTCTCTCCACTTTCCAACAACCCCATTACCTGCTGATCCCTTATACCCAACAAACTGCATCTCTCCTCCCATTCCCCATACCATATCCCTCCCATTACTGTTTTTTTGTAGATTTATCCTGCTTAGCAACATCTGTCCCCACGGAGGTTTTCTTCACCCATTCTCTCCCTTACCTTCTTCACCTTCATGGCAATGTTGATAATTATGATAAATAATAATGTGAAGTAGTAAATTCACTGTACACCGCAAAACACACACACACACACACACACACACACACACACACACACACACACACACACACACACACACCTGGTGGCGTGGTTGACAGAGCACTCGACTCTCAATCTAAGTGACTCAAGTTAGAGCCCCGCTCAGGCCCCCCTGCTGACGTGGTTGAGGTGAACTATCACCTGTCAAGTGTAGTTCAATTCGTGTGGTTACTGAAGACCCACAAGGGTTCAAAACTCATCGGGGTAAAGAGTAGTCTGTCTGTTCCCTTGGGCCTACGCCTCACTCCAGCTTCGATGAGGCCTGGTAGTGTGCCTCGGCTCCTCAGGAGCACCCTAGGACAGCCTGTTGACCCCTCTTATGTTAGGAAGCTAGATAAAGGACCTGTGTATTTTCAGCCACTGGCTGCAGTGAATAAATAACCAAAAATTATCATAAATAATATTACTATGCACACACACACACACACACACACACACACACACACACACACACACACACACACACACACACACACACACACACAAATATTAAAAAAAAAATGATAAAAAATAATTATTTTATAATCAACAACTTTAGATCTACTTTTCCCACACTAGGTAAATAAGTAGTCCAGCAGAGTTCCATTCTTCCCAGTTATCTGAAAATTAACCAATGCACCTCATTTATATCTAGAACCTCTTTAACATAGACAGCTCAAATTTAGTGGAAATTTCTTTATACCATGCTTATGAAGCAAGAACAAGTTTCCACCTGTGGCTAACTCGACCGGTCTGTGAGTGTTACACCTGGGATATTTTTTCTTCTCTCCTTCAGGGAAAGTTCGAATATCTGCTCTTGGAGAGCTCTGAACGATTTTCTTATGAAATACAATATTGCTCAACTTGAAGTTTTTAGTTTATTTAACACGACAACCGTTAAGTCAGTAGCGTTGCGTCAGCTGACGCATCAGCTGACTACTAGGCCATTTTAGATGTCAGATATAAGGAGGCATTTTAGCGACATTCTTTTGAAATGCAGCTTGAAATTTTAGTTGATTCGACATGTCAGCTTTTGCATCAGGTGATCCATCAGATAATTATTTGGCAATGTTTAATTTTGGCCATAAGGAGGCATTTTAGTAAAACAATTTCACAAGTTCTATGAGATTCAAAGATAAAGACTTTATAAAAGTGGCTGCAATGATTCCGCCGCAGGCTTATGAAGATTGCCTCTTCTTGTGAAATATACATATGCATAAAGATTTTTTTAAAAATGATTTGTTTGTATGACTAATTATTTATATGTTTAAAAGTCCTTTGCTGAACAATTTGGCCAGAGTAACCAAAATTTTAGTTGTTTTAATTTAGTAACTTCAAATCTTTCATTATATATAACTGAAAACAAAAACGAAAGCTAAAAGAATAATAAACATCAGTTGTCCCTGGCAAAGTGAGGGTATGAGCCGGCCTTAGATGGAGGTTCAGGAGATGGGGATGAAGATGAGAAGGGAAGGCCATAGTTTTGGGCATGAGGGAACAAAGGGAAAAAGTAATACGAGGTAAAACAAGAAATAATTAAATGTTCATGGACCCACAACAAAAGATGCAACACACTTCATACTCTTCTTGAACAGCTGTTTAAATCATGAGTAGTGCCCGATTGGTCCACTGAGGTACAATACACAACATTGCACAAAGCATAGCTAAACAGTGGGCCATCATGTTGTCCAAGGACGAGCTGCTGCATAATGTTCCTATCCCCTGACAATTTCATTTAGCGCATGAGAGAGACTTTGAGCCTTTGAGACATTAAATCCTTCGTTACCAGAGGCAATTCCTAAGTCAAATAATTTCTTGTAGTGGCATCCCACTTGAAATCTAAGGGTTAACCAGCGCAAAGAACGCTAGAGCATCTTTTTAACACCTTGGAGCTCGAGAACTGCTACGATTTGGAAACTGATGGTGTGCAGCTTCTCAACTCAATAAGATTTAAACGACTCTTGCTACCGAAAAATATACGTGATTAGATATACGACAAAGTACAATAAATAAACATATTAACACAAACAATGTGTCAATTACATTCATTATTTCCATTTTTTCCAAGTGTGCAACCATGGAATGATATCGGATATAATTATTTTATATATATATATATATATATATATATATATGTCAATCATTCTTTTTTTTCTCATGCGAGGAAGAAGGAACCAAAGGTCATGAGCCCGCAATAAGAGTTCCCTCCAAGAGAAAAACAAAAACAAGAGAGAGCCAAATTCAAGATCCATTCATTTCGAGATGCCTGGACACACTGCGTTTGAAAGACTGGAGATCATAGGCAGCAGTCTCTCTCTCTCTCTCTCTCTCTCTCTCTCTCTCTGGTCAGAATGACATTTGTTAGTAAAAAGAACGGCGACTGCAGCCGGGGCACGTGAACTGAAACCGCTTTTTTGGACACTCTTCAAGCTTTATTACATTAGGCAAATTTTCAAAATAGCGAATACGAGGACAAAACAAACAGCACAGTTCATTACATGATGCCTAATCTTGCACCATTTCATTTTCAAGTTTGTACGAGTTTTTAAAGCATAACTTGATATATGGGATTAAATTACCTTTTCTGACAGTATAATATTTTCTGTAGGTTTAGTCCTCATAATATTTTTTTTTACTACTACATTTTCAGTGTTGTTGTTGTTGTTGATTAACCCCAGTCAATCTGGCCGAGAAGATCCATCAACCCTAGGCTAGCAACCTGTCCAGCAGTGTTGTCCCGTCAAGTGAAGTCAAGTGAACCGATGTGCCTTTGCGGTCGACATCCCTCACCACAGCGAGGTGAGAGGAGTAGTGTGGAGATTTTGTTTCTAAATGGACGCCGAATTTGCGTCTCACCACCCAATTAACAGAGGCAACATTTCAGATTCCACCTCTCCCCGTAAGCTGGATATGTGGTTAACACCCAGTGTTGTAAATGGGATCCTGGAGTACAGGATACCAGTAGGATTGACATTCAGTGCCACCTAAAGTGAAGAGAAGATTAATAAAAAGTGCCAAGAGGAAAAGGGAGAAGTAGAGAGTAGAGTAGAAACACAAAGACAAAACGATAAAGGAGAAGATAGAAGTATGCAGCACTGCATCAAGCGAGTGGATGATGGTCGTCACCATCTACCACCACGTTTCCAGCGTAAAATTTAGTAATTTTGCTTTATTCTGGAATACATGACTTGTGGGATGAGGGAAAATGATTACGCAGAATATCTCTCCTGACCTATTTGAATGGAAGATTTTGTCCCTTCATTTCCCTCGAGAATCTACGCCCATGTTATCAGTCCTCTTGCTTTCATATTCTCCTCGAGTATATTCCTCACCCCAATGACTGAGCTAATGTATGGAGCGGACTTCACTATAAGTGAAGAAATCTTCAAACGAACGAACGAACATATTCCTCAAATCCGTCGCAGTTTTGCTATATGCCTGTATATTTCCGTATTCCTTTTGGTATAGTTTCTCTCTGCGTATGCCTTTTATTTTCATTGTTTTTTCCTTAACTTCTCTCGGTGCCACTTCACAGTCTGTCATCGTGATTTACCTTATCAAGGCCTAAAGTGGTTCCCGTAAGTGAGCAATCCATCACGAATGTAGCTCACCCACCACCTCACATCTGATAGCATCACACCATTACATTTAGCTCTACCGGACTAAATCCCCAATAACAACCATATATCTTGTGTGCATAAAGTGAGATATTTTACTTAAATAAACCAGTTGTAGTCCAAACTATATTACCTTCATTATTCACCTAAATCACTACCTGACGACTGGCAATATAACCTGATTACCTTCCTCTATTGTGGCGTAAAGCTGAAGTGATGTATAAACCTGACTCTTTTCAGGCGGATAAAAAATACTGGACCAAGGAATACCACCTCTTACTTGGTTGCTCATGTATTCTTGTGCTTTCTACACGTAACTCCCCTCGAGTCTCTACACCTCCAACCAGGAAATAAGTGACTGGCTATCACCATGTACATTCTTTCCGTCAACGTACACGTATGTTTTATCTCTCTTCACGTCCAACATCCAAAATCTCACATTTCACTTCTCGCTTCATTCAACTCCTGACCTCTCGTTTTTTACACACTTCTTCCATCTCACAACTTTTCACATTCTTTCTACATGTCTCACACCATAATCTTTTTCATTACACCTGTCATATCACTGTTAACTCCTACCTTACTTCAGGCATATGGGCCTGATGGGGTCCCTCCTGTTGTTCTCAAGAACTGTGCTTCTGTGCTTTCACCCTGCCTAGGAAAACTCTTTCGCCTTTGTCTGTCAACTTGTACCTTTCCTTCTTGCTGGAAGTTTGCTCTCATTCAGCCAGTCCCAAAGAAGGGTGACCACTCTCAACCCTCCAACTATCGTCCAATTGCTTTAACGTCCTGTATTTCAAAAGTTTTCGAGTCAATTCTTAATAGAAAAATTTTAAGGCATCTTTCCTATCACAACCTTCTTTCCGATCGTCAGTATGGGTTCCGTCAGGGACGCTCCACTGGCGATCTTCTCACCTACCTTTCAGACTCCTGGTCATCCTCCTTTCGGGACTTTGGCGAAAGCTTTGCCATTGCACTTGACATCTCAAAGGCTTTCGATCGAGTCTGGCATAAATCTTTAATTTCCAAACTGCCCTCCTACGGTTTCTATCCTTCTATCTGTGCCTTCATCGCTAGCTTCCTTTCTGGTCGTTCTGTAGCTGCTGTTGTAGACGGCCATCGTTCTTCTCCTAGATCTATCAACAGTGGTGTTCCTCAGGGCTCTGTCCTATCACCAACTCTCTTCCTTTTATTCATCAATGATCTTCTAAGCTGTACATCTAACCCTATCCACTCATACGCTGATGACTCCACCCTTCACCTTTTCATTCGGTTCCCGCAACGCCCATCTCAACAGTTACTTCAACAAACAAGGGATGAGGCTATGGCACACCTAATGTCTGACTTGGCTCGTATCTCTGACTGGGGTAAAAATAATATGGTTGTCTTTATTGCATCTAAGACTCAGTTCTTATACCCATCAACCCGACAAAATCTTCCACAGGTATACCCATTAATGTTTAATAATATTCATTTTAATCCTGCATCATCCTTGAACATGTTTGGGGTTTCATTTACACGGGACTTATATTGGAAAGATCATATTACATCTCTTGTAAAATCTGCTTCCAAGAGATTGGGTGTGCTAAGCCGACTCCGCTCTTTCTTTACCCCTGCACAATTGTTGACTCTATACAGGGGTTTTATCCGCCCCTGTGTGGAGTACAACTCTCATGTGTGGGGAGGCTCCCCACATATAGCTCTTCTCAATAGGGTGGAGTCAAAGGCTTTTCGTCTCATTAACTCTCCTCCTCTTACTGACTCCCTTCAACCTCTGTCTCTTCGCCGCACTGTTGCATCTTTATCTCTTTTCTATCGCTACTTTAATGGTCACTGCTCCTCTGAACTGTCTGTTTGCATTCCTCCACCTCTACGTCGGGCGCGTAGCACCCGTCTGGCAGCAAACTCTCATCCTTTTTCTGTCCAACTCTCTAATGCAAGAGTTAACCGTTACTCCCAGTCTTTCATTTATGCAACAGGTCAGCTCTGGAACTGTCTCCCTCTGTCTGTGTTTCCTGCTGCCTATGATCTCCAGTCTTTCAAACGCAGTGTGTCCAGGCATCTCAAAATGATCGGATCTTGAATTTGGCTCTGTATTGTATTTTGTTTTTCTCTTGGAGGGAACTGTTACTGCGGGCTCATGGCCTTTGGTTCCTTCTTCCTCGCATTAAAAAAAAAAAATCATTTTATTTTTATACCTGCTTTGCATTACTTCCTCACATTCATCTCACACCTGCCTCATAACAGGCTCATTTTTCCAAACATCTGCATCACGTCGCAACATCATAATTATGTTTTTCACACCTGTCTCACCTTAACCTCTCGTTTTTATTACACCTACTTTTATTTATTACCTCATATATTCCTCACACCTGCTTCACCACCTCACATGTTCGTTATCTTACCTCATTTTTTTACACCTGTCGTACCTAACAACCTGCATTTCCTTCACACCTGCCACGTCTTAACTCACGTTATCATTGTAACTTCATTAGCTTATTATCTAACACAGTCGTCGATTTACCTCATAACATTTCTTCACATCTCCCTCATCTTATCTAAATTTTTTCTCAAACTTGTTTTACCCCACAACTGGCCTTACCTCCACACCTTATAGTTTAACCTTCTTTCATACCAACCTCATTTCTCTACTTGCCTTACCTCTACAACTGTCTCTCCATACAACCTCCTCTATCGCCACACCTGTGTTATCTATCAAGTTGCTTGATCATCACAAATCAGAATTTACCGTATTTTCATACTTGTCTCACCGAACATCATTCTGAAATTCTCACATCTGCCTCACCTGACAACCTCTATATATCATCACATCTGTCTCACTCCACAACCACACCTTTAACTCACACCTGTGTCAACTCCTAATTTGTTCCACGTCTCATTTTCACCAAGAAGTCATGTTGTTTATTCAAGTTTCGTCTCACCGCTGTACTTCACTGCTTAAATCACTGCCTTATATCATTACTTTAACACTACCGCATCACTCTTTTTTTCTTACTTTTTGCATATTATCGGAGCTCACATTCCCTCACCCTTTTTGTTCACTGCTTCATTTCCACATTCCTTTACGTCCCTTCCCTAACTTTCAAAGCTGGTACTTCATTTCCACTCCCTCTACAGTTTGTAATTCATAAGTAAAATCGTTACTTGTTATACAGTCATGTTTTCCCCACCCTTTAATATATTTTCACAATTATTTCACACACACACAGTTAACTTCAGCCTGTCATTTGTATTTTTTTTCAACATACGTTTCCATGCAAAGGTTTAATCCTTCCACTTGAACAATTCATTTACTTATGGGGGGGGGGGATGCCTTCATGTGATGATAGATATTATGGCCGAGTGGGGGAGCTGCTTGGTTATACATTGATACTTCAGTCTCCTCCCTATCCTCCTAGAGGAGTATTGTAGATTGAGAAAGAATAGCATCATCAGCCTGCAGTCCACTGGGTTCATGCAAAGATGAGCCTGGGGTTTAAACTACTACTGCTACCACTACTACTATTACTACTACTACTACTACTACTGCTGGTGCTGGTGCTGGTGCTGCTGGTTCTGCTACTGCTGGTGCTGGTACTGGGGCTGCTGGTTCTGCTGCTGCTGGTGCTGCTGATGCTACTACTACTACTACTATTACAACTACTGGGACTGTAAATGCAGGACATTAATAATGCTTCACAATGGCCTAACAGTGTGCCATCCTAACATTTTCATGTGCCCAGATTCTCACGATTCACTTTAACCTCATTCATGTCTCCTCACCTCACCAGGCTTACATACGGCAGCACGAAATAAATTGCCCTCGAAGTGTGTTCATCATACTCTCCTCGAAATTCCTTTTCAAAATATTTTCGGCGATCTGACTTGCATATTTACCGCATAGCTTCATCTAAAGCCTGTAATCCTGCTCACGGTATAATCTTCTCAGTGTTTCCTCTTATAAGTAATTTGATTCTAGTTAAGATCAAACGGTTTTATCCAGCATGGAAAACTGAGAGTCAAATAACCCTCACCAAACAGTGGACAGACCTAATATTGAATTCTAGCCAACGCCAAACGGTATTGTTCGGTCGAGTGAGTCAGTCAAACATAGGAGGGTTATCAAATCATTCTGTTTCCCCCAGAACCTTGCTTCACAACCGTCCGTGACGTATGTCAATGTCCTCCACCTGCGTTAGACCCCTCAAATATACTTCCTAATCACCCAGTTCGTGGAACTTAGTAATTATAAACATTACGTGGACAAACATCAGTCTACGACTTTCTGTTTTTCATCCTCCAACACATTTTCCCTTCAACACAGCTGGCATCATCATCTGCTATTCACCCCAATTACACAGCTTTGCATACTACGCTACTTCACCTTAAAATGGCCTTTTTCTTCATTTCTGGAACTCGCCTAACTACTCCTTGTGCCTCTTCACTATCTCACTTGGTTAGCTTCATCGCGGCATGCTTCATAGCCCCTAATAACCTCGTAACTACGCTTAATCATGGCCTAACTCAGCTACTTTACGCGGTACCCCACCTCACCTTATCACCTCTCATCCCATTTCCGCCGCTCTCCTGACTCGTTCTCTCACCATGGAACGTATATAATTTTTTTCTGCACCAAAATTCTTGAATGGCAGATGGACGAAAATAACGAAAGGAAGGGAGAGAGGGAGACGGGAAGGTGAGATTGAGTAAGGAGACATAGAGGGAAAGATGGAAAGGAGGGGGAAGAAAGGAAAATGAAACAGTAAGATGAGAGAGGCCACAGTACAGAATATCAAAGATAGACTGGAAATGAGGGAAGGGAAAAAAGGGGGTAGACAGGAAGGAGCACTGAAGATATGAGAATATGGATGGAGAGATTGATAATGTATTGAGGTTGGAAGAGTTGGAGGGAAAAACGGAAGAGATGGTGAAGTACTCGAAATGATGAGTAAGGGTTGAGAAGAGGAAGTTGTGGAGTGTAAGCAGCGCAAAAGTGATGGAGGAAAGGAAAAAAATGGAGCGAAAGACAGAGAAAGGTGAAGGAAAGGAGGGAAAACTTCAGGAAAGAACGACTGAAGAATTTTAACGTATGGACGAGAAATAGGGAAGATAATACTGTAGAGAGATATTGGAAGAAAAATGGAATAATGGAGGGGAAAAACACGTAAATAGTATGAAAAGTAGAAGAAAAAAAAAAAAGGAAGAGGACAAAATTGGTAGAATGTGAAAGCATGGGTAGCACTTAAAATGACGTCATAATGACAAAGATGGAAACACAATGAAAATGGCAAGAGATGACTGAAGAAGTGAAAATGAATGAGTAAATACTGATAGTGAATCTAATGAAGGGATGGAGAAGATATATGCAGACAGAGGAAGCAGAATGAGGGGAAGAAAATAAGACTTTACAATTCATGCTTCACTGCACGACATATATTCCATGCTAAATAAATTAGCTGGTGGTAGACACAAGACACTGTACTAAAGAAATTGTCTCCTTTCAGCTCAATGACACTTTTGTGGGTGTCCGAACCATCTCCAGACGATGAAATACAACAATGAACTAATCTGTTGTATTGAGGGGCTGGATATCGCCTCCATTACCCACTTCACTGAAAAAAATTGGCCCAGAAAAGAAGGGACAAAATACTTCAGCATTTACAGTGAACTCTCAATTATCTGGCATAATTCAACCAAGCCCTATGATGAATAAAACAAAATGCCAGATATTGCATAGTACCTCTTCAGAGGTTCAATAATCGGTGTTGAAACAGATACTGTGTTATTACCCGGCTCGACCTTCTATCCTAAGAACTTCCCCATGAGTAAAAGATGAAAATTTAGCATAAAGTACTATAAAGTAGTGATACAATAGTGCAGAAATACAGCGCCAGTTGGGTACCACTTACGAGCCAGATAATACACCTCAACACCAAATATTGCATAGAACTACAGGGTACGTCTCATTTCGGCACTGAATATTGCATCATTTCACAGGATATTGCTTTAACAGAGCCGAACCAGTCACTCCGGATACTGTATTTGGCCGGATATTGTGACGAAGGATAAGTGGGAGTTTACTGTATTTGTATTTTCAATCCTGCGAAGCATCGTGGTATCATTTTCGGCAATGCTTCCTAAGGCATTGTACTATATTCATGTGGTGTGTGTGTGTGTGTGTGTGTGTGTGTGTGTGTGTGTGTGTGTGTGTGTGTGTGTGTGTGATTGTGTGTGTGTGTGTGTGTGTGTGTGTGTGTGTGTGTGTGTGTGTGTGTGTGTGTGTGTGTGTGTGTATGTGTGTGTGTGTGTATGTGTGTGTGTGTGTATGTGTGTGTGTGTGTGTGTGTGTGTGTGTGTGTGTGTGTGTGTGTGTGTGTGTGTGTGTGTGTGTGTGTGTGTGTGTGTGTGTGTGTGTGTGTGTGTTTTAAGCAGCTGCTGTACTATCAAAAGATCTGCTCTTAGCTGAAGATATTCGTCCATTAATAGAATTTGGAGAAAATGGAAGAAGTTGGTGGTCTTGTGCTGTTGTATTAGAAATCATAACAAAATAACGCATTACTTTGAGTTATTTTCTGATACATTACTTTGAGTTATTTTCTGATACATTACGAGAGGTCTCACTTCAGCTGAATAAAATCATCTTGTACTAACAAGACAAAACCGTCGCTGAAACAAAGACGTATAGTGATCATTTTTTTTTTTTTTTTTTTTTTTTAGACCATCGTACAGTAACTTCAAATACATTTTCTCTAATCAGTTTTAGTTGCCTTACTTCACTGATTAGTGAGTGTGTTGAGCTCCAGGCGGCCAGACGCTGCAACAACATAATTATTACAGATGAAGACGCCAAGGAGGCAAAGTTCTGGAAATATGTGGAGGGAAGGGAAGAGGAAATGGACCAGTAAAAGTAAGGCAGAAGCCAGGAAGGCAAGGAGGAAGGGAGGTAAGGAGTGAAGAGTGGATGGATGAAGGAATGGAATGGAAGTAGGAAGGAGGACAGGGAGAAAGGAAAGAATGGAGGGAGGCAAGGGAAGCAAACTATGTTGGGTAGTGGGAGAAAGGAGGAAAAGAGGTAAACAGGTTAATTGAGAACCATGGAGGTAACGAAGGAGGTAAGAATGGAAGGAATAAGGTACAGGGAAGAATGGGGAGGTATGCAGGGCATTAGGGAGACAAAGAAGATATTCAAATGAACCTCTGAGAAATCAGAGGAAAGAAATAATTTGGAGGAAAAGAAAGAAAATAGTACGGTACCGAAATGATGGGCTTATGAGCAATGAAAAAAGCGAGAGAGAGAGTGCGTGTGTGTGTGTGTGTGTGTGTGTGTGTGTGTGTGTGTGTGTGTGTGTGTGTGAGAGAGAGAGAGAGACAGACAGACAGACAGACAGAAAGAGAAGGGTTAACACACTGGATTCAGAAATGAGAGAAAGTAGAGAGATACGTTGAAAGCGTACGTGGGAGATACAGTCGAGGTATGAGAAGGATGTTGCGAAGGACGCAGGATGGTAAGGTAAGGGGGTGAAAGGAAAAGAATGAAATACTGTAGCTAGTGTGCTTATGAGAGTACCCCCCCAAAAAGTATAAAAATCTGAAAAAGAACTGTGAAAAGAAATGGAGGTCGAGAGAGAAGTATGAAGGGATGAGAGGTTAATAAGTAAGACAGGAGGTAAGCAGGGAAGAGGTAATTAAGGATGGTGGAAGATAGGAAAGAAATAAAGCAGAAAATTAAATGGTTATAAATACACGAGTTAACCGTTACTCCCAGTCCTTCATTTACGCAACAGGTCAGCTCTGGAACTGTCTCCCTCTGTCTGTATTTCCTGCTAGCTATGATCCCCAGTATTTCAAACGCAGTGTGTCCAGGCATTTCGAAATAATCGGATCTTGAATTTGGCTCTTTCTTGTATATTGTTTTTCTCTTGAAAGGAACAGTTATTGCTGGCTCGTGGCCTTTGGTTCCTTCTTCGTAGCATTAAAAAAAAAAAAATGAAAGGCCAAGGAAAGAGACAAGATGCATTCAATGAATGCATCTCCAGTGTTGAGCAGTCGATCTATACACCCTTCCACACGATTAGTAGGCAGCTGATGGTTTGGTGTATGGTACGAAAAAAAAAAAAAAAAATTTGTAGGCGTACTGAAGTGAAGTATATTCACTATTCTGATTTACATTTCATAGCTTGATTCGTCAGCATGCCCACTGGTCGTGTAGGAGGGCTTAAAGCCGAACGTTTGACCAATTCATGTGCCCTTGACCTTTGGCTAATTTTTAGATAACTGAATTATTTCATCAACGCCCATCCATTAACCCACAAGTTTCGTTCAAATCCAATCAAACGTGTGTAAGCTAAGCTTGGCCTTCGACTCTGCCCATTGACCTAATACTCTGAGATTAGAACAAATTAATACTTGGCTAACCTTAAGCAATTCCACCAAGTTTGACCCTAAGTAAAAAAGACCTAACTGGGTTCAAGGGCCGACATATAGACGGTGCACTGTAACCATTACCTGTTACTGATTGTACTCAAAACTGAATCACATCAGTCAACCATCACACCAAGTTTGACTGAAATCCCATAAAAATTATCCGTGTTGACTTTGCTTTTGACTTATGAGCATTGTCCTACGACCTGCTTAGCATTAAAATTAATCAACTGTTGCTCTGATGGACCTCATTTATTACTTAGAATCTGGTACTGTTCCATCCATCAGTTTTTCCTTCATCATCACCATCATCATCAATTAGAGCTCCTTTCCCACTTCAACACTACAGAGCCAGGAAAAAAATGACAGAATGAGATCTTAACCAAAGTTTTCCCAGCTGAATAAGCCACACTCCCAATCAAAGCTTCCCGATTCCTGGCTTCAACTGATAGGTCAAAAAACACCCACACGCAGCAAACTAACCTATCTGAATGAGTCAGTCCGAGGTCATTCACTCAGCAGCACATAATTCATTCAGCCAGCTCTGTCGATTGTCAGTTAATTAACCTCGTTAGGTCTTACGCCTCTCTTTCTCACACATTCATTTACCATATCCATCCACTTTCTGCTAGGCCTACCACGACCCCTCCCACCTTTAAATTCGCTCGGATAAATCGTTTTCACCACTCTATTCACACTTATTTCTCCATATGTCCGTCCCATCAAGGTACACTCTCTGCAGTTCAGGTGTCTAAAGACAACCTTACTACGCATCGTTCACGAATTACATTATTCCATATCCTATCTACTCTCCACACTCCACACACATACCTCAAGTGTCTCATCCCCACTTCTATTACTTCTGACTTTTAATTTTCAAGCCTACCATAATGTAACACATATATTTTAGGGTAGGCACTAGTACTTCGTCATGTAAACCTTTAGCAAGAACCACATTCAGACCTTTGCTTGTTTATCAAGGCCTTCATAGCACCAGCCACTCTACTTTCCACCTCTTTCACACGTACTCCCCTCCCTTCTGTCACTTCACCCAGGTACTCAAACTCGCTAATTCAAGACTCTCTTCGTTCAGCCTATTGTCACACTGGGAGTTGCCTTTTCTCTCAGCAAAAGTCACCTTACTTTTATTCACATTTACCTTCAAAGAGACTGCGCTTAGAGATCTCTAGAAAACTATGTACTAGTCTTCTAAGCCCCTGTCCAATATTTGCAAGCAGCACTGACTCATCTGCATACATCAGTTATGAGATACTTCATCATTAACCGGTCATTTAATTATTACCAGCTTCATCCCTGTCAGTTGTTTTTATCTCTCATATTACATCATCCACAAATACGTTGAACAACCTCGGGGACATCACACAACCTTCTCTCACGCCAAGACTGATCTTGATCCACCCACCTAGTTTATTTTCTTTCCCATAATCTTGCCAGAAAGACAAGGGGACAAACAGCAGGACAGATGGACTGATAACAAGGTCAAATACATAAATCTTCTTGCTTTCGCTCACTCGTGAAAAAAGTAAAAGAAAGGCCGTATAGAGCGCTACTGAGGAAAGCAATGGCTACAGACCTACTGCTCTTTTGAGGCTTTCTGTTATACGGCATGCTATTACAACTTAAAGAAACCCTAAATCATGGCGTCTGGTAAGACAAGTGAAAATGAGATTGCAGGACTTGTATGGATGAGTGAGGGAGAGAAAATCAAGCAATGTAAGGAGAGAGGGAAGAACGGACACTGACAAAGAGGAAAGAGGTGCTCAAAGCAACGACACCCGTATATAAGAAGGAAGATAATGACAAGAGAATAGTGACAAGAGAAGAGGGAGAGGCAGGGATGAAATGAAGTGAGAAAAGGGTGTTTGAATGTCAGACTTGTTAAGGGGAGTGAAGGAGGGGTGGGAGAGAGAGATGGAAAGGGAGAGATGGATGGGGGAAGAAAAGAGGGAAAAAAAAAGGCAGGATGGTCCGGTTATCGGCCTCGCTTAGCACGAAATTACCTGAGAGAGAGAGACAGAGACGAAAGGAAGGTTATGAAGAATAAGACGATGATAATAATAGTATTAAGATGTAATTTAAATTTTAGAAATATGGTTAACAACTTAGTCCCATATATATTACTATTTTCTCAACCGATTTACACCAGTAAGGTAGACTCTTCCTAGGTTAATGAAATCTAGATAAATAAGGAGAAATTACAACGTAGACTCGGGAAAAAAAAAAAAGCAGGAAGGAAAGAATGGGGACCTGAAAGGAGGTAGGAATGTTGGGGGTTGTAAAGAAGGATGAGGGCAGACGGTAAGAAAGAAGGAAGAAATGACGGAAGGAAACAAGCTGTCAGAAATTTTTGTTCACTCCTTTATCTGACGAGTGTTAGTCTAACATGACCTTAAGTAATTCACATAAGTCTCTTGGGAGGTTTAGGTGTAATATATTATATTCTAACTCACCAGTAATTATTCTCCTTATCTCCTAACTAATTCCCCCAAGATTTGGCCAAATCATAAAGGTTACTTAGTCAGAAAGAGTCGGAAAACAGATGACAATAGGCCTGATGTTTCGGTCGGTTGCCTGGGGCATCCAAGCGTCCTTAGGTGCATATTTACAGCGTGTAGCTTCGACGAGTTTAGGAACTAGAGTAAGCAAACATGGCGAATATCTGCTCCTTAACAGGACTGTAGATCACAAGGCTAAATACAGTTAAATTACTTCATAATATATACAAGGTGAATCTAACTGAATTTAATCGTAGTTTTAATTAAACTTAAACCAGATAGTCCCTTTGTCTATGTAAAAATGTATTAAACCTCATTAGCTTTTCACGTGAGGGCACTTCAACTGCAGGGGCAGTTAGGTCAATGGAAACTTCTTAAGTATTTACATGTATTTACAGTATAGTTGTCCACAAGGGTTAAATGCAGTAGCATTTGATCAAAGAGAACGTAATCTCTGGGTTATATAAAACCGCTAGAATTAGTCATTAACGCCCTCTCCAGGTATTCCTCTGCTTTTAATCAGGGACAAATATTTTAAAAGGTAAGGAGTGTAACCGTGCTGGGGGAAAATATTTCCCACAGTTTTGAGGCAGGGCAAAAAATTATACGCTGTATCATGTAATGTGAAACTTAGCCAGGAGTTCTCTCCATAGGTCTTGAGCACCCTGTGCTGCAGACCTTCTAGGTTGCGCATCTTGACCCAATTGCTCTCCACCATCAACTAGGTCCAGGGGCACCAGTTTAGCAATAGTTTTTATGTTGGTATGTCCCCTACATTCAACCCGTGGATTGCGCAATTACCCTTTTTTTTCCCACCCCCTGGTGCTCAAAAAAAAAAAAAAAAAAATGTTTTTTTTTTTTGTTTATTATAAACTTGAAGATAAATATCCAGGGCATCATTTGGTGAAAAGGAACAATCTCTCTCTCTCTCTCTCTCTCTCTCTCTCTCTCTCTCTCTCTCTCTCTCTCTCTCCGTCTTTGCATAGGGCCATGCGTAAGTTTACATAGGGGAGCAGTCAAAAAATCAATAAAAAACTATTTTTTTTTTATCATAATCTTGAAGGTAAACATCCAGGACATCATCTGGTGAATAGAAGAAAATCTTCCCATCTTTGCATAGCATCATGTGTAAGTTTGGGTAGGGGTGGAGTAGTTAACGGTGATGCACGAACAACCTGAGCTGTGGCTCGCAACGTGATGCTACCCAGCCTGAGCTGTGCCTGGCAATCCACAGGTAAATTTTTACAAGTCTCAGCACCCCCTCTGAATCTGAGTGCGTGGAGATCACTTTAGCTAATGGCCACTGGGATCCTGGTTGTTCTGTTTTTAGTAAGACCACATGTCCTATATTTATAACTGACTTTTTGCTGGCAGCCTGAGCCCCATAAAATCTTTCTCGAAGGCTCAAAGTATATTCTTCACTCCAATATCTATTCCAGGTGCCCAATACCTTTTCAGACGTTGGTATCCCTCACGCAGATGTCCTAATTCATTATTTTCTATTGTAGGATCATTAACTTCCTCCTGGATATCCACATAAGGCACCGGATGCAGCTTCCTGCCATGTAACATATGAGTCAGTGTCAATGCCTCAATCAAAACGCTAATATCATCCAGATAGGTTAAAGGTCTGTCATTAATTCTAGCCTCAGTTTCAATTATCATTGTTCTCAACTCCTTTCTGTTGATCTTAGTTCTGTATAAAGTTTCCTATGGCAGTTCACAGTACCAATCATTCGTTCTGTAAATCCATTTTGCCATGGTGCTTTTGGAGCTATGAACTGGCAGGTGCAATTTCGGATTCCCAGCGCCGACTTAACCTTTGGATCATTCATTATATTTAAAAGTAGAGGTGCTGCTCCAACGAAACTGGCTCCATTGGTGTTTCTTAATTTATTAGGACAAGACCTTCTAGCTGCACGTCTCCTAAATACGTTCAGGAATGTCTCTGAACTTAAATCTTCTGCCATTTCTAGATGGACTGCCCTCGTGTAGGTGCAATTAGACAAATACTGTGTATATACACCTTATGGGAAGTTCCCTCACCGGTAACAGTTATAGCCCCTGTGTAACGTTGAAAGGCAGACTTACATTTACCCTACCCCTTGGTAAAGCAGGTGGTCCTGGATGGTCATATGGTCGTTGTTCATACCTCCAACATATCATGCAACCTTTGAGATATTTCTTTATGACCTGTCTACCCTTAGGGATCCAAAATCTTTCCCGGATTCTGGCCAAAGTTTGTGCCACACCTCCGTGACGAGTCAAATCATGGGCTTCCTTAAGAATTAACTGTACAAAATCATCATTCTTGGGTAAAGTATACGATGTCTGGTTTGGAGAGGCAAATCATCCTTTATTATTCGGCCACGGCATCAGATTAGACCTTTTCTAAGAACAATCCTAAACCTCTTATCAGCTTATTCTTTTTCCCGCTGCCTTGGTCTACAAGGTCAAATATCTCTCCGTAATTATTCCTTTGTATCTTTTTCAGTCAATATTCCATGGATGGAATCGAACTTCTCAAATCCCAGTTTCTTATTTTAAAAAATTAACAACTATTATAGTAGTGTTAATAAGTTGTCTTGTTGATGAGACTCTGATAATGTCAATTATAACTGGATCAGGTACTACAGTATGCAAGTTTACTACACTAACTTCAGCAGTACTATACTGTTTCAGCTCAGGCCAATATTTAGTGAGTAACAATTCAGGACCTTTAAACCACAAGTTATCTTCGATCAGTCTCATTACTGTCGAATCTCTCGAGAGCAGATCAGCTGAGTTTTGTTTGGCGAATACATGCACAAATTTAAATTTGGAAGACAGCTCTTTAATAGTCCTCACTCTATTGCAGAAGAAAGGAATTTCACTGTCTTCCTTCCCTATCAAGGAAAGACAAACCTCACTGTCAGTCCATATATAGTTTTCCTCAATTGAATATCAAGTGTAGTGGTCAAATACCTAGCCAATTTAGTTCATACTTCTATGGAAGCCAATTCCATTTGAGATTGGGTTCTTCCTTTCATTGGCGCAACTCTGGCTTTGGACATAATAATCTTACTGTTCTCTCCTCTTGAGCAGTAAGCTACTGCTCCATATGCGCTTTGAGAAGCATCACAAAATATGTGTAAATGTGACCTCTCATTACTGTTTTTCCTGGGAATACATATGCTTGATGTGGTTTCAAAATCCTTTCTAGTCTTTTCCCATTGTTCCACATATGTCTCACCTAATTCAGTGTCCCAGTCTAACCTTTCTCACCATGCCTCCTGCACTAAACATTTGCTCCTAATAACTATAGGGCTGACCAATCCAAATGGGTCAAATAACATGGAGACCTGACTTAACAAGGACCTCTTGGTGAGAGTGACATCAGAGAACTTAATTGGTTTTAAACTTATTACATCAGCTGTTGTATCGCAGTTAAGACCTAACAAATTTTAAGTTTTGGGAATGTCATTATTTGGATAGTCCTCTAGTATTTAATTCCTCAAAAACGGCGAATTTGTATTCCAGCTCTGTAACGGCAAATTTGCCTTCCCACATTCGGAATTTGCTACTTCATAAGCCTTCAATGCTTCCGACTCTGTATCAGCAACACCTTGTAAATTATCCATATAAAAAACCTGCCCTATTTCTGGGCAATTGGCATTTCCAAAATGATGCTCTAAAGTGATGCAAAGTAAGAAAAGACTAGCACAAGAGCCAAAGAACACCGATCAGAAACAGTAAGTTTTCAATGGACTATTCTCATTTTGAGGGTCTTTAGGTCAGAGGACTTTTGTAAATTTCCTGTCCTCCTCTCTCTCAATCCTATTCTGAGAAAAGCCTTACTAATGTCTGCTGTATAAACATAAGGTTTCTCTTTAAATCTTAGTAATATATTCCCTAACTCCTCTGTTAGTGCAGGTTTAGAGTATAGGCAATCGTTCAAGTTAGCTCATCCTTTAGACGCTTTACTACTACAATTGAAAACTCTCCTTATGGGAGTAGTTAATGAACCCTTGCTTACAGCATGATGTGGTAAATAATGTCCTTCATGGTGGTTAACAGGGAATCCTACCTCTTCTATAAATTTATTCTTCAATTTATATTTTATAATATTATCATATCTAGTTAGATGTTCTGGTTTGTCTCTCAACTTTCTTTGAAGATATTTTAACTGAGCCTTAGCTGCATGGTAATCTGTTGGTAACTCAGAATGGTTTAGTGTCCATGGTAATCCTACCCAATACTGTCCATCCTTAAATTCCACGGACTGGTTATACAAATCCAAAGTTATTTTATCTTCAGGGGTTGGTTCCTCACGTGTATTCGTACACTATCTAGGTCCCGCAATTTTTTTACAGGTTCAATTTTTTCGATCAGCAAGTCATTTCTCTAAGTAGGTTCTACTTCTGCACCTATTCTAGCTACCATCAATGACTGTGTAAGGGTGACAAAGACTGAGTCTACTAGTTTAGCCTCTCCTTTAGCTTGCTTTGGAAAAGGCAACAGACCCATAATAAGGTTATCTCCTGGACTCCTGAACAACTGTACCTTATTCTTCTTGAAAGTCTTGTGTAGGAATCCTTCCATAGTAATCTGAAGCAATTATCATTTCTATGGAACCCACAGTATCTGATTTTACATTCCGTTTTGCCAACTTTATCACTGGGCTTTGTAGATGATCAGAGGTTTCCTTCAGTCCCTTTATATATACATATATATATATATATATATATATATATATATATATATATATATATATATATATATATATATATATATATATATATATATATATATATACTTGTCAACATATTATCCAGTACAGCTGCTGTTATATGGCATTCATATCTGCCTAGTTGCATTATAGGTCTAACTAAATCAAAGGACTGAGCTTTCTTGGTAGTTAAGAATCCTGTAATGGCTAGATTTACCATCCCAATAATAGGTAACTTTAATTTTTTCATAATGTCTGCAGAAATGAAGGTTTTCTGTGCATCCGCATCAAAAAGAGTACATACTAATATGTTTCTATTTTCAATCATCACCTTCTCATCTGTAATTGGAATTGAAGCTGGCATTACTACTGAAGTATTCTCCTTAGCAACAGTCATATTGACGCTTACAGTTTTAGGAACCTCATATTTCATCCTTGGGCATAAAGCACCATGAGGATGATGCTTTTTACATTTGAAACAAAGATTTAGTTTAATCTTGCAGTCCGCAGAAGTGTGTTCGGAATTCATGCAAATTATACAACACCCCAAATCCTGAAGTTTCCCTATTCTAGAAGCGTAATCAGCATAATGTTGACAAGATGCACTGGAATGTTGCTCATCCCAAAATTCACAAACTTTCCTGTCCTTTACCACGAAAAGTTTTACCTCCTTATTTTCATCAGCTTCCCTATTCCTTGTCTTTAATATTTAATCCTCAGATTTTAAAGAGCTAAGGAAAGTACCTATCTCTTCCTTAGGTACAGACTTAGCCATCTCTGACTTAAGTTTCCCAGTCAGTTGGTTAGTGGTTCCTTTCCTTATTTCAGCCTTCTGTTTAATTTCAGCAGGCTTTACTGTTCCTACCAAATGTTTACAGAGTTGTATTAAGTCTTCCTCAATCTCCTCACAGGAGAAATAATTATTTTGGTACCTACCAAACAAGGTATCCTTGGTTCTAGGTAGAAGCTTTAACGACACAGTTCTAGAAAGTACCCAATCTGCTGCTTTAATATCTTCCTAAGTACCTAAAGCCTTCCAATTACAACTCATCGCAATCCTACAATTTTGCGAGGAATCAAAATCATGTTTAGGTATGGGTAATTCAGTTAGAGCCTTCAGTAACTGGGTGATGACAGGCTCCCTATCTTCATTATTCTGTCTAAGGATAGTCAATGCCACCTCATAACTGTTTTCTTCCACAGGTACTGGCAACTGTAAGGCGTCCCCTTGATCTGTCCTGACAGGTATGAGAGTTTACTCACATTGGGGAAATCTGTTCTATCATGAACTAAGTATTTAAACTGATCCCACGGAGATTTCCAATTTTGTTCCCCATCAAACTCCGGACACATAATTTGTGGTAGTACAGCTTTACTCCACTGTTCCACAACTTGTTTTTCTGCGGTAGTCTTGGCAAATTTTGACTAATAACTTCGCTAATGTTAGATATTCCTCTAATATACCTTCAAATTTGGCAGTCTCCGACTCTAAAAGATCTTTATCATCAGCCTTTACTGTACTATGGGTGCTTCTAAATTTACAAAACTTTCTTCATACTTATTCCACCTGTCCTTTAGTCTATTCAAGAGACTACTTTATTTCACCTTGTACTGAGGTGTTTCATCTAATGTCTGTTTGCAGTCATTTATGGCTCTCGTTACCCATCCTGCTTTACCACTGGGTGATCTCTGTAACAAGGAAATAGACATTTTGAATGATATCTTTTTTACTAGAATAACCATTAATTTCGATTTTAGAACCACTATTTTACCCCAGCTCAGTAGTTTTCTATTATTTTAAATTTTGAGGAGTATAGGGATTGGGTTTATGGAATTAAACCTATCTCCCTGGGTTGTTAAACCTGTAGGGTTATGTCTTTAGCCCCACTCTCAATTTCCAAAATTACCCATATTTCCATGGGCTCAGAACTATTACTCATTTTAAATTCTGAGGAGTGTAGGGATTGAGTTTATGGTATTAAACCTATCTCCCTGGGTTGTTAAACCTCTGGGGTTATGTCTTTATCTCCACACTCAATTTCCAAAATAACCCATGATTCCCTAAGCTCAGAGCTATTAACATCTTAAGATAACATAGGACCACCCAATGCCTGTACAGCATAGAACTGTTTTTTCATTAACTCGAAGAAGTTTATAAATTTCTGCAGAACCGCTTCTGTGCAATGGTGATTCCAGTGTATACCATCGGCTTTTAGAGTTGCCTGGAAGGGCTTTGCATTAAGGTGGATAAAATCCTTTTCGTTCCTTATCCTCTGCAACTTCCTATTTACGCCCCTGCTAGCTAGTTTATACGTACCATGACAAACTGGTCACCCATTTGGTAGATTTCTAGGCTCAAGAATGGTTATGGTTACCGAAGATTTACATGAACCTTCAATGGCTTTTACCACGGCTAGAATGTTTTCAACAACATCATTTACTTCCACATCTTCATAAATATCATTTCCTCCCAGGAAGAGGATAGTGCGGTCATGTTCCCAGTCTAATACGACATTTAGCCGCTCATCATCAGAAATGGAACTTGCCCATCCACTAGGAGGTTGTGTATACTTATTTCCACGTCATCCATTTCTACAGAACGTGGGAGTAGGCTGTGCCCTACAAACACAACATTGGAATCGTTCAGTGCTTCAGCACACATTTGTTATCCTCACTCGGGTCACCAAAAAATATGTCAGAAATTTTTGTACACTCCTTTATCTAAAACGACCTTAAGCAAATTCACACAAGTCTCTTAGGAGGTTTAGGTGTAATTAATATTCTAACTCACCAGTAATTATTCTCCTTATATCCTAGCTAATTCTACCAAGATTTGACCAAATCATGAAGGTTACTTAGCTAGAAAGAGTTGAACAACAGATAACAATGGGCCTGATGTTTCGGTCGGTTGCCTGGGGCATCCAAGCGTCCTTAGGTGCATATTTACAGCATGCAGCTTCAGCGAGTTTAGAAACTAGAGTGAGCAAACATGGCGAGTAACTTCTCCCTCATAGGATTGTAGAGATGCCAACCATTAATTAATTACAAGGCTAAATACAGTTAAATTACTTCATGATATATACAAGGTGAATCTAACTGAATTTAATCTTAGTTTTATTTAAAATAAAGCCAAATATTCCCAATATCTATGTAAATATGTATTAAACCTCATCAGCTTTTCGCGTGAGGGCACTTCATACCCAACACACAGACGCAGTTAGGTCAATGGAAAATTCCTAAGTATTTACATGTACTGACAACAAGGAAGAAAGGTTGCTGGTTCCTTGAAAGCAGTGATAAGAAACTGAGAAGTGAGCATGGAAGATAAAAAGTTACTATATTACTGTATTGTGATACCAACTCTAACGTATGGAAGTGAAGCTTGGACGTTGGTGGAAGGACTCAAGTCAGGAGTGAGAGCAGTGGAAATGAGTTATTTAAGAGGAGCCTGTACAGTCACATGGAGAGACAGCCTGACAAATGAGGATATAAAGGAGCGTTGTGGTGTGGATGTGGATGTGATAGGAAGCGTTAGGAGAAACACACTGAGGTGGTTTGACCATGTGGAGAGGATGGAGGGTGAGAGACTGACGAGGAGTGTTCATATGAGTGAGGTGGAGGGGGGAGGAGAGGGAGGGGGAGGCCGAGGATGAGATGGAGGGATGGAGTGGAGAGGTATATGTAAGTTGGGAGCAGGGCAGTGAAATGGCGGGGGACAGGGCGACGTGGAGGCGATTTGTTTGTGGCCACCCCGTACGGGATTAAGGCGTCTGGCAATAGATAGATAGATAGACAAAATAGTTGACCACAAGGGTTAAACACAGTGGCATTTAATTTATCAATAATAATAATTATTAAAGAGAACGTAAGCTCTGGGTTATAAAACTGTTTGAATTAGTCATTAACGCTCTCCAGGTTTTCCTCGGTCTTTAATCAGAGACAGCTATTTTAAAAGGTTAGGAGTGCAACCACTCTGGTGGAAAATATTTCCCACAAAAGCAATGGAAGTGAGAAAAAAAGGCAAGAGAAAGAACAGGGTGACGGAAAGGTGAAAAAATGAAGGAAGAAAGGAATGAGGGATGAGGGGATATGCATGGAATAATGGAAGAAAGAAATGAAGGAGTTGTCTTTCCGTGGAAAGGCGCTCCATAGACGGCTTTAGAATTATTTGTGTATGGGAATTGGGTGTGCCATCAAAGGCACCTTTTACCTGCCGTACAGAAAGGCACCTTTCATCAACTGGCTCCGTGCCTAAAGGCTCGTTTTGAGTATTCGACCCCAAACGTCGTTTGTATTTGATTCATGCTACGTCCTAAATGAGTGGTTAAACACAAATTTTACTGGAGGTCTTGCAAACCTGCATATTCATATCTAGTGGCAGGCTAATCGAAATAGACACCATTGTGGTGAAGATGTTAAGAGTCCCATAAGGAAAGGACATAGAGAAAAAAACAATCATCTACTCCTTTAGTTGGTGGCATATTACATAGTCTCGGAATTTCAAAACTCCAATAATACCACTAGAAAAGATTTGAGCTAATGGAAGGAGAGGACGGGTGGAGAGGAGAGAGGGTGTGAGAGGAGAAAGAAGAAGAAGAAAAGGGAAGAATGGAAGAGAGGAGACTTAGACGGATGAGAGAGGGAGTGGGAGGAGGAGAAAGTGAAGGAGAGAAAAGTAAGGGAAGAGGGGAAAAAGGAGGAAGAAGGTGGGAACATAAAACAGCCAGACTCTGAGTGTGTGGTTCAAAGCCATCACCAACCACTGGCACTACACCGCTACACCATCTCTACATAGCTTCGACACAATCGCTACCTTTTCTGCTGCAATCACTTCTGTACGAAAAAACCATCATTATTACAATACTACACTAATACACCATTACACCACCGCTACCACCACTACAGCCATCGCCATATACAACTGCACCATCACTGCACCAACTCAGTCAGTTTTACCGAGAAAGGTTAAAAATGAACATATATAATAACTGTTGTATTTCGAGAGCCATGTAAAATACTTTTTCATTGAAAGTTTCTGTAATAAATAGAAATCCAAAGGCTTTTCCCAAAAAATTAACATATACCGGTAGTATATTTTAACTGAAAAGCAATGAGAAATTTGTGCCTTTTTAAGGAAAAAAGGTTATCAATATCTCGTTCTGTTTTTGAAAAACCCACATGAAGTTCCTCATTCAGTGGTAGAAAGCTGATTTCTTTTTGTTCTTTATAAAGTAAATGTTAATGGCTAAAGCTTAATTAGCACAAATACATGACAACAGCACGTCAAGAGCACACTCAGAGATAGCTGGATAATGTGATTTAAGCTCTGCCCAAAATATCTAAGGTTACTTCACTGAATTATGTTTGAGGGTACGATCACTTTTGATGTCAACAAGTTTTTCTAGTGTCTTCAAGGAAAAATAACAGATTGATGCTTCAGCAACTGAAGCAAAAGGATCACAAACTCAGTTACACTCTTTTGTACACTATAGCAGTTTTCTAATACAATACCACTTCCAAGTGAACAGTTCAATGTCTGGGTAAAATTTAGTACCCAAATAATTGCACGAAAACACACCAACAACCAATGCTCCTACATGTGCCAGAGTCGCAAGAGCCGAGGCGCATCACATCAAATGGGCCAAGCATGCACTCCAAAACGTTTTACTTACGTTACGAATGAGACTTTCTGGGAACGGTTTCGTAAGTAGCCTACTCGTATAACATAAATATATGAAAATAAATATTGAACTCAAATACTTTGCATATTTATTTTCAATATTAACTTACGAATGTTATGCTCATTTATATCAAATTTATTTCCAGTAATTGTTGTTGAGGGAAGGGTTAGGGCCCTTGCACACAGGGAAGCTTTAGGCGGCACACTAGTTGCAGAGCACTGCACTACACAACCACGTCCACCACCACAGTCATCACTCTAAAGCACTAATTTGCCGCTGTCACTACCACAACCAACAGTGTGATGCAAAACAATAGTCATTATTACTCCTCGAGACCACATTTACCATACCAGTACACTGTGTAATCAACCTCAACCACTACACCATTACCACAGCAACCTTACACTGCTACAACTACACCTTTTTACGGTCACCACAACACGATACAAATCGCTACCCCACTGCACCACCACCATAGCAACAGTACACCAACCACCACAACCGGACAAAAACCACCATTGCACCAGTCGAGCAGCAAAATTTAACTATAATGGCGTCTCTTTACCAAGCCTCGGAGTCCCCAGGGGGGGGGGACAATAAATGCCCCCACCATCCGCCCCTCTCCCGGTGATGACTCGAGGTGCCTGGAACCACTGTCTGACTCTCTTCTTCTTCATTTCTGCAACATTCACGGCCTTTCCTCTAACTTTTGCTCTGTTGAGCACCACCTCTCCTCCTCTAAACCTCACCTTCTTTTTCTAACGGAGACTCAGCTGTCTGAGGCAACTGACAGCAAATCCTTTTCTGTATCCTCCTACTTTCTCTATACTCATTTCAAAGCCAAAGGTGGCTGTTGTGTATATATACTATCTACTACCTACTATCTACTGCCAGACGCCATAATCCCATAAGGGGTGGCCATTTGACTTTGAGTTAGTTGTTTTACGCAACGACTTATCTTGCTCTCGTGTTCCTGAACTCGATTCTTCTGAATTCTCTACACTCTGGCTTCGGCTTTCCTGTCATTCTCTGACTAAATATATCTGTGCTGTTTACCTATCCCCTAATTCTACTGAATATCAAAAATTCTTCGACTATCTTACTTCTACGATGGAACACATTCTATCCATTTCTCCTTTCTCTGAAATTTCCATTCTAGGAGATTTCAATGTTCACCACCACCTTTGGCTCTCCTCTCCTTTCACGGATCCACCTGGTGAACAAGCCTACATCTTTTCTATCCTTAATGACCTAGAGCAGCTTCTACAGCACCCTACCTGTATCCCTGACTGCCTTGGAGAGAGCTCCAACATACTTGACCTCTTCCTCACAACTAATCCTTCTGCTTACTCTGTTAATCTTTTCTCTCTGTTGGGCTCCTCCGATCACAACCTTATTACCTTAACCTGTCCTATCACTCCGCTATGGCCTGTGGACCCTCCAGGGACACGTCGTCTGTGGCATTTTGGAGCCGCGGACTGGGAGGCCCTCAGGCAGTACTTCTTTGATTTTCCCTGGAATGATTATTGCTTCCATGGCCGAGAGCCAGCTGAGTGTGCTTTGCGCATTACGGAGGTTATTCTCTCGGGCATGGAAGCATACATTCCTTTCTCATATCCCTTGACTAACGCAAGAAAGCCTTGGTTTAATCACGCTTGTTCTAATGCTGTCCGCAACAAGGAGAAGGCCTACAAAAGGTACCGGAGCCAACCCACTCCTGAATCACATCATCTTTACATTTCTGCCCGGAATCGTGCTAAGTCTGTTCTTCGCTCTACTAAAAATAATTTCATCCATACTAAATGCTCTCAACTCTCCAACTCGAATTCTTCCCGCTCCTTCTGGCACCTTGCCAAAAATCTTTCTAACAACTTTACCTCATCACCTTTCCCTCCTCTTTTCTACTCTGATGGTTCTGTAGCTATTTCTTCTACTGATAAAGCAGATCTCTTCGCACAGACTTTCTCCTCCAATTCCACCTTAGACGATTCCGGTGCTGTTCCTCCATCACTTCCCCCCTCTGACTTCCTCATGGCTGACATTAAAATTTCTTCAGTTGATGTATTTTCTGCCATCACTGGCCTCAGTACTAACAAGGCGTATGGGCCTGATGGGGTCCCTCCTGTTGTTCTCAAGAACTGTGCTTCTGTGCTTACACCCTGCCTAGGCAAACTCTTTCGCCTTTGTCTGTCAACTTGTACCTTTCCTTCTTGCTGGAAGTTTGCTCTCATTCAGCCAGTCCCAAAGATGGGTGACCACTCCCAACCCTCCAACTATCGTCCAATTGCCTTAACGTCCTGTATTTCAAAAGTTTTCGAGTCAATTCTCAATAGAAAAATTTTAAGGCATCTTTCCTATCACAACCTTCTTTCCGATCGTCAGTACGGGTTCCGTGAGGGACGCTCCACTGGCGATCTTCTCACCTACCTTTCAGACTCCTGGTCTTCCTCTTTTCGGGACTTTGGCGAAAGCTTTGCCATTGCACTTGACATCTCAAAGGCTTTCGATCGAGTCTGGCATAAATCTTTAATTTCCAAACTGCTCTCCTACGGTTTCTATCCTTCTATCTGTGCCTTCATCGCTAGCTTCCTTTCTGGTCGTTCTATAGCCGCTGTTGTAGACGGCCATCGTTCTTCTCCTAGATCTATCAACAGTGGTGTTCCTCAGGGCTCTGTCCTATCACCAACTCTCTTCCTTTTATTCATCAATGATCTTCTAAGCTGTACATCTAACCCTATCCACTCATACGCTGATGACTCCACCCTTCACCTTTCCATTCGGTTCCTGCAACGCCCATCTCAACAGTTACTTCAACAAACAAGGGATGAGGCTATGGCACACCTAATGTCTGACTTGGCTCGTATCTCTGACTGGGGTAAAAATAATCTGGTTGTTTTTAATGCATCTAAGACTCAGTTCCTACACCTATCAACCCAACAAAATCTTCGACAGGTATACCCACTAATGTTTAATAATATTCAGCTTAATCCTGCATCATCCTTGAACATGCTTGGGGTTTCATTTACTCGGGACCTATCTTGGAAAGATCATATTACATCTCATGTAAAATCTGCTTCCAAGAGATTGGGTGTGCTAAGCCAACTCCGCTCTTTCTTTACCCCTGCACAATTGTTGACTCTATACAGGGGTTTTATCCGCCCCTGTGTGGAGTACAACTCTCTTGTGTGGGTAGGCTCCCCTCATACAGCTCTTCTCAATAGGGTGGAGTCAAAGGCTTTGTCACGGGGTTTTTATAATATCACGGTAATTTTGATATAAATGGTTAAATATTATTTAAATTGATATTTATATTCAATAATATTGAAGCGCAGAGACAATGATTGTCTTGCTACATCAAGCAACGATTACTTTACGCTGGCTTGTGCACGATTCTCTAAGAACGAGAATTTATAAACTTTCTCAACAGTACACAGCAGAGACTAATTACTCACAATTGCTGAATTACTGTACTGTTAGCCTCTGGAGAAAGTTACATCACCCCTGACAATAAATAACTAATACTAATAATAATAACATCAGGTTCTTGCTGATGCATTAACTCCTGGCACAACGGATTTTAAGTTAATACAACAAGACTGGTCTAAGTACCAGTTATGAATAGTAAATGTTTATGCAAGCTAGGAGCTGTATGGAAAATAAGCTTAATTATGGAGAAATGAAACAAGATCTTTACTCTACATTAAGCTCAAGAAATAGAACTGTTAAATTTATTAATCACAAAAATAAATTTAACATTACATTTCAAATCAAATTAAATGAGACGCACTCGCTCACTCACACAGAAGCTAAATACTTACGCCTAGGAAAAACACCTTAACTAAACTCTTAAGACTACAAAATACACAAAGGAAATACTAGTCAATGAATGCGGTGTATCACCCAAAGCTGGAGAACTAAAGGTGGGAGCTTGGAGAAACTGTAAGTGGAGTTTGGGTACTAGCTGACCTCTCGCACTGCTGCACAGGTCCTGTCTCCGTCACAGCAAACACTAAACTGAATTCAAATAATGCATAGGCAGGACGACAAGCCACCAAAAGAAGGCGTGGCTAACGGTTTATGCAAGCAGAGGCGAACGATAAAGAAACAATTGTATCGCTCAGTAACGCACTTAGTGGCGTGCATTAAATCGGTCACTTTTGAAAGTGACGAATGATTTGGAAAGTATACCCCGAAATGGAGAGAGAAACGGTTAACTGAGCGATACACAGTGAGTTTTCCACTAATAGTTCGTGGCTTCTCACAAAAAGGAAATGTCGCGAATTGATTCGTGACATTACGCCCCATGAAAATTAAATCTTTCTTCCTTCAGAAGAAAGATTTCAATATACATATATATAAATCCTAACTCAGTCACACAAGATTCACACTGTGGTGTGTGTGCTATCCTGCTACAGGAGAAAATCGCAGTCGCCAGTGAGTGAAAAAACCTCGTATTTACGTTAATAGAAGCAAGCTTGAGGGAAAAACTCCGTGACGACGGTGAAAATCCTGTACTCAGGTCAAACTGAGCGAAAATTCGCTACATTTACACTGACAACTAATTGTTGTGTAGTGTGGTGTATGTAATACACGGTGTAGGTGTGACAGTTGTAGTGTAACTGTACCTACGTGTAAAATGACACAGTAAATAATATGGCGACGACGAAGGCAGAGGAGAAGAGGCAGCAGCGTGCGGCAGATGATCAGCTGGTCCGCACAGCAAAACTGCTACACCCATTGCTGAACCTGCAAAACCAATTGAGGTGGAGCATCAAAAGTGTCAATGAGACAAAATTCTTATTAAGTTACAATTACTCTCTCTGCCTAGCAGTCAGTACATGCTACGAAAAGTACGCTCTGGCTGAAAAATACGAGTGACAGCCAAGCTTCGTACATTCGAGGTCGCCATTAATTATAGCACACGATTAGATTCGACAAGTTGAGAATCCCTGTGCAAACTTGGGTCTTCCATAGCCTCGAACTGCACACGGGTCCTCAACCTGTGCCTTAACCTACAGTTCTTATATTAATATCGGAGAGCTGAGAATCCTTGTGCAAACTTGGGTCTTCCATAGCCTCAAGTCGCCTCTGCAGAGTTCTCTCTCGAACTTCCCCCTTAACCTACAATACTTATATTAGTATCAGGAAGCTGAGAATCCTTGTGCAAACTTGGGTCTTCCATAGCCTCAAGTCGCCACTGTGGAGTTCTCTCTCGAACTTCCCCCTTAACCTACAGTACTTCTATTAGTACCGGGAAAGCTGAGAATCCTTATGCAAACTTGGGTCTTCCATAGCCTCAAGTCGCCACTGCGGAGTTCTCTCTCGAACTTCCCCCTTAACCTACAGTACTTCTATTAGTACCGGGAAGCTGAGAATCCTTATGCAAACTTGGGTCTTCCATAGCCTCAAGTCGCCTCTCAACTTCCCCCTTAACTTACGGTACATAATATGTATGTACAGGCTCTGGACATAATGTGTCCTGTGGGGCCAATGGGAGAGACGTCAGGTCTGCACCCACTTCACCACTACCCTGTCTCTCAACTGACTCAGAGATTACAGGTGTAGTTACAAATGGCACAGGAAGGGCATGTCCCTGATTAGTGGTGATACTTTGGCACACACTGCAAGAACGGACAAAACTATCTACGTCCCGTCCCATCCCTGGCCAGAAAAAGTCAGCTCGGATACGGCCCTGGGTCTTCCTTTTGCCCATGTGACCCCCTGAGACTGAACAATGACCCCATTGTAACACTGCTAGGCGGTACTTGGCGGGAACGACAAACTGCAGTCGAACCTCGCCCTCGGGTGTTCGTGACTCACGGTAGAGCCGTCCTTGTTTACGAAGGAACTTGGCTCGACCTCCCCGTGAATACTTTATCACTCGACCCTTTTGTTTGTTCCACACGGCAGCAAGTGTCGGGTCAGAATGTTGTTCTTGTACAACAAGTTGACTGCACATCAGATCTTGCGGCGATTCAATGATCACTGGGGTGACACAGTCTGGAGCCTCAGTCATGGCTCGTGTTACCGCAGCAGCCGAAGTCTGAGTAGCGTCATCATCGGAGCAACTATCCTTGACTCCTTGAATATTGCCTACTATCAAGTCAAATAGAGGCTCTGGCATGACAACTGCAAGTGTCATACCAGTATAAAATGGAGATGCCACCTGGATACATGCCTCAGGGAACAATCTCACTGATCCATCAATAAGCTTTGCATGGATCTGTTGACCTGTATACTGCTCAGGCCGAACTAAACTCTGTTTAACAGAGCAACCTGAGGAACCATTGTCTCTCAGGACCTTCACAGGAATGTCTCCCACAAACCCTTGCTGAACAAGGAAGGTACTGTCACCTGTGGGAGGGCCTGTGGAGGAAGCAGCTAGCCACTCATGAGGCTGCTGAATTGATGTGGCAAACATTGTGCCTTGTGAATTATAAGATGGAATATTGGCCATCTGTGGAGGGGGGTTCACTGTCACTGTAGGACTAGTGAACTGTGGGGAAGTACCCACACTGGTAGGGACGTGACCACCAGGCTGCTGCTGAGGAATGAAGGCTGCATTCGCTTCCTGCCTCTTTTGAGCTGGAGGTGAAAAAGTTTGTCCCGACGGTCGGTTGCGTGGCTGATACTGCTGCTGGTTAGGGTACTTGTTGTACCTCTTCCACTCAGGTTTCTGAGTGTTTTGCCCCTGGTCCTTCCACTGCGGTTTTGGACCTTGGCCATTACTCTGAGAATGGCCTTGTTGCTGGGATTCAGTCTGAGACGGCTTCCCAGACTTGGCAGTATCTTTTCTGCTCCAGGTGTTTTGCTTACGAGTTTGATACCCGTATGCAGTAAAGAATGCGTCAGCCTTCTCTGCCATTTGGCTGGCATCTTTCACCTGGCAGATCTTAAGCTGTGCTATTAGCTCAGCAGGCCATGACCTCTCTAGCTGTGTACGCAGCATAAGGTCAATTATCCCCTCACGCGTGGAAGGAGTTTCATCTTTCTCCATCCACTCATTTAAGTAAGCTGTGAGACGATCAAGGAACTGAACAGCTGTCTCCTTGTCTTGGAGACGAGCTCGCATGAACTGAACTTTGGCGTCGTCTACTGTGAGACCATACGCCTTAATGAGTGCAGCTTTCATCATCTCATATGTAAGATTGTCTCCACGAATTCTGTGGAGAATATCGAGGGCGGGGCCCTCAAATAAACTAAGAAACTGAAGCCGCTTAGCTGCCTCATCCAGTTGATACATGTCTGCCATGTCCTCAAAACGAGCTATGTACGGCTCGATTCGCTCGCTTTCCTTGTATGAAGGAAGCTTGATGCGTGGGGTCGCCAGGACATGTGCAGGGAGAAAGCTCGTGGAGCTTGGACCACCTGCAGCAGACGTGTCTGAAGCCAAGGAATCTCGCTTGAGCTTCAGCACTTCAAGTTCATGTTCTCGTTCTTTGTCTCGTTGTTCACGCTCGTATTCGCGCTGTTCTCGCTCGTGTTCGCGCTGTTCTCGCTCTTTTTCTAACTCGAGCTCGCGTTGTTTCTGCTCGTGTTCGCGCTGTTCTCGCTCGTATTCGCGCTGAATCCTACGCTCTTCACGAGCATCTTTCTCACGTTCTTGCTCGTAATTGAACCGTGAGAGAACGTAACTCTGTATTTTCTCTGGGTCTGTGAGACCCATATCTTTGGCTTCCTGTACAAATACAGCGGTAGCCATGGCGCTAATTTATTAAGCAACCCGAAATTGAGCACTGACTGCTTAGCGACGAATACTAATAAACACACGTAAAGAGTACAGGCACAAGCTAGTGGTGACCAGTCTTATCCAGTTAACTGGCAAAGAATAAATCAAAAATGTAAATGACTGGGAAGACTCAATAATAAACACAATGGGTACGCTGACTTCCCAGAAGCGAATAAAATCGTGTGGCGTTACCAAGAATAAACTAGAGTTAAGTACTCTATTGATTAATAAAGCAAAAATTCACTTGCTAAATTAACGGTAAACACCAGTAAACTTGTGCCTATAAACTTTAATAATAAATACCTAAATATGAATGAGTGAGCACTATCTCGTGAATAGCTTTAGAGCTAGGAGTTAATATCCTGGAATGAGGTCGCCAATTGTCACGGGGTTTTTATAATATCACGGTAATTTTGATATAAATGGTTAAATATTATTTAAATTGATATTTATATTCAATAATATTGAAGCGCAGAGACAATGATTGTCTTGCTACATCAAGCAACGATTACTTTACGCTGGCTTGTGCACGATTCTCTAAGAACGAGAATTTATAAACTTTCTCAACAGTACACAGCAGAGACTAATTACTCACAATTGCTGAATTACTGTACTGTTAGCCTCTGGAGAAAGTTACATCACCCCTGACAATAAATAACTAATACTAATAATAATAACATCAGGTTCTTGCTGATGCATTAACTCCTGGCACAACGGATTTTAAGTTAATACAACAAGACTGGTCTAAGTACCAGTTATGAATAGTAAATGTTTATGCAAGCTAGGAGCTGTATGGAAAATAAGCTTAATTATGGAGAAATGAAACAAGATCTTTACTCTACATTAAGCTCAAGAAATAGAACTGTTAAATTTATTAATCACAAAAATAAATTTAACATTACATTTCAAATCAAATTAAATGAGACGCACTCGCTCACTCACACAGAAGCTAAATACTTACGCCTAGGAAAAACACCTTAACTAAACTCTTAAGACTACAAAATACACAAAGGAAATACTAGTCAATGAATGCGGTGTATCACCCAAAGCTGGAGAACTAAAGGTGGGAGCTTGGAGAAACTGTAAGTGGAGTTTGGGTACTAGCTGACCTCTCGCACTGCTGCACAGGTCCTGTCTCCGTCACAGCAAACACTAAACTGAATTCAAATAATGCATAGGCAGGACGACAAGCCACCAAAAGAAGGCGTGGCTAACGGTTTATGCAAGCAGAGGCGAACGATAAAGAAACAATTGTATCGCTCAGTAACGCACTTAGTGGCGTGCATTAAATCGGTCACTTTTGAAAGTGACGAATGATTTGGAAAGTATACCCCGAAATGGAGAGAGAAACGGTTAACTGAGCGATACACAGTGAGTTTTCCACTAATAGTTCGTGGCTTCTCACAAAAAGGAAATGTCGCGAATTGATTCGTGACAGGCTTTTCGTCTCATTAACTCTCCTCCTCTTACTGACTCCCTTCAACCTCTGTCTCTTCGCCGCACTGTTGCATCTTTATCTCTTTTCTATCGCTACTTTAATGGTCACTGCTCCTCTGAACCGTCTGCTTGCATTCCTCCACCTCTACGACGGGCGCGTAGCACCCGTCTGGCAGCAAACTCTCATCCCTTTTCTGTCCAACTCTCTAATGCAAGAGTTAACCGTTACTCCCAGACTTTCATTTATGCAACAGGTCAGCTCTGGAACTGTCTCCCTCTGTCTGTATTTCCTGCTGCCTATGATCTCCAGTCTTTCAAACGCAGTGTGTCCAGGCATCTCAAAATGATTGGATCTTGAATTTGGCTCTCTATTGTATTTTGTTTTTCTCTTGGAGGGAACTGTTACTGCGGGCTCATGGCCTTTGGTTCCTTCTTCCTCACATAAAAAAAAAAAAAAATAAAGTACAAAATTCCCCACACAATCATATAAATGGACGTCACACAACAGGACAAAAGCATGAAATTTAGAGACGCAGTGAGTTACCTGTTTAATCACACTCTGTGGCTCCGTGAACCTTTACGATAACATGGTGAGCGCGTGTTTTACGAGACTTTTTATCATGTAAGGATGAAGGAGCCAAAGGCCAGGAGCCCACAAGATTGCTCCCTCCAAGAGAAAATAAAAACAAGATATCAGAGAGCCAAATTCAAAATCCGTACATTTCGAGATGCGTGGACAAACTGCGTTTAAAAGACTGGAGGTCATACGCATTAGGAAATACAGACAAAGAAATAAGTTCCAGAGTTGACCTGTTGCATATATGAAGGATGGAAGAAACGGGTAACTCTTGCATTACAGAAATGTACAGAAATGATATGAGAGTCTGCTGTGAGATGGGTACTACTTGCCCACAGTAGTGGTGGAAGGATGCAAGCAGGCAGTTTAAAGGAGCAATGACCACTGAGGAAACGAGGAAAAAGAGATGAAGATGCAACAGTGCAACGAAGAAACAGATTTTGAAGGGAGCCTTCCCTCAGAAGGCGCCTTTTGATACCGCAGCCAATCATTGCAGTTTTATGAAATTACCGTACGCTTAGGAAGTGTTTGCCAGTAACAAAGCAGCATTTCATATCAGCTGACGGAGGTAAACAAAACATGAAGTGAGGGTGCACTCAGTAGTCCCGACATACTCACGTTTTCATAGTAATATTTTGTGGGAATGGAGAATAAATATGAGATGGGATTGAATCCCACTGACTTCATGGCTATATGTGGGAACTATTACTCATTGCACAAAATAAAAGTACGGTCTGTACATTGTGTAGGCTACCTTCAGTAACACCTTCCCTAAAATTTAGTACACACATACGCAGATGCACATTATACACACCCACACACACACACACACACACACACACACACACACACACACATATATATCTATATATATATCTATATATATATATATATATATATATATATATATATATATATATATTCTTTCCTCGTCTTTCTGCCTGCGGGTGACTTTACACTCCCTCTTCTGTCTTTCATTCCTTCATTCTTTCCTCTTCCTTCTGCTTGTGGGTGACTCTACACTGAGTGACAAGCCAAATGGTTTTCCTGTACACCAGGAAACCATTTACTATGCTGGGTGGTAATCAAATTTTGGCGCCTGGTGGTTTAGTGGGTAATTATTGTGTTCCAGTCGGATTGAGCCGTTGAAGGTTTATATCCAAGGGGTGATTGGGGTTTGTTGCTCACGTAATACCACTCATGGATGAGTGAGGTTGGTCGCTCTCGTCTTAAATGTCAGGACCAATTGCCTGGCCCCGGGCTTCTGCGCTCCTCGTGGGGCAACGTCGGATTGGATGATGGATATATATATATATATATATATATATATATATATATATATATATATATACACTGGAGAGAGAGAGAGAGAGAGAGAGAGAGAGAGAGAGAGAGAGAAGAGAAGAAGAAAAAGTAATTCAGTTCGAAGACAGCAACCTCCTATTTTACCACAGAGGAAGGGAAAATAAAAGAGTTAGTGGTTTATGATTTCTAATTAACAGAAATCTTGCAGACAACATTGTTAAATTCAGCAGTGTATCTGACAGAGCAGCATTTGCTGTCACTAGACTGTGCAAAAAATATATCCCGAAAGTAATACAAGTTTATGCACCAACTTCTCAAACCCCATATGAAGAAATAAAAACATTCTATGATGACATCTCCCAGATTATGGAAGAAGAAAAGACAAAATTGGAGACTTCAATGCAAAAGCTGGGAAGTCGAAAAATGGAGAAGC
Organism: Coenobita brevimanus; assembly: GCF_032717465.1. Lineage (NCBI taxonomy): Eukaryota > Metazoa > Arthropoda > Malacostraca > Decapoda > Coenobitidae > Coenobita > Coenobita brevimanus. Next base: position 6,852,763 of record NC_136957.1, on the reverse strand, counting down.
ATTTATGGGAAAATTTGGAGTGGGAGAAAGGAATCAAAGAGGAAAAATGCTGGTAAATTTTGCTGAAATGTTTAACGTGAGAATAATGAACACATTCTTCCACAAAAGAACAGGGAGAAAGTGGACCTGGAGAAGCCCAAATGGAGAAACAAAGAATGAAATCGACTTCATTATAGCAGATAAGAATAACACGATCACAAATGTCATAGTTATCAACAAAGTAAATATAGGTAGTGATCATAGAATGGTGGGTTGCACAGCCAGATTCAATTTCAGAAGTGAAAGAAAGAAGATGATTAAAGATAAAATGATATGCCCAATAAGGGTAAACGAAAACAAAGCAGCCTTTCAGTTGGAAATAAGGAACAGATTCCATGTTCTAAATAATGCAGAATATGACACTGATGAGCTGAATGACAGACTAACAAAAGTGCTAAGAGAATCAGCAGAGGTAGTAGGAAAACCTAATACAACCAAAGCCAAGAAATATTCAGAAAAGACACTCGAGCTTATGAAAAAACGACAAGAAATGAAAGGAAAAGCAAAGAAAGACGAAACAGAACGAGTGGAATTCAACAAGCTTATCAACAAAAGACAAAGAGAAGAAAAAAGAAAGAGAAACATGGATCAAATCAACGAAACCATCAAAAATGGGAAAAGTCTGAAACAGGTCCGAAGTAAAATGGCACTAGGAAAGCAACAAATGACATCACTGAAAGGAAAAAATTGTAAAATCATTAAATGCAGAGATAAGATGATGAAGAGAGTTAAAGAATTTTACAAAGAACTTTATGCATCAAAGACAGTAGTACTAATAGCTAACTTTTCAGTTGACACAAGTGAAATACCTGAGGTAACACCAGACGAAGTAAATATTTGTCTTAAAAATATGAAAAGAGGGAAGGCTCCGGGAGAAGATGGAATAGTAACAGATTTACTGTTGGATGCAGGAGTAGAAGTACAAAATAGGTTTGCTCACTTATTTACCCACTGTATAAATCAGAAGAAAATTCCCAGAACATGGTGTATTGCAATAATAATTTTACTCTACAAAAAAGGTGACTCAAAAGATCTTAGTAACTATCGACCCATTAGCTTATTATCAGTCATTTACAAACTCTTCACTAAAGTCCTTACGGACAGAATAACAACAATTTTGGAGGAAAACCAACCTCGTGAACAGGCAGGGTTCCGAAGCAGGTATTCGACCACTGATTATCTACATACAATGAATCAAGATATTGAGAAAACTACAGAATATAATAAACCACTGTGCTTAGGTTTTGTTGATTACGGAATGGCTTTTGATTCAGTGGAGCACATAGCAATTATAAATTCATTGCGAGAACAAGGAGTGAATGAGAACATTGTAAAACTGCTCGAAAACATATATAAAGAAGGAATTGCTACAGTTAAATTACATAAGGACTCGGAAAAAATTAAGACTGAGAACAGCATGCGTCAGGGAAATACAATTTCACCAAAATTATTTACAGCATGCCTAGAAAGTATTTTCAGAAAGCTAGATTGTGAAAACAAAGGAGTGAACATAGATGGAGAAAAGCTAAACCATTTAAGATTTGCAGATGACATTGTCCTAATCTCAGAAACAGCGGAGGCATTGCAAGAAATGTTAAATGACCTGAACAGAGAAAGTCTGAAAGTAGGACTTAAGATGAACCGGAGTAAAACTAATGTTTAATCCACAAACACCAAAGAGCGTCATCAGAATAAGCGATGAAATTCTTGGAGAAATTGAGGAGTTCAACTACTTGGGACAAATACTAAAATTACCGAAAGATCATGATAGTGAAATAAAAAGACGCATTACAGTTGGATGGAAAGCTTTCGGTAAACATAGGGACATTATGAAAAGTAGCTTGCCAGTTTGTATGAAACGAAAAGTATATAACGAATGTATAATTCCAGCTATGACGTATGGTTGTGAGTCCTGGAAACTGACAAAATCATTGTAAAATAAATTAATCTGTTCTCGGAGAGCAATGGAAAGGTCAATGTTGGAATATCTTTTAGAGATAGGAAAAGATCAACTTGGGTGAGAGAACAGACTAAAGTCAAAGATAGTATAGAAGTTATAAAGGAACAGAAATGGAAGTGGGCAGGCCATATAGCAAGAATAAGGGATAACCGATGGAGCAAGAGGCTGACTGACTGGACACCAAAAGATTGTAAACGTAGCAGATAAAGGCCAGACAGGAGATGGAGAGATGAAATAGTGAAATTGGCAGGGAAAACGTGGCAAAGATTGGCTCAGTCAAGAAATTCGTGGAAAAGGTTCGGGGAGGCCTTTGTTCAGCAGTGGACTAGTCATGGATGATGATGATGATGATATAATTATGTATTTTATGTATATATATATATATATATATATATATATATATATATATATATATATATATATGTGTGTGTGTGTGTGTGTGTGTGTGTGTGTGTGTGTGTGTTACAGGGAATTTGTGTAACCAGTGATTTCATGAAATCCTTTGGGAAACATGAAATGCTTTTAAATTAGGATGGGTTAATTACAGTTAGGTGGACCCCCTAGTGCTGCGTGCATGGTGTCGGCTATCGAGTTAGTGAAGGACGAGAGCTGCCCTTTGACTTTGGACCAGACAACTAGTTGGAGAGAAAACCAGCATCCTTGGAGTACATTAGCCGATAAACTCTCCCATTTGACTACAGAGCTGTGTGCCGAACTTGTTGCCGTCTCAGGAAGTTCCCTGATGTCTTCCATAACACCCCAGGACAGACAGAAGTGGCACAGCACCTCGTGGATGTTGGAGACGCCAGCCCTGTAAAGCAGTCACCCTACCGGGCCAATCCTCAGAAGGGGACTATCATGCAAGAAGAACTGAACTATATGCTGCAGCAAGGATTGAGTAAGTCATGTCAAAACAAATGATGCTCCCCGGTCATGGTGGTTCCAAAACCCGGTGGGTCACATCGGTTTTGTTGATTATCGTAAAATCAGCTCCATTACCAAGACTGACACCTACCCACTTGATAAGTTAGATGATTGTGTGTATGCGAAAGGCAGTGCAAAGTTTATTACGAAATTATATTTGATGAAGGGTTATTGGAAAGTCCCACGCACAGAAAGGGCCCTCCAAATTTTCTGTTTTGTGGTCGGTGGCAATACTTATATGTGAAAAGTCATGCCCTACAGTATGCAGAATACTCCTGCCCCCTTCCAGAGGCTGATGAATGATGTCACCAAGGATTAGAAAGTTGTGTTAATTACACTGATGATGTAGTTATTTTTAGAAACACCTGGGAACAACACTTGAGCCAACTAGATGCCTTACTACAGAGACTGTCCTCTGCTAATTTAGTGCTTAATTTAACTAAATGTGAATTTGTAAAGGCTCGCGTGCAGTACCCAAAAATTTCCACTTGGTAAATTTCTTTCCTCAGGAAGGGAGGTATCACTGGTGTAGCTACACCAGAAGTGAATGGGTGAGATAGATAAGAAGATAAATTAGGGAGATAAGGCGAGCCGTCGAGAGGGTAAAATTTTTTCCTTATCAATTTTGCTGCTGTAGTTGAAGAATTCAGGACCTCACAATATTCACTCTGTTTACCCAGCGGTAAGTTTTTTTTGCTTCTAGGCAGATAACACTGTATGTTTATCCCAGAACTATGCAGAGACCTTTGTCTATGACCGTAAGTGGGTGTGACATATAATGTGGGAGGGGCAAAATGAGTGTTTTCCCAATAGCAGTCTAAAAACGTTTTCTTGACAGCTCGTTATTGGCTATGCGTGGGATGTGTTAACTCATAATTGGTAGCAGGTGCCTCCATTGTTTGTGTATAGTTGGAGAAAACACTTAATAGAGCCTAGTGGCTTGTCAGCCGGGAGAGGTGGAGTAAAGCTCAAAGACCTAGCGAGAGAGACACATTTTGTTACACATTTTGCTGCATTTATCAACACATTTTCTCACATTACTAAACACGTAATTTGATTACAAAACACACTGTTTGTGCAAAATTTTCCATTTTTGGTTCACTTCTCCATATAACACTAGTGTGTGGAATATATCTGGATTATATCATCGAAGAGTTCTCCTAGTTCCTAGAGCTTTTTCAGTACATAGCCTCCACTGATTGTAATCTGGTTAGGTAAGAAAAATAACTCGTTTTATATTCGTATTGTCGGGCCAATGTGAATTCCCCTTTGTAAAACGAATCCTGGTTTCGTCTTCGCTGTGTGTAAGTTACAGTGTAAAGTAAGTTAGTTTTCTTGTGAGCTTTACCTCACCCATTTTGGTGAGTAATTAAGGTTTAAGAGTGCACCGTAATATATACCCCCCTAACAACACACACATATATATATATATATATATATATATATATATATATATATATATATATATATATATATATATATATATATATATATATATATATATATATATATATATATATATATATATATATATATATATATATATATATATATATATATATATATATATATATATATATAAATATATATATATATATATATTTATATATATATATATATACTTGTGGTAGGTGGGGGCGCTTACCATCAGCTCACTCGATGTAATGCTGCTCACGGATGTCTGCCCTTTCCACGCCTCCATCCTTCTCTTCTTCCATCCTCTTCTGTATTTTCCTTCATTCCTTCCTAGTCCTTCTGCCTACGGGTGACTTTACACTCCCTCTTCTGTCTTTCTTTCCTTCATTCTTTCCTCTTCCTTCTGCCTGCAGGTGACTCTGCACTGAGTGACAAGCCAGATGGTTTCTTGTACACCAAGAAACGATTTACTACGCTGAGTGGTAACCATAACACCAAATTATGGCGCCTAATGGTTTAGTGGGTAATTAAGGCGCTCCAATCGGATTGAGCGGGTGAAGGTTTATATCCAAGGGATGGTAGGGGTTTATTGTTCATGTAATGCCACTCAGGGATGAGTGAGGCTGGCCACTTTCGTCTTAAATGACAGGACAAACTTGCCTAGCCCCGGGCTCCTACGCTCCTCATGGGGTAATGTAGGATTGGATGATGGATGGATGGACGAATCTATCTATCTGTCTATCTATCTATCTATATCTATCTATCTATATCTATATCTGTCTATATATCTATCTATCTCTACCTATCTATCTATCTATATATATCTATATCTATATCTATATCTATCTATCTATTTATCTATCTATAGTCCTTGGGTAAGGTAGCAGATTCAAGGTATATGTATTGGACGACACTTGACAGCCAATAAACAAATTTCTTAGTAAACTTGGAACAGCTATACAAAACAAATAGCAAACAAATGATGAGTGATGAGAGACAACGAGGACAAGGCAAGGGGCGCGGAACTGACCCTGTGTTATTTCCGAGTACGGTAAACAATTACACAATAGACTGTAAGCCGACACGGGGCAGATGTGTATAGATTTCGAGTCACCACTTTCTTTTTGTAAGGATAAACCAATGTATGCCTATCAGTTGCATATGAGTCAGTGGAACAGAAAGACGCTAAGGGTTTAATACATGACGAGGGGAAGTTTTGCAGTCTTCACCTATATTCCAAACAGAGAGCGAGAAGATCCTTTGCAGGTATTCACCAGATAAAAAAGACATAACTTACAGGAAAAAGAATGTATCTGGTGGACCGTAAACAAATGCCTAACAGTATAAGCAGAAACGTAGTGGGCTCATCAGAGTAACTGATATTTATTGCTGGTTGGAGGGCAGTTGTTTATCATTAGATAGGATGGCAATTACTCTTGATTAGAGAGAGAGAGAGAGAGAATGTTGCGGCTTATTCAACACGTACTCCCCCCTCACACACACACACACACACACACACAACACACACACACACACACACACACACACACACACACACACACACACACACACACACACACACACACACACTTCCATCTTCTCAATGTGTCTCTTCTTAACTAAGTCACCCAGTATCACTTAGTTCATCCGCCACTCCATCAGCCATTTTTCAACACTGTCTCTCTACAAACCTCTCTTCCCTCTCTTCTGTCATACTCCTATCCCTCCTCCACTACCTCTCCCTCTGAGTCACATCCGTACTTTCTATATCCCCTTCCTTCCTCTGTCAAAGTCCACCCTCTTTCTCCTCATTTCTGCCTTCTCCCCTTCTCCCCTTAATTGTGTATATTATATTTGCCCTCCTTTCTCTCTTCCTCACTCATCTACCTCCACCCTTCTCTATTACCGACCATTCATCCTTCCGTCCTTGCCTCCCTTATGTACATAGAGTGTGGTCAGATTGAGAGAGAGAGAGAGAGAGAGAGAGGGGGGGGGGAGAGAGAGGTAATCAACATAGCCAATAGGACGACCAACATGCACTCACTCACTTTACTCTCTCAGGACAAAGTTTGAATTAGTTTACTTTTCTGTCATGCATCCCACTATTTGCTTTAAAACTCGTGCTAAATTAAACCTTGATGCAAATACTGAACTTGACTAACGACTTAAGTTTGAGAGGGGAGAAAAAAGTAATGTGCTGTTTTATGTAAGGTTTCGGTTACTTCTCAGCGGGTGCCCGATTAAGTTGGTTGCTGTCTTTAGAGAGAGAGAGAGAGAGAGAGAGAGAGAGAGAGAGAGAGATGCCTGGCTATGTAACTGAAAACATACATAAATCGATTTTTTTTTCTTTTTGATCCCGTCATAATACTAAAAATAAACTTGCTTTTTCATGATCGATGTATAAGAAATGTATAATAAAGGACAGATTGAAGGATGGATAAGAGGGAAGAGAGATTAGTGAGACGGAGGAAACTGATAACAGTGAGAGATGGACAGAGAATATTTGACACAGAGATAGCAAGGATAATGGATGGCTTAAAGACAGGGCTGGAGGAAGGAATATGGCATCAAGGGAAGATAGGGTAAAGGTTGTTTATCACAGGAGAAAGGAAGGAGGGATTTTGACTGAGAAAAGGGCAGGAAGGAGATACAACGGTGATTTAAGGGACAGGAAGGACGATTGCAAAATTATCTGAGTTAGGAAGTGGAATTACTTTATTAATGGAAGGAGAGAGGAAAGGTATTGGGAGACAACAGTTTAAGGTAGGCGATGGAGAATATAACAGAAGGAAAGAAGATGGAAAAGGAGTAGACAGCAAAGAATGAGAGGGAAGGTAACTGAAAGGGAAAGAAGAAAACTCGAAATACATGAGGAAGGACGAGGGAGAGAGACATGTAAAATGGAAAACAGTAAAGTAGCTTGAAGGGAGAATGAAGGAAATAAAATTTAATGGAGACAGAACATGTCAAACAATGCTGGAAGGAGCAGGAGAGGAATAATGAATAGAGAATAATGGGATTTCATTCCTATTCGTTCTGAAAATTCTTTTTACCTTTGCTGAAACCTGTCATTTTAAAGAAAACTTAGTAGAGCTTCTTTCTAACTCATTCACTTACAGATATTACAAAGGTGTTAAGTAAAGACATCAAAAGGTAGGAAGAATAAAATATGAATACGCCCTTTACGTGGAAGCGCTACAGGAAGACAGAAGGGTCAGAGGGAGGTACAAGAGAAGACAAGGAATTAAGCTGAATATACTGAGAATTACGGAGAGAGTTAAACTGAAAAAAAAAAAAAAAAAAAATGAGGGAGGGAGACGGACGGTCCTAATGGAGGATGGAGGAGGAGCTAAGGAATAAAAGAAGAGGGAAGTAAAACGGATGACTTAAAAAAAGGGAGGGGTGGAGGTTAAAGGGAGATTGGTGACTGAAAATGGGATGGAAAAGATTAGTTTCAAGGAATTAAGGCGGAGAAAGATAAAGGAAACAGGGAAGACGGACACAGTAAGACAGGCGAGTTAAATGAAGAAACAAAACGATAGAAATTGATGTAGAATTGATTTCCAGGTAAAAAGGCGTCCCTCAGTTCCTATCCCCTAAAAGCAGGGAGGAGACTGCAGAAGAACTGCAGCTGCAGACCCCACTTCACAGGGTTTACACTCAGATGAACCTGGGGTATCATGTTTGACAACAACAACAGTGTGCATAAGTATCTAGACTGTGACATGTGTACGTCTTTATTCCACTTACTATGGGAAAGAAGGGATCAGTGAAAGCATTATCTAGTATACGCCTAAAACCATACACATGACCTGTATAAAACATAAATAGGATTAGAGCTTAAAATACATGTAACACCTCACTCCAAAACCCCCCATGAAAGCTGAATAAAATCATTCTCCGGAACAAGGGAATAAGGAATCGTATGGAGCCATTAAAATAAGAAGGGGCTGGATGAAAGGAAGTTAAGATAGATCAGATTAAAGTAGCTGCTTCAGTTTATAGAGGAAAAAGTGGCTAGAGAAAAAGGCAAAGGCCTATCAGTTAAATAATAAATGAAAGGATAAAGTAAAACAGAAACTAATCAAAAAAGTTATACAAGAATAGGAGGAAAGGAGAGTGAACAGGGTATGAAAAAAGAGGGGGGGGGGAAGAGGTAGGCAAATTAAGAAAATAGAAAGGAAACCTATGAATGGGAAGGAAAGTATATATAAAGTAAACACAGAGAGGAAAGTAGAGAATGAAACGAAAGAAATGGGCGAAGAGGATGGAAGGAATAAAGAAAGTATGAAGAGAGGAAGGGGGGAATGAGAGGGCAGGAGGTGTGATGAAGTGAGAAGGAGAAATGAGTAATGAAGTTAAGGAAGAAGAAGAAGATGAAGAAGAAGATGACGATGATGATTATGATGATGAGGACGAGGATGGAGAGAGTAAATAAAGTATGAAACTAGAAAATGCTCAAAGAGCGCATACCTCCGCCAATGCCATTAAAACTGATCCGGATTCGGATTCGTGGAGGTATTGTGTGGAATAAATAGGAACCGGATCCACCCCCAAACTTATTCACTTGTTCCTTGACCGAAGGTCCACTCTTCCACAAAATTTTATTGAAATCCATTGAGAACTTTTGGAGATATTATACATAGGATCTGGACCCGGATCCGCTGCAAAATTTAATCACTTCTTTCTTGGCCCATGGCCCACACTTCCACTAAAATTCATTGTTATTCATTGTGAACTTTTACAGGTGTCGTCTGGACAAACAGATAGACAAACAAACATAGGTGACTACATAACCTTTCGTTACCGGAGGTAATGACGGAGACACGAGGAGCGAAAGTGTATTTATGAAGGTAGAAACAACTGTACTGTGGTGTGCACAAGGAGAAAGTTTGTCTTACGACTATCATACCCCCGTCTCTCTCTCTCTTTCTCTTCATTTATCAAAATCTTGTTTTCTACTTCTTCTTTTTCCTCCTCCTCCTCCTCCTCCTCCTCTTCCTTCATGTTCCTATCCTTCCTCCTCCTCCTTCTCCTTCTTGTTCCTACCCTTCCTCCTCCTCCTCCTCCTCGCGCTTCCCTCTTTCCCCCGACACTCTCCTTCTTCCCCGTAATAATATAAAATCCGTCAGTATTCATCAGCTGGTAAGGCGTATCCCTCCCTCCCTACCCCGCTCTTCTCCTTCCTTCCAAACGCCCCATCTTCCCTTTAGCCTCCATTCTTATTCTCTTATTGTAACACTCATTCCTTCTTGCCATTTTTCTCTTTTCACCCTTCCCTCCTCCATATTTCCCTCTTTTCTCTTCTTTTTACCACCATCCTTCCTTCATCCATCTGTCTTCTTACCTCCCTCCGTCTTTGCCTACCTTCCTTCTCCGTGTCTTGCTTCATACTTTAACAATTACTGGCTAAGGTTATGGCAAGATTCATTTATGATTTGTCCATGCAGCTGCTGGAAAAAAAGAAAATGCTTTTAAGATGCCTTTTTTTTTCCATACCTTCCCCCCAAAAAATTGCCTCCTTCGTCTTTAAGCTCAACACAATCCTCCCAAGTCTATCGTCTTAACCTGAACAACAAGCGGCTAAGTTCTTCATTGTTTCTCCATGATGGTGGCGCCTCATTTTCATCATTAGTACCTCTGTATTATCGCCATCCCTACTACAATTCATCATTGTTTTATTCCAATACCCCCTTCCTTCATTACTTCCCTCAGTCTCATCGCCATCCTTAATCCACTTATTCCTGCACTGCCGTTCATTTACATCGGTTCCTCTCAGGCAACCTCCGTGACTCTTACTTACCTCCCTGCCAGTCTCCGTGCTCTCTTGTCCGCCCCCGCTGCCTCCCTGTCTGCCTATGTGTTACCTGTCTGCCTTTTATCCATGCCTTTCAGCATGTCTGCTTCTATTTTTTCCCTTGCTCTGTGTTTGCTTCTCTGTGACCAACTTCCTTCTCTGCTTCACTACCCGCCTCTTTATTACTTGACTACCTCCCTCCTGCCTCCCAGCCAGACCCTGTGTTACCTGACTGCTTCCTCCTCCCCATTCCTACATTCCACTTAAGGTCCTTCCCCCCACTCTTGTTATATCTTTCTACTCTACAACCTACCTGTCTGTCTTACCTCTTCCTGACACCTCTCTCTCTCTGCCTGCCTCTCTCTTGCCTCCCTGCCTCCCCTATGCCCATACTCCCCCATCCCTGCCGCCAATAATGTTGACAGCTGAGTGACATTCATTATGTTGTTGTTCGCACCAGATTCTTCTGTCTCAACATAACATTAACCGTTGTTGTTGTGATTATTATTATTATTATTATTATTATAATTATTATTATTATTATTCTTATTATTACTACTACTACTACTACTACTATTGTTGTTTTTGTTATTAAGCTTCCCATATAAATGGCGAAGCTTATTGTTTTTGGAACTATTATTATTGTTTTTCTTTGCACTTTTTTCTTAGATCTTGATGATATTATATAGAAAGGTACCCTAGGGTAACCCAAGTGCTTGTGCCAAATATAATTGACATTGTCCTATTTTTTATGATTATATATTCATTTTTGGTGCAAAAATGCAGATGTGAAATAAAATCATCTCAGAAACCAATTGAAATATAGCTATTCGGTTGAAAATCCTAAGATAAAAAAGTTTGCTGATAATTTTGGCTGAATAGTTTGCCATATGGCCTAGTGCAAAGTACCGAATGCAAATCTGCTAAGTGTTTTATTTGTCGCACCTTTTAGAGAAAATCACAAAAGCTGTAGAGCTGTAACTTTCCACAAATATAGATGTGGTCCCTCTTATTATCTGAATGGAATATCATTACAGTTAAGCACACAGTTAGCCAGTTCTTGAGAAAAATGTAAAATGTACCCATGTGTTCTTCCACACATTTCTTCAGATGTGTGTGTGTGCGTCGATGCTGTGTGTACACCAGCATCTACGCACATGCACTCACTTTCTTGTTTTTGCCTGTTAATTGCTTGGACATTTAAAAACTCTTAGTTAATTTTGTTTGCTCTCCCGACGCGAGTGTGACTAAAATTGTTTTTAATATTGGTGACTTGCTGTGGAGCTTAATCTGGCGACATAAAGATTTGTATTCACCAGCGATATTTATAACGTTCGCAGTGCAGGGGAGAGACTAAATTGCTTGACTCTTTTCTGTATGTTTCCCGTCTGGACCCAGCTGCGTGTTGAAGCCTGCATGCGACCAGAACGTATATAAGGTGGAGAAGTTTGGATGGTGGCAGTTTTTTGTGGGTTGGCGTCGGGAGAGGGTGTGTTTGAGTGGAGACCGGAGAGGGAGGAGAGGCAGTGTTTAGTGTATTGTATATATTGCTAAACATCTTTTTTTTTTTTCACTTCGTATCAGCATCCTATTGGAAATATTACTGTATTATTATTACTATTATTATTATTATTATTATTATTTGTGGCAATTGAGTGCAGCTTAGTTACCTTTTTGTATGATTTCATTTCTTTTATTTGGCAAGTTTGTTCCTAGACTTTAATGTGAGTATTTAGGGTATTATCAGTTTACTTTTTTTTTTCTCTCATTCTTTTGTGTTTTCATAATCTCATTGTAAATATTGTAAATATTATTAGCTTATACTATATTTGGTATTTTTCATTGTGTTTCCTTTGCCCTTGCTAATGTTAACTAATTTTATTTTATTTACTTTCGGACCTGTGTTGCGAGATTGGAGTTTGTTTTTTTAACTGTTTTTCATCATTTAACTATTTGTTCATTCTCCTCTGACTTTTTCTTCTCAGTTCTTATGCAGTCAGATTGTTATCTTGTGTTGCCTACTCCCATCTCTTAACGTATAAATTGGCTTTACCTCGCCGGGATTATACCCTGATATTTTTATTATTATTTTGTCATTGTGGTAGTGTGTCATCATGGAGGTTAGAACTAGTGATGTTACTGTGCAGAAAGAATATGTTGATGCAGAGCAGGCTAAGCATGATCATGAGTATAGGATGTTACAACTTCAACTACAGCTTCAGAGGGAGAAGAGGGAGGAGGGGAATAGGACGTTACAGCTTTAACTACAGCTTCAGTGGAAGAAGGAGGAGGAGGAGAATAGCAGATTACAGGAGGGGAAGATAAAACTGGAGCAGATGAAGCTTGACTATGAAATACGTATGAATTGCCCAAGTGCCCCAACGAATTTTCCCCATTCTTTTTTAGAATTTAGTGCAGTTGAACCCATAAATTAGTTCCCCCATTCGATGAGTGCTTAGTCTTCGAGTTCTTTGGCCGATTTGAGAAGATTGCTACAGGGAACAAGTGGCCCAGAGACAGCTGGTCATCTCTAGTTCAGACAGTAATCAAAGGTAAAGTGTTGAGGGCCTATGCCAGTCTTAGCCACCAAGAATCACAGGATTAGGAAGTACTAACGAAAGCCATACTGCATGCATACGAGATGAGGCCTGAAGCTCATAGACAGAAATTTAGGAACTGTAGGAAGCGCCCTCATGACAATTTTGTAGATTTCAGTAGGCAGATGACTGATGCATTTAATCAATGGATGAGAAGTGAGGATGTCTCAGAATCTTATGTTAAGCTTAAGGAACTTGTTATCCTCGAGAATTTCCTTAAGACTGATACAAATTTAAGAACTTACCTTGCTGATAAAGTTAAGAATGCTGAAACTGCAGTTAATGTATATGATTATACATTGATTAAGAATTTGAATAAGGGTAAGGAAGTTCCTAGGAAAGTTCCTCTCAGCTCCCCAAACAGCCATCTCAGAAGCCCAACTCCAAGAATTACTCCACACCCAAACCTGATACACCTCACATTTCCCCAAAACCTACATGGCGCCCTTTTACTTGTTCATATTGCAAGAAGCCAGGTCACACTATAGATAGATGTTGGCAAAAGTCAAGTGTTGTAAAGCCAATGAGTTTTGTTTCTCGTGGAGCTCCTGTAGTTACCCCTTCTGTTGGTTCCCAGGTGTTAGTCAGGGAAAGTCTGATGTTTTGCCCCTTTCTAGGGTTGATGTTGTTCCGGAAGGTGGGAAGAACGAGGCCACAGTTGTGTTGGAGCCCACTGTTTCAGGAGGTGTGGTACAGGCAGTAATGAGCAGTGTTGCCCCTGCTTCTTCGTATGCCCCCTACCTGTATTTGGTTCGATGAAGGTGAATGGGGTGCAGCATCCGGTATGCATTCTTCATGACACTGTTTCTTCAATTTCTTTGTGGGTAAGGCCAAATAATGAAGTTTTTGATGTCGCAGGAGAGTTAGTTCTGATTAGGGGAGTAACAGGTGCAAAGACTGTGCCTCTAGTTTCTTGTGAGGTTAAATGTCAGTTTTTTGATGGCCTGGCATGATTGGGTGTTGTAGATTATTTACCAGAGATTGGTGTTGAGTTGATACTTGGAAACGACCTAGTGAGAGGTGAGGAGATCACCACTCCAGTTTTGTCAGTGGTGCCAGTGCCCGAAGTTCCGTCACAGGTTGTTCCAGTGATGCAGATGTATTCCCAGTTTGTGCAGTGACTAGGTCCATGTCAAGTGCAGAGAGCAGTCAGCAGGAGACGGTTGCTTATAGTGTGCCCTGTGTTACCGTACCAGAGGCAACAGTTAGTCCTACGTCTGAGGACACGAAAAAAACAGACGATATCTTTGGCAGATACGTTAATGAGTTCTTTGGAAGATATTCCACCTGTTCCACTGGAGAAGGTGAACATTGAGAAGTTAAAAAAGTTGCAGTCTGGAGACCAGGAGATTCAGAGGCTGAAGTCGTGTACTGTGGATGATTTTGAGAAGGGCGGATGCTTTTATGTAAAAGATGAGATTTTGTGGAGACGGTGGAGACCTCCACATGTGAATGCAGATGATGGGATGTGGGACTACCATCAGATCGTAGTACCTAAAAAGTGCAGGCAGGAGTTAATTCAACTGGCCCATTCTACTTCATTTGCGGGTCATATGGATGTAAGGAAGACCATGGAGAGGCTGCATGCGGAATTCTACTGGCCCTGCACGGCAGCGGATGTGGTTAAGTTCATCAAATATTCATACCTGTCAAGTAATGCATAGGCCGAATCAGTCTGTCCCTAAGGCCCCTCTTGTTCCCATTCCTGCCATTGATCCTTCTTTTTCCAGGTTAATTATTGATGTGGTGGGACCCTTGCCCCCAACTTCTAGTGGTAACTCATATTTGCTCACTATCATTGACCTTTCCACGAGGTACCATGGGGCAATACCCTTACATTCTGTTAAGGCAAAGACAGTGGTTAGAGTTTTGCTAGATATCTTTACAAAGTTTGGTTTGCCCCATGAGGTTCAGTCAGATAAAGGGTCTAACTTCCTTTCCAACATCTTCCAGCAGTCATTAGCTCAACTTGGCATCAAACACATCAAGAGTAGTGCCTACCATCCGGGGACGCAAGGTGCCTTGGAGCGTTACCACCAGACTCTCAAGAATATGCTCCGCAAGTACTGGTTGGAGCACTGTAAGGACTGGGACCATGGTGTGCCGTTCCTCCTGTTTGCTACGAGGGAAGTTCCCCAGGAGAGTTTGGGTTTCTCTCCTAATGAGCTCGTGTTTGCCCATCGAGTTTGGGGTCCCCTGAGCTTGGTTAACCTGAGGCGTCCAGACAAAGTATGGATACATTGCCACGTTTTGTCAGTGATACCGGACAACATATCCATACATTTTGCAACTGCAAGGTCCGTCCTTTGCACATTTTACAAGTTTCATGGGTGATTTTTGGCAGGCATATGTGGAAGACCTTCCTCTACCCAACGCCATGTGGGGATTATGCCTGGCCCCACCTGCCCCCCCTGCCCCCCCACACGCCATGTTCTCGGCAACTCACCTGTTAGCAGTGACCTGGCCAGTAAAGACATGTTGCACCACGGTCTCTCCAATGACGAAATTCAAGGTGAAAGTGATTCATGAGGTGGAGGACAAAGGAAGAAAGCCAGAGGAAGAAAGAAGCAGAAGTGATGAGGCGGTAACGTCGTAAAAGAAAGTGCCATATGCTGAAGTGTTTGGTAAGTGAACAATGCTTATATCGCCTATATTACTGTCTGAAAACCAATATGCTCTTGTACTATATATAAAATCGTACCAAATAATTAAATATCTAACCAACTATGAATGGTTTGGAATGGTTACCCCTCCCATAGAAAACGTTTTCTCTAGAGTCTGGCCTGAGAGAACACTGTAGGTGAAGGTACTGTTAGCTGAACTGTATTTATAAACTTGACTGAGCACTTTCTCGATGAATTTTCGATGTTTCTCATAAAAACCGGAGGTTTTAGCCCAAAAAATTGTTTTGAAAATCTGCCAGGATTGGGGGGGGGTCATTGGTGAAAAATTTGCCAGGATGCAGCTGGTTAAATAGACTTGGAGCAGTAACCTCACCGAGCGCAAGAGCTTTCTCCATTCTGTGCAGGACTACAAGACCCGTATGAGTGAGACTCTGGATCTAGCCAGGGAAAATATAAAGCAGGCACAAGAAAACATGAAAGTGCATTACGATCGAAAGGCCAGGCTGAGGGAGTTTAAGGTTGGCGACGAGATTTTGGTGTTGCTGCCACTGCAAGGTCAGCCACTGGCCGCTAAGTTTAGTGGTTCTTACCCTGTAGTGCGGCATATTGGAGACACTGACTACATGGTGGAGACCCCTAACAGAAGGAAGAAGCACCAACTGCGCCATGTGAACATGTTGAAACCATACCATCATGCACCAGACTCTGCGGCCCCCATACACCTTGTCTCCACCACTGCTGGTGCTGCTGAGAAGGGTGTTGATAGCAGCTTGTTTGAGGCGGACTGAGAGTTTCCAGATTATAGGTGGGTGAAGAATGATGAGGCAGAGTCCACTTTCAAATCTAAGTTAGCACATCTACCTCGGGACCAAGCATCTCAGTTGGTTGCCTTTTTGTCGACTTACAAGGAAGTATTCAGCAGTACCCCTGAGAAGACCTGTTGGATTCAGCACGACATGGATGTTGGTGATGCTGCTCCTGTGAAGTTGCCCCCTTATCGATTCAGCCCTCAGCGTGTTGGCGTGCTGTGTCAGGAGCTCAGTTATACTGTATGTTGGATTATGGGTTTATATCCCCTGTGCTAGTCTCTGGAGTTCCTCTGTGATTTTGCAGCCTAAACCAGATGGCACTGCAAGATTTTGCAGACGACAGATGGGTGAACGCGCTAACCAAGACTGTTACATACCCATTGCCCCAGCTTAAGGACTGCATCAGTCGCATCAGCTCGTCTAGTTATATCACCAAGTTAGATCTCCAGGAAGGTTTCTGGCAAGTGCCGTTGACTGAACAGGCTAAGGAAGTCTCGTGTTTTGTGGCAGACGGACAAACATATCAGTTTAATGCGATGCCGTATGGTATGAAAAACGCCCCGGCAACGTTCCAACGATAAATGAACATGGTTGTTAGTGGTATGAAGCATTGTGTGATATACTTGGATGGTGTAGTAGTCTATACCGATGATTGGGAAAGCCACTTAAGAGAACAAGGTGTTTTGCTGTCCAGGCTTTCTGAAGCTCACCTTGTAGTAAATTAAGAAAAGTACGAGATTGTTTGTGCACAAGTTCAATACCTTGGATGCATGGTTGGTCATGGTTGTGTATGCCCCCCTGATTCTAAGGTGGAGGCAATAAAGAATTTAAGGCACCACAAAACAGGCACGAGCTTTGGAGATTCTTGGCAGTATTGGCTACTACTCTGAATTTTTTTGAAGAACTTTGCAACAATAGTGGCCCCTCTCACTGAACTGCTTAAGAAAGAAAATACATCTGGACTGATGAGTGTCGAATAGTTTTGATGCAGCCATGGAGGTCTCATGTAATTATCCAGTTATGGCTGCACCAAACTTTGATAAGACATTTAAACTTGCTGTAGATGCTCATAATGTGGGTGCAGTAGCTGTGTTAATCCAGGACGATGATCTTGGCGTAGAGCATCCTGTTTGTTATTTCAGTAAGAAGTTTTCTGTTTCTCAACGTAATTATTCTGTTATCGAAAAAGAACTATTATCCCTGATCCTCGTCCTGCAGCACTTTTCTGTGTATGTCCCTGCACTGGGACCTGCTGTCATTGAATATACTGATTATCACCCACTCTAATTTCTGAATAATTTGAAGATGAAGAATCAGCGATTTACGTGTTGGAATTTGTTCCATCAGCAGTTTCTTTTGGATGTTAGACATATTAAGGGTGCTGACAATGTCATCGCTGATTGTTTGTCATGTTCTTAAGAACGAATTTTCCTAAGGGAAAATTCTTTCTTAGGTGTGGGCGTCTTATGTGTGTAAGAATATATATATATATATATATATATATATATATATATATATATATATATATATATATATATATATATATATATATATATATATATATATATATATATATTGTGTATATCATGTATAGTGTGTGCGTGTGTGTGTATGTGCATCGATGCTGTGTGTACCCCAGGATCTACGGACATGCACTTGCTCTCTTGTTTTTGCCTGTTCATTGCTTGAACATTTATAAAGTCTTACTTAATTTTGTTTGCTCTCTCAACACAGGTGTGACTAAAATTGTTTTTAATATCGGTGACTTGCTGTGGAGCTTAATCTGGCGACTTAAAGATTTGTACTCACCAGCGATAATTATAATGTTCGCAGTGCAGGGTGTCACCGGGAGGATGTGAATTTATGAATTAAAAATACTAAATGTTACTTGAAAAAAGAGACAAGGAATAGACTTGTGAAAATCAAGTAGTAAGTTTTACTTTATGCCGGCTTACTTCGCCGATCCTCAAAGGACGAGAATTTATAAACCTTCTCCACAGTACACAGCAGTGACTAATTACTCACGGGTGCTGTTTGTTAGTACTGTTAGCCTCTCGAGAAAGTGACTCCACCCCTGACAATCAATAACTAATGCCAATAATAATAGACAGGTTCTTGCCGGTGCTTAACTCCTGGCTGGCACAACAGATTTAAGTTTGATACAAAAGAACTGGGCTAAGTACCAGGTATGGATAATGTAAAGTTTGTGCAAACTAGGAGCAGCAACTAAAGTAAGCTTAATGTGGAAAAATAAAACACGATTCTAATTACATTAGGCTCAAAGAAAAGAACTGTAAATTTATTTATTATAATAAAATAAATTTACGTTATATGAATCTCAGCATTAATTCAAAAGGGGAATTCACAGTCACTAGGGGACTCATGAATTCAAATAACAAAGAGAATAAACTCACTCACACATTCAAAAGCTAATCGAACTCAAGCGTAGAAAAACGAACAGAAATACTGGTCAGTGGAGGGACGGAGCTGAACGAAGGACTGGACGTCTGCATGATGAACACTAAACGCTGCTATTCGCTGCTAGCCCGCTTCGCCAATTCACCGTCTAGGTGGAGATTCAGGAATTACAACAGAGGTGCTGCTCTACACTGAGCACAAACGGTCCTATCCTTGAGGCGACTCAAAACTGACTATGTTCAAACAGGGACGGGAGGCAAGAGCTGGCCGTGTTTGCCAGAAGTAGGCATGGCCTAACTTCAACGGTCAATGGAGGGAGGGCAAACGATATACGCTCGCAATAAATCACTCAGTGAAAGCACTAATGTCCTGCGTAAGAGTGGTCACTTATGATACAGTGACAAATGTTCTGAAAACCATCCTGATCGAAGTGAATGCGAGGAAGGTTGAACTGAGTGATGCCCAGTGGAAATTCCACTAGAGTTTTGGTTTTCTCACCAAAGTACAATGCCACAAATTTCTATAAATACACTTGGACGAATTCGTGACACGGGGGAGAGACTAAATTGCTTAACTCTTTTCTGTACGTTTCTCATCTGGCCCCAGCTGCGTGTTGTTGTGCGCATGCGACCAGAGTGTATATTAGGTGGAGGAATTTGCATGGTGACAGTTTTTTGTGGGTTGGCATCGGGAGAGGGTGTGTTTGACTGAAGACCAGAGAGAGAGGAGAGGCAGTGTTTTGTGTATTGTATATATTACTGAACATCTTTTTATCACTTCGTATCAGCATCCTATTGCAAGTATTATTATTATTATTATTATTATTATTATCATTATTATTATTATTATCATTACTATTATTATTATTATTTAATACTATTATTATTATTATCATTATTATTATTATTATTATTATTATTATTATTATTGTTATTATTATTTGTGGCAATTGAGTGCATTTTAGTTACCTTTTTGTATGATTTCATTTCTTTTATTTGGCAAGTTTGTTCCTAGACTTTACGGTGAGTATTCAGGGTATTATCAGGTTCCTTGTTTTTCTCACTGTTTTGTTTTCATTATCTCATTGTAAATGTTATAAATATTATTAGCTTGTATTATATTAGGTACTTTTTCATTGTGTTTACTTTGCCCTTGCTAACGTCAGCTAATTTTATTTACTTTCGGACCTGTGTTGCGAGATTAGAGTTAGAGGGAGACTGGAGTAAGTTTTTTTTTTTTTTTTAATTGTTTTTCATCATTTAACTATTTGTTCAGTCCTCTTTTACTTTTTATTTTTCAGTTCTTACACGGTCAGATTTTTATCCTGTGTTGCCTACTCCCGTCACATAACAAAATATCTCAGAAACTGTTTGAGATACAGTTATTTGCTTGAAAATCCTACTATAAAAATGTTGGTGTGGTATGTGGGGGCTCTCACCATCCACTCACTCGATGCAGTGCTGCTCTCGGCTGTCTGCCCTTTCCTCTCCTCCATCCTTCTCTTCCATCCTCTTCTGTCTTTCCATCATTCATTCCTTGTCCTTCTGCCTACGGGTGACTTTACACTCCCTCTTTTGTCTTTCTTTCCTTCATTCTTTCCTTTTCCTTCTGCCTGTGGGTGACTCTGCACTGAGTGACAAGCCAAATGGTTTCCTGTACACCAGGAAACCATTTACTACACTGGGTGGTAACCATATAGCCATATTTTGGCACCTGGTGGTTTAGTGGGTAATTATTGCACTCGAGTCGGAATGAGCCAGTGAAGGTTTATATCCAAGGGATGGTTGGGGTTGATTGCTCATGTAATGCCACTCAGGGATGAATGAGGCTGGTCACTCTCATCTTAAATGTCGAGACCAACTGCCTAGCCCCAGGCTCCTACGCTCCTCATTGGGCAATGTAGGATTGGATGATGGATGGATGGATGGATAAAAATGTCGGCTGAATTATTCTGGCTAAATATTTTGCCATTTAGCCTAGTGGAAAATACCGAATTCAAATCTGCTCAGTTTTTTCTTTGCAAAACTTTGTACAGAAAACCACAAAAACTTTAAAACTGTAACTTTCCAGATATATAGTTGTGGTCTCTCTTATGATCTGAAAGGAATATGGTTACAGTTTAGCGTACAATTAGCCAGTTTTTGAGACATACGTTAAATTTACACATGCGTTGTGAGTCACCTTTATTTTCAGATCAGTTGTTGATGTTACAGAAGTAATAACCTTAGGGTTTTCAGATCTTGTTTATATTAATCGTATCTTATATTTAATAGGGAAGCTCCCTTATTGTGGTTACACAATAAAAATAGGTAACTAATTGTTATTATTAATAATATTATTATTATCATTATTATTATTAGTAGTAGTAGTGTTTTTTTTATGCGAGAAAGAAGGAACCAAAGGCCATGAGCCCGCAATAACAGTTCCCTCCAAGAGAAAAGCAAAATACAAAAGAGAGCCAAATTCAAGATCCGATCATTTCAAGACGCCTGGACACACTGCGTTTGAAAGACCTGTTACATTGAATGAAGGACTGGGAGTAACGGTTAACTCTTGCATTAGAGAGTTGGACAGAAAAGGGATGAGAGTTTGCTGCTAGACAGGTGCTACGCGCCCGACGTAGCGGTGGAGGAATGCATGCAGACAGTTCATACAAGCAGAGACCATTGAAGTAGCGATAGAAAAGAGATAAAGATGCAACAGTGCGGCGAAGAGACAGAGGTTGAAGGGAGTCAGTAAGAGGAGGAGAGTTAATGAGGTGAAAAGCCTTTGACTCCACCCAATTGAGAAGAGCTGTATGTGGGGAGCCTACCCACACATGAGAGTTGTACTCCACACAGAGGTGGATATAAACCCTGTATAGAGTCAACAATTGTGCAGGGATAAAGAAGGAACGGAGTCGGCTTAGCACACCTAATCTCTTGGAAGCAGATTTTACAAGAGATGTAATATGATCTTTCCAAGAAAAGTCCCGGGTAAATGAAACCCCAAGCATGTTCAAGGATGATGCAGGATTAAGTTGAATATTATTAAATATTACTGGATATACCTGTGGAAGATTTTGTCGGGTTAATAGGTGTAAGAACTGAGTCTTAGATGCACTAAAAACAACGAGATGATTTTTTCCCCGGTCAAAAATACGAGCCAAGTCAGACACTAGGTGTGCCATAGCCTCATCCTTTGTTTGTTGAAGTAACTGGTGAGATGGGCGTTGTGGGAACCGAATGGAAAGGTGAAGGGTGGAGTCATCAGTGTATGAGTGGGTAGGGTTATATGTACACCTTAGAAGGTCATTGATGAATAAAATGAAGAGAGTTGGTGACAGGACAGAGCCCTGAGAAACACTATTGTTGATAGATCTAGGAGAAGAACGATGGCCGTCTACATCAGTGGCTATAGCACGACCAGAAAGGAAGCTTTAGATGAAGGCACAGATAGAGGGATAGAAACCGTAAGAGGGCAGTTTGGAAATTAGAGATTTATGCCAGTCTCGATCGAAAGCCTTGGAGATGTCAAGTGCAATGGCAAAGCTTTCACCAAAGTCCCGAAAGGAGGATGATCAGGAGTCTGAAAGGTAGGTTAGAAGATAGCCAGTAGAGCGTCCCTGACGGAACCCGTATTGACGATCAGAAAGAAGGATGTGATAGGAAAGATGCCGTAATATTTTTCTATTAAGATAAGACCCGAAAACTTTTGAAATACAGGATGTTAAGGCAATTGGATGATGGTTAGAGGGTTGGGAATGGTCACCCTTCTTTGGGACTGGCTGAATGAAAGCAAACTTCCAGCAAGAAGGAAAGGTACAAGTTGACAGGCAAAGGCGAAAGAGTTTACCTAGGCAGGGTGTAGGCACAGAAGCACAGTTCTTGAGAATGCCTTGTTTGTACTGAGGCCAGTGATGGCAGAAAATACATCAGCTGAAGAAATTTTAATGTCAGCCTTGAGGAAGTTAGAGGGGGGAAGTGATGGAGGAACAGCACCGGAATCGTCTAAAGTGGAATTGGAGGAGTAATTCTGAGCAAAGAGATCTGCTTTATCAGTAGAAGAAATAGCTACAGAACCATCAGATAAGAGAAGAGGAGGGAAGGATGATGAGGTAAAGTTATTAGAAAGGTTTTTCGGAAGGTGCCAGAAGGAGGAGGAAGAATTCGAGTTGGAGAGTTGAGAGCATTTGATACGGATGAAATTATTTTAAGCAAAGCGAAGAACAGACTTAGCACGATTCCGGGCAGAAACGTAAAGATGATGTGATTTAGGGGTGGGTTGGCACCGGTACCTTTTGTAGGCCCTCTCCTTGTTGCGGACAGCATTAGAACAAGCGTGATTAAACCAAGGCTTTCTTGCGTTAGACAAAGGATATGAGAAAGGAATGTATGCTTCCATGCCCGAAAGAATAACCTCCATAATGCGTAAGGCACACTCAGATGACTCCCGGCCATGGAAGCAATAATCATTCCAGGGAAAATCAAAGAAGTACTGCCTGAGGGCCTCCCAATCCGCAGCTCCAAAGTGCCACAGATGACGTTTCTTTGGACGGTCCACAGGCTGTACCGGAGTGATAGGACAGGTTAAGGTGATAAGGTTGTGATCGGAGGAGGTTGCATAAGCATCAGCATAGGAGTGCCGGCAGTAGCAGTAGTAGGAATGATAATAGTGTTAGTAGTAGCGATAGTGATAGCAGTAGTAGTAGTACTTGTAGTAGCATCAACATCAGCAAAGCAGCTGCGGCAGTGGTAGTAGTAGTAGTACTTGTTGTTATAGCTGTTGTTGTTAATGTTGTTGAATACTGATATTTCTTATGTATATTGTTATTACTGTAATTCAGAATTTTAAAAATGAATAGTTCTCTTTCAGTTTCAATATTATTATGATTTTCTCTGGTCTATAATGCAATCTTTTGTTGCCCCATGATGACAGCAAGTGACTGGGGTGTCATAAAGACTTTGTAGTTACTTGTAGAGAAGTATATTTTAGACTTGTGGTCGAGCGGCTTTTATATCTTGTAGTAGTTTCCCCACCAGATGTCATGTAGTGACGGGAGAGGTAAAGAATAGTATGGGACTATTTTTATTTGTCTTGGAAATATTAAACAGGTATAATAGTATAAGTCCTGGGTAGCTACCTCCCTGTCTCGCTATCTCTCTCTCTCTCTCTCTCTCTGTTCTAAGGCTAATCTCCGTCTCGACCTCTCTCTAGGGTCGCTTGTCTCCTTCTCAACTCTCTTTCCTAACATCTCGTGTAGTAGGGTGTGTGTGTCACGTATGTTCCTCATGGCAACAGAACTTTCTCACGAGAGGACTGCTGACAGCTAACTGCATCATCTCCTTACTGGCCGCTGTCGTCAGCTTTCCTCCGTGTAAGCGTTTAGCGCTGCTCGCTTCGCAAACACAACACCTTCTCATCATTTGACTTCCTGCTTCTATCTGTCTCTCTATCTATCTATTTATTTATCTATCTATTATGTAGTCCTATATTTGCTCGGCCGCGAAAAATGGCGTACCATCGACATTTAATGGTTATAATATATTAATACATACTACATACACATTATAATGAACTTATAAGCTAATTAAGTGAAATACATAATATTGTAAAGTAACATAATTGTATGAATATTGTATACATATATTATTCATAGTAAATAGTGATTATTCAGTAATATTACATTTTAAATAAGTTGAATACATATTGGAATAAATGCATTAAAGTAAATTATTTAACTGTAATACAGTATGTACTTGGGTTATTATAGTGAATTGCATACATGCAAGAATAAAAATAGTTTAAAATTAAGATTTTTGTAAGAGTTATTAATATTTCATTCAAAGATAATGGTACTGGTTTGTCATATATGGGTCATTCTTCTTTGTGTTATTATTATTATTATTATTATTATTATTATTTTTTTTTTTATTTTTTTTTTTATAATTAATACTATATACAAAATATATACACTTCATTCAGGGTGGTTAACTGTGATGTTAACTCTCCCCCCACTAAACAATGACTCCAAATTAGCAATTCTTGCATGCATTCTGTGCATGGCCAACAGCAATACTGCAACCACAATGCAGATAATTATAAAGACAGAAGGTGCTTGGCTATACACATAATATGGGTTGAACATACTCAAACTCAAATCTTCCCAGGGCTTCATTGTTTCATTGATCAGTTGCATAGTTTCAAACTTAGGTGAAGTCAACTTAATACTTGTGCTCATGTTTAAGTCCATATCAGGCAGTGGGTGGAAATGTTTGTGTGTATGATTGAGAATGGCGTAGTGATTGATGGTGGAAAAAGTAGACATGGATGGTGTAAATACCGCACAGTAGTCTGGTGCTATGTATAATCCTGAGGCTGATGTATGAGATGGTGGTATATCTGGACAGACTATGTAAACTGATGTGTTATGAGGGAAATAAAAAAACTGCGAGTGTCCAATGCGTTGATGGTGTACAAGTTTATCTGGAGCAAAAGTGAAGTTGCAATGATGATGAATATTGTTATTGCTGATGATAGCCATTTCACAAGGGACCGTATCAGTAGGCTGAAACGTGAAAATGTACGCAGGACAAAGATGAACAGCATGTAAGGATGTGCGGCACTTTCGCTCAATCGTTGACTCACTTGCGAAAGTGACAGTGTCTCGTCTCTTGGAGACCATGATGAGTTCGGTGTCTGTGTTGATGTTGATGATGACTAAAGTGTTGTTGTTTCTATAGGGGAAGGGGTGTATTTGGTATACTGTGAACAGGTCTTCCGTGATGAATGGTACATGAACTATCACTGATGTTGGTGTTAGTGTTGCTTCCAAGTACGGGTAATATTGCATAAATTCCCTACTGCGGAACAATGGCTTCAATTTATGTTTATGTATGCCTTGACTAACTATCTGACGTAGCTCATGAACTGGGAGTAAGTCATTTGTGATCTTGCCATCACCAGCATTCGAAATTCCTTGCATAAGTGCCCTGAAATGATCTCTAGTGTTCTCTAATTGTAGTAGAATCGTGTCAATATGTTCTGTGATGATGGAGAAGTGCTGGAAAAGGGTAACGTTACCCTCCAAGTCATTTATTTTATCTATACTCTCGAGAGCTACGTTTTCTGCTTGTTTCAGATTTTTCACAATTGTTTTCATTGCTGAGTTCTGTCCTGTGATGAATTTATCTTGGTATGTTAGTACCTGAGCTATCTTATTAAATTTTTTGTTTATTTCTTTAAGGTCATCCTCTGTAGCCAATCCAAAGATGTTCCCAAGAATTGCGCCGCCCAGATCGAACAAACCGCGCTTTTGGCGAGTACGTGTGATATTGTTCCTGTCGCTCAGCACCTCTGTTCCATAAGATGGGAGATCTTGGATCATGACGAGCATAGTTGACTTCGCCTGTTCTAGTTTCCATTTCGCTAACTTCACCATTTCATCCACTTCCTTGGTGATATGTGATTGTGAAACATAATTCCCTATCTTGAAGTCCAGAGTTCGCATCGGGCGTCGCAAGTCTTTCTATATAAGTAGGTAAGTCATACAAGTAATCTAGACTTATTTCAGTACTCATGACGTCCTTGACGATTGTAGTCGTGGCCGTTGGAGCTATGAGGCATCCTTGTCGTACTATATGCTTGGGGTCTAGGTGCGCATATACTCTTACTATGTATAGGAGAATCCATAGCATAAGTCCCTTCATCGTAACCTACCGAAAAAAAAAATCTATTAATTTCCTATAAAGCTGTGGTTGATGATAGTGATGATGTGCGTTACGGTTGGCTGTTATTTCATTTATAGAAGGAGTTTAAATCGATATTTAATTCTCGTAAATGATGTACTGTAGATTTCATTGGAATAGTTGCACCTATGTTCGATTGTTTGGTATATGACCTTAATTTCTTTTTGTAATCATTGTTGTGTTCTTGCTTGGTGTCTTGAGGTACGTGCACCTGTTCGGTTGTATCCGAGGCTGAATAATTATGTGATAATTCCCTTGAAACTCGTTTTAAATGGTCAATATGAACTTGTTTTTCCTCGCCACTTGAAAGTGACTTAATTAAAACTTTGTTTGCCTTTATGTTAATTACTCTGTATGGGCCCTCAAATTTTGGGGATAATTTATTGTCTCTCGTATGAATGACTCCGTAAACAATGTCTCCTAAGCTGATAGGTGAATCTTTTGCCTTTTTGTTAAATGCCTCCGTCATTTCTTCCTTGGACATCGTTAATTGTTTTTGCACTCTTTTGTGAATGTCCTGGAATTCACGTAAACGGAGTTTAGAGTAATCATCGTAATTGTATATAGGCATGCTGTCACCTTCTAGGAGCTCATATGGTAATTTTTATCTGTGCCATATATAATGAAATGTGGTGTGTCACCAATGGATTTATTTATAGACCCATTAATGGAGGCCTCTACTCTGGGAATCCAATCATCCCAGCTTGCATAATTTTCACTGAGAATGTGTCGTAGCACATCTAATACCTTTTTATTTTGTCTCTCTACCAACCCATTCGATGCTGGGTGATAGGCCAAAACGTTAACCTTTTTGATGTTGTATTGTTTACATATTTCTTGTAAGATCTCAGAATTAAATTCTCCTCCATTATCACTTATTAATACCTTTGGGGTAGTAAAGCGACATATTACATTATCTGTTATTGCCTTTGCTACTGTCTCTGCTGTCTTATCTTTAATTGGAGCTAAAATGACATAACGGGAAAAATGATCCGTTGCTACGAATAAGTATAGGTTATTATTGTATGATAATGGCATCTTGAGTAAATCAACAGCGACAACGTCCCATGGTTGATGTGGTACTGGATAATTACCCATCGGTGCAGGTGTGATTGGGTATCCTTTGTGTTTCGCACATGATTCGCATCTGTCTATATGATTGTGTATATCTCTTCGTAATGAAGGCCAGTAATATAATAGCTGGGCTTGGTTGAATGTCTTATCCTTTCCAGGGTGTCCTGCATGTGGGCTGTCGTGTATCATTCGTAATACTTGGGGTATCATGTCATTAGGTACTACCAACTGGTTAGTATTTCTTTGGCGTTTTGGTTGTTTAGAGTTAATTTTGTATAATGTATTATTGACCATTGTGAATTGTTCAAGTGGGACATGCAGTTTGGGTAATTGTATGTCATCTCCACTTTCTAACTTGTATATTACTTTTGACCATACTGGGTCAAGTCTTTGTGCCTTTGCGATATCTTCGTGGTTTGGGATATTTCCTTTGAGATCTAACGCCGCGACCTGAATTGTGTTCGGGTTCCTAGATAATGCGTCAGCTACTATATTCATTTTACCTTGTATATAATGTATTTGTACATTGTAGTTTTCAACTGTACATTTCCATCTTGCTCTCCTCCCAGAAAGGAGTTTTTCTTTAAACATACCCACCAGTGGTTTATGGTCGGTGAATAAGTGGATTTCGTAACCATATACCAAATCTCGAAACTTTTGTAATGCAAAAATCACTGCAAGTGCCTCTAAGTCTGTAGTGCTATAATTTTTCTCCGCACCTCTTGTTTGTCTGCTGGCAAATGCAATTGGTTGATTCTTTCCTCTTTTATCTTCCTGCATCAGTACAGCCCCTAATCCTTTAACTGATGCGTCTGTACAAATAAGAAATGATTTCGTGTAATCTGGATATGCTAAACAAGGTGCATTCGTTAGTTTAATTTTTATATTGTTAAATGCCCTTTTTTGTTCTTCTTCCCATTGGAATACAGCATCTTTTTTGAGTAGTTGGAATAGAGGGAAGGCTATATGAGAGAACTGTGGTACGAAGGACCTATAGTACCCAGCCAGACCTAAAAATTGTCTAACTTCGTCAGTCGTAGTGGGTTCAGGAAAATCTCTCACTGCCTGTATTTTGTCATCAGTGGTGTGAATACCATCAGAACTTAATTTGTGGCCTAAGAAATTTATTTCCTTAAAGCAAAATTTGCATTTAGAAAGTTTAATTTTAATCCAGCATCACTAAGCTTTTGTAAGAGTAAGTCTAATTTCCTGAGATGATCCTTAATATTCTTCGTTGCGATAATAATATCGTCAAGATAAACAAATATTCCTTGTCCTAAAATTCCGGACAATACGTAATTCATAAGACGCTGGAACGTACCGGGGCTGTCCTCAGTCCCATTGGCATTCTTGTATATTGATAATGGCCTCTGTTTGTTGAAAAAGCAGTGTATTTACGTGACTCCTGAGATACCGGAATCTGATAGTATCCGTTTAGGAGATCGATGGTCGAGAATATATTATTCTCAGGACCAATATTCTGTAGAACATCACTTAGCAATGGCATGGGAAATCTGTCAGGGATTGTGTGATTATTTAGTTTACGGTAATCTACTACCGCACGCATTTCTCCATTTCTCTTGGGCACAAAGAAAAGGGAGCGTTCCACGGAGAAACTGAAGGCTCAATAATTCCAAGCTTTAACATTTCATCGACATACTGATTTGCAAGTGTACGTTGGGAGTGTGGTATGCGATAAGCTGGTACGAAAATTGGTGGTGTTTCTGGGTGCACATTAATCATGTGATTAATCAAGTTAGTACACCCTAATCGTTCTCCGGGCAAGGCTACGGTGTCCCTGTGTGTTTCCAGCAGGGTTAACAAATCATTTTCTTCGTCAAATTCACCTGAGTGAATTAAATTCTCTTTTATTCTTTCTCTATCCGTAGATATTATCTCACTTGTTACTCCACCAATATTTATTTCCTTCACAGGGGCTAAACATTTTTCAATATTAACTATGCAAGTTCCCTTCTTCAACTGAACTTCCCCATTCATGTGATTAATAATGAATATCTGAGTTAGCCCTTCGTCGTTCGTATGACATAATGCGTTTTCTACTGACAATCCTTTTACTTTACATAATTCTTCTAAGACAAGAACAGTACTATTCTTTAATTTGCTCTTTATGGTAACCTTCATGTATGAATTAGGTGGTATAACCAAATCATTAGTGAGATGGGCTGGAAAAATTGATAAATCAGTACTGTTATCTGAGTCACTAATTCTGGAGGATGGGGTTGCTGGTGTAAGTGGATCTATACACTCATCTGTTTGTGTATGTTTGTTTAAGCCTTTAATATTACCAATTCTTTTTGGCTCTCTTCTACCAATCGGTGAGGGCTCTGAAAGTATTTCCTCTATAAATTCATTATCAAAGTCTATTCCATTCATTTGTGGGAGTATAGTTATGTTCTCAGTTCTCATGGATCTTAAGCCCAGTAACATATGAGCTTTAATTGCTAAGTTTTCAACGATATAGAACAATGCAGAGAATGGTCTTGTAGTTTCTGTGAAACTGAGATTTAATCTTATCATACCTTTTACTGTAATCTCTTGACCATCTACTGTGTTTAATTCTAAATCAGCTTCATCCAGAAAAGTTACTTTCTTTTTATTTTTAAGAATTCTATTTAGTTCTTCATGTGTTATTAAGTTCACTGGAGAGCCTGTATCTAAAAATAAGGAAACGTTTTGATCCTCACATACAGCTGGTATCAAGATACACTCATTTCCCAACATGCCTCCTATGTGAAGTTTAACCTTGTTCTTCTTTACGTTTGTTCGTTTTTTGTCATGACTTGGTCTTCCCCGATTTGAACATAGACACAATTTTTTCTACTGTTTTGCAATCACTAGTCCAGTGCCCTTGGTATCTATGATGCCTACAGTAAGGACCAAACCCTTGTGTCTTTTGATTATCCTCTTTTGCCTTGATAAAGCATTCATACCTTGTGTGTCCTGGTTTTGCACAGTAATGACACAGAATGGACCTATCCCTTGACTGTGACCTACGAGGTGATTTCCCATAAAAAGTGTTGTTTATAGCGCGAGACCTGCTCGGGCTGCGCGAAAACTTATGAAACTGCCTGTAGGAAGGCGTGTGGGAACGAGGTCTAGGCGTCTTTGTCTGTTTGGGCTGCCTCATTTCAGGTCGCGATCGATTTTGTTCTCTGTTTGGGGTCGGTGTTGATGTTTTCACAGATGATACTGTCTCAGGTACCCTGATTCTACCAGAATGTGCATGTGTGTCGACCACACCTGCTTTACTGCACTGCATCTCTACCTCGTTCATTAAGTCTAGTAAGCACATTCCCGAGGTGTACGCAATTGTTTTGGCGATCTTCAGGGTTCTATCAGGTAATTTACACAAGGCAGCTACATAACCAATGATGTCCACGACGAGGTCTGGGGACATCTTTCCATCATCTGTTATCCACTTAGAATTCTCCAGAGTAGCTAATAGGGTTCTCTTGATTGTGGAGACATCAGCAGTTATTTCACTGAGCACATGGTTTGTAGTGTGCTCCCTTACAAGATCTACAATTTTATGTAATTCTGGAATTATACCTGGCAAGAAGTTCATACCTCCAGAAAATTTCTTCAGAAATTCAGTTTTAAATTCATCATATGTCCTAGCACGATGTAGCTTATCGGAGCGCAATAAATTGCTTGCTGGACATCTTTCCTGGCTTATGCAAGATGAAAAAATAGCAATTTTCTCTTGTTCATCTAGTATGTGGCGCTTGATGAACATTTGTTCGCACTGACTGATTAATGAAATGACATCAATGCGATCCTTGTCTGTGCCAGAGAATTTTGGGGCAGTCTTATCCTCGTGATACACAAAAACGTGAGGTGTGGTTTTTAGATCAGCAGTATTTGTTTCTTGATTCATATTTAATGATTGCCCTGTTAATTCAACTTGTACGAGTTTATCGTTATGTGAGGGAATGGTAGAATATGTATGACCGGACCGGTGAACCCTGTTAAGTATATTGGCATACGTATTTAAGGCAGCTGCGAAGTCGATACTCTCAACGTCTGAAGGGGTTTCCCACTCATCATCCGAAACTCCCGTATTTGTTTCCTTATCTATAACGTGTGGTGTGGGTTGTACAATGGGTGGGCTGTCTCTTAATTGTGAGTCTGATGTTGTGGCAATTTGTGTGTCATCTGGTATTAACGTGGGTGGTTGCGAAAATATTCCTGTCATTAAGATATGATGTTATGAAATACGCCTCTTGTTTATTTATGTCCTAGCAAACTAGATGATTAAATAAGTTGAATATAGCTAATTTTAGCACTGAGAAGAAATGAGCAAGTATAATTTTACCCACTTGATACAGATCGTAGAGGTGTGTCGATACAAAAGTCGATCTCGGAAGAAAATACAGGTTTGATTGAAGATCTCTTGATAATTCTAGTGGTGTGTTGATGGACGATATTACTCAGGAAACTCCATGGCCTGGTATTTGTAGTGGTTAACGGCTGTCCCAGGCAAACCTCAACATAGAACGTCGAATTTCCAACTTAACTGTGAAAATAAGTGAATATGAGTAGGAGCTATGTGAATAATGAGTAATGAGTAGTGGGTGAGAAGTGCCTGGTGTCAGTCACACGTTGCTTGGCATGGCAGACTCGCGTTGTGATGTCATCTCAGCACATGGTGACGTCGGCTTCCCACACTGGTAGCTGTGGTGAGTGAATGAGTAGCGATGAGTAACTTGAGTGAAGACGAGTGAGTAAGATGAGTTGTAAATCGTGTCTCACTCTTCGTTTGTTTGTTCCCTTTATTCTATGTGGAAGTTTTCTGTCCTTTTCTCTAGTGATTTATTCGTTGTGGGATGAAGACTGCCGCTACTTGTAGGTGCGTGTAGAAGATTATACAGACGACGTAGAGTTGTTAATTGTAGTTGATTGTAGATGGCTGTAGTTGATTGTAGATGGCTGTAGACTTTGTAGAACTGAAGCTAACCTTGTAGTCTCGGTTGCTTTTGTAGAAATTTGCTTTTAATTCGGAGACGATGTCCGCAGATTTGCTGGTTTGTCGTTAAGCTACTTGCAAGGCGTCGAGTGATCTCTTGACCTCTGCATCAGCGTAATGATCTGGGAGACGGAGGGGGCAGGAGCTGATATTGTTGGTTGTTGTCAATCTTGATATTTTGTAGGAATTTAATGTTGATTCGTAGACGAGGTTTCCCCACCAGATGTCATGTAGTGACGGGAGAGGTAAAGAATAGTATGGGACTATTTTTATTTGTCTTGGAAATATTAAACAGGTATAATAGTATAAGTCCTGGGTAGCTACCTCCCTGTCTCGCTATCTCTCTCTCTCTCTCTCTCTGTTCTAAGGCTAATCTCCGTCTCGACCTCTCTCTAGGGTCGCTTGTCTCCTTCTCAACTCTCTTTCCTAACATCTCGTGTAGTAGGGTGTGTGTGTCACGTATGTTCCTCATGGCAACAGAACTTTCTCACGAGAGGACTGCTGACAGCTAACTGCATCATCTCCTTACTGGCCGCTGTCGTCAGCTTTCCTCCGTGTAAGCGTTTAGCGCTGCTCGCTTCTCGCAAACACAACACCTTCTCATCATTTGACTTCCTGCTTCTATCTGTCTCTCTATCTATCTATTTATTTATCTATCTATTATGTAGTCCTATAGGGGTTGGGTTACTTAGTACAGACATTTAAAGCAATGGTGACTCGGAGTGACATTTTACGAGCAATATAACCCAACCAACCCTCACTTGCAAAACTTATGGCCTGTATAAAGTTGGAGGGCCGTAAGCCTTTATACCACCAGTCGTCTGTTTGGTTATGTGATATCCGTCCAGCGCGCTAAATAAATTCCTGGACTACAAGAAAACATTTCTTTCCGGACACAGTGTACAGTCACCTGGAGGCAGTTCATCACTGAGTTGATGATGGGCTCCACTACCTACTTGCTGTACAATTTTACTTGTAATTTTATGTTTATGTTGTGTATTGTCCATTGACAAGATTAATAGCATTAGCGTCGCTAATAATCTTATCATAAGAAGTATGGCTCTTCATATTCTCTCCTATCCGTGTC
Organism: Coenobita brevimanus; assembly: GCF_032717465.1. Taxonomy (NCBI): domain Eukaryota; kingdom Metazoa; phylum Arthropoda; class Malacostraca; order Decapoda; family Coenobitidae; genus Coenobita; species Coenobita brevimanus. The sequence goes on along the minus strand of NC_136957.1, from coordinate 6,819,304 downwards.
GAGATCCTAAGCTATTCATGACAAATGTTTAATGAACACAATTCATTTACATGAAGTTGGAATTATATTGATCTATACTTAATTCTGTCCGTCCTATCCCTCCCCTCATCTCCCTCCAGCCCTGTATGTGACTGTGTTTTATTCTCTCTTTCTGTACCCTTCGTCCTCTACTTTTGATATTAAAGATTATTTTATGACTTCTGCTACATTTTTGCCCTCTGTTTCCTACTACAAACTTCTTATTTCTCTCTAAAAATACACTTTTATTTCATAATTTATACATTATCGTTCATATTATTTTTCCCTTCTTTTGCCACAAGTGTATAAGTGGTTTTAATCTGCTTTGTTACATTAGTTTTTCTTGCTTTTACTGCTAATATTTTTCTTCTTTTTATACTTTCCCACCCATTACCATACTTTGCATCACGTTTATGGCCATGCTTTCTTGATATTACGATACTATTTCACACTAACTGTCAGCGCTATATCAACTCTCTCTCTCTCTCTCTCTCTCTCTCTCTCTCTGAATGAAGGAAGCTCTTACAAAACATATCTCAAGGTTTCGTGTGTGTGTGTGTGTGTGTGTGTGTGTGTGTGTGTGTTGAAGCCAGACTTTAATATTCTATGTCAAGTAGAAAGCAAACAAAGAACGCATATATCTGTTAAAGGGAATAAAATGTATGATTCACTGTTATAATCCCCCATTCCTAAGTATAGAATACTCTTACAGTATCAAACAGCCTGGTAATGCTACGGTCTAAATGTGTCCCTTTGCAAAAAATCCGAGAGCGCATACCTCCTCCAAAGTCATAAGTATTTATTATTTATTCCCTGCACTTGGTTCTGAATCCACTTCAAAAACAACTCTTCCTTGACCCACTGCCAACTAATCCACCAGATATCATTGAAACATTTGATATATCTTGTACATAAATAGTCCAGTATACAGGAATGCATTAACATATTCACCGTCCAACTTCCTTGACAGTTATAAATATAATATACTACAGAATATATTCAGGACAAGGTAGAGGTATTAGAGAAGGAGAAAGCAGACGTAAAGAGATTGAGTGTTTGAAAGAGTGGAGACGATATTTATCTATCTGTCTGTCTGTCTGTCTGTCTGTCTGTCTGTCTGTCTATCTATCTATCTATTTCGTCTAAAAAGAGGAATAAACCGAAAAAAAAAATCATGATAACCGGATATAAATAATGAAACAATGAACTCTTTCCGTAATATAGATTTTTGCGGTGAAAGATTATGTTTAATTAGGTAAATATATCCAATGTGGTATCATATTTTAACATTTATTATATGAGACTCAATTCAGTCAGAATGAAACAGTGCATTCGTTACTTCTGTAAAGGTATTATGATTATTATTATTATGATACGAAACTACATATTATAATAATGTGTGATATCCCATCGGAAGACGAAGAGAGATAGAGATAGATGAGAGAGAGAGAGAGAGAGAGAGAGAACTGTTCTTATCTGACTCATCTGCTCATCTCACTAATTATTTTCCATTCATTAATCTACTGGGTCATCTGCAGCCATTCACTAAGCCATCCATTCATTGAACCGCGTATTCATTGAGTCATCAATTCTTTTACTCACCTTGTCATCCATTCAGCGTGCCAACGCAACACTATTCCTTCATTCTCAGAGTCATTCATTCTCTGAGTCGTCCATTTCCTGAGCCATCTATTCATAGATCGATCCATTCACTGAGCCATCTATTCAGAGATCCATCCATTCACTGAGCCATCTATTCAGAGATCCATCCATTCACTGAGCCATCTATTCATGGGTCCATCCAGTCACTGAGCCATCTATTCAGAGATCCATCCATTTACTGAGCCATCTATTCATGGGTCCATCCAGTCACTGAGCCATCTATTCATGGGTCCAACCATTACTGAGCCATATAGTCATAGGCCCATCCAGTCACTGAGCCATCCATTCACTGAACCATCTATTCACTGAACCATCTATTCACTGAACCATCTATTCACTGAACCATCCAGAGATTTCAATGCGACCTGTGCAAGGAATTATGAAGGGCCCAGGTTATGTGTCCTGAAGGCATTCTCCTTACACCCACCTTTATCAGAAAAGATTGTTGGTGGGGTGGGGGGGCATTTTGCGCTTGGTTAGGTGTTCAGGAAGGTGGGCGGTATGTGCTTGGTCAGCTGGAGAGTTGCAGCAGCATAGCTTTGCATATGTATAAATGAGTAGTTAATCAAGGAAGAAGACATGTATATCCAGTATGTCTACAGTCTATTTATCTGCATGTCTACTAACCCAGCAACATTTCTTTTTATCTATCGGGTCAGTGAAAAATGAAGGGTGAGTCCATTAAGCTGGTTGTCTCTTGGGAGGCCAAAAGGAAATGAGAGGGACGGTGAAGATGCGAAGAGAGGTAGGAAGAGATAGAAGGAATGAAAGGCAGTAGGGGAATGGGAGGGAGGAATGGAAGGAATAAAAACGAAATGGGAAGAGGTGCTAGGGAAACGTGATTGGTGGAAAGAAAATGGGATAGCAAGGAAGAGATTTGAGATGGAAGTAAGAAATGAGGAGGGGGGGGAAGAAGGAAGCATGGCTGAAACTATGCGACTGTACAATGAAGAGTAGGAGGGAGAAAAGTAAAGGGGTATATATAAAGGAAGTACAGAGAATATTAAGCCTGGTTGCCAGTGTAAATATTATCTTCTTGGGAAAACGTTATCATTGAAATGCGGCCGAACCTTATTACTGAATCGCTGCAGAAGGCCGCGATTCAATTACTACAATCACAAATTCACTTGAAGTGTCTTGGAAATAAATAATATACCATTGTACTGTACCATCATTTTTTCTCTTTTTGCGAAACGCAGTGTATGAATCCCGTTTTTTTTTTTCCTTCATATATCATTTGTAACTTACCCTACCCAATAACATATTTGGAGGGCTATTACCATTCGGCCTCCGAAAGCTTTTTTATTCAGACAAGCTATACCTTCTCAAAACAACTTCTGCATCCAAAATTCATATCCAGCACTGCAACACCTCCATAATTCTTCACATACATGCATGTCTCTGTTTGAGATTACATGCTATCATAATTTTTGTGGAACTTTGAAAATGGATTTCATAGTCTTTACTACCATTTTTTTTCTGAGGAAATTACTTTAAATGACTTGAATTTTACTTGGTACCATAATTTTTTCTTGGAATTCTTAGCATTGTCAAATTGTTATTTGCTACCATATTTTTCCCGTAGAAAGTTTTACCATCTACCATCATTTTTTCTTGACTTAAGTGAAGGCTTCCACGAGGTGGATCGCTGAATCGCGCCCCAAAGCCAAAGGAAGAACACTGTAATATGATTAATGATCTGCAGTTTTCCCTTTGGTCTTCGGGTGTGATTCAGCGTTCCACCCCGTGGGCACCTCCACTTGATACTATATGTATAAATAACCAACGTATGTGAAAAGAGAGTATAACAACTGAACATTCGTCAGCGCTTACTACACCCTCCGACAAAATTGCTATTAGTAAATGATAGGAAAACATGGTATGTGTTATTAGACCATCAGGCCGTGTTTTAATCGACGCACACATGACTTTTGTAATCGCACCGGTTGAAGCAGCGATAAATAATGCAATATTCTATGATGGATATTAGTATTGCATTTTTTAATATGGCTTTCATCTAGTCACAATATTAGTACCGTAGGTCTTTCGAATAACTTTTCAACAATGTTGTCAGGTAGTTACGTATAAATAATAATGCCTGGAGAGAGTCTGCAAGTCTCTCTCTCTCTCTCTCTCTCTCTCTCTCCACAAGTCACTTAGAAAGGCAGATGAAATATGAATATATTATCTTTTATTGTCAGTGGTCGGGGCCATGAGGATAAGAGGAACATTTTTATCCCCGAATTCCTTGTTTATGGGAAAAGGCACTTGACATGCTCCGGTCTGGTGAATTTTACTGTTGCATCAATTTCAAGCGCCAAATCGCTACCCTAATGATCACCGGTAACAGTACTCGTTCTTGTTGTTTGCTTATTTTCATAACGGCAAATATATAAACCTTACTGTACAGCACAGGTTATGTTATTTAGAATTATTTCTTTATGATGTACTACTAGAATTACCAGACATGCTAATAATTACAAATATATATATATATGGAGCCTCTGTGGTACAGTGGTAGAGTGTGCATCTCGCGCACTGGTGGACGTGGGTTTGCTTCCTGTCAGAGTTGTAAAAATTTTGGAAAGCGTTCACCGAGCCACTGACCGCTTTGGCGGACATAAGGGTTGCTGTGGTTGAACCGGTGTCACATCCTAGTATGCTTGCACCCTGTCAGCTTATGGCGGGCTGATTACACTTGGTTCACAGACTACACACACAGCCAAAGCCACTCCAACATCACATTTACTGTACACTCACAAGCACTTCTCACCCTACATACAGTCTCTACCAGACAGCCTAAGCTACTGGGTAGAGATACATTGGATGTATCGTCCGTGTTTCAGTAGGGATAGGCCGGTCATTCAGTGGACCTCAACGTCTGATATATATATATATATATATATATATATATATATATATATATATATATATATATATATATATATATATATAGTCCTAAACTTTCCACCCAAAATCTAATACGCTTCATGATGCCTTGGCTGCCAAGTTGTAACTAGCACATGGAAGCGCAGTAAATGCTGACAAACATCAATTAAATAGCAGTACACTAAAATTAACAATGATCGATCTCTGACTCTACCCTTTGACTCCCGTTTTACTAGTGGTTTTCAAATTCAAATCCATTCACCCTTGACTTACAATGAACACTTACACCAAGCTAGATCCAAATAACATTTAACTGAGCTTAATGTGACTCTGGCATTAGACTTATGTTTTAAAATTTCAACCTATATTCTGACTTCTAACCCTGACACCAAGTTTAGTGTAGATTAATCTTTAAAAATCATTCATTATTTTGCACCTCCACATATACGTACACACATCCAACTTTGACCTTACCCTGTGACCTTGACCTTCGACTAATTATTTTCCTACAAATCGACTTTCTTCCTTTTCTTTTTACCTATCTCCAATATCTCTATAAAGTATAGCCTTACCTGGATGAAAGCTGTTAAGTTGACCTTATCATGTGATCTGACCTTTGACTCATTGCTTTTTAATTCATTACGGCAATTTCTTGGCTTATCCACAGTTCGTTCACTAAGTTTGGCTAGAACCAGTTCATAAATAATTTACCTAGCTCATTGCCTTCTCATCAATATCATCACATTTATTAGTCTGAAGAATATGATATTTAAGGTAGCAAATCAGATGAAGAGGGAAAACAGGGATATCATAGGTGAGTAGCTGTCAAGAATGATAAGGGAGAGGTGAACAATGAGGATATCAGAGACGCCTGGAGAGAGCATGATAACCGGTTGCTGAATGAGGAGTTAGACAAGAACTGGGAAGCCTGGGAGTCAGCACATCCTGTGGTTGGCCCTTGGCCTTTGATTAACGCTGCTAATGTGAGCAGAGCACTAGGCAGGATGCAGGTGAGGAAAGCAGCAGGTGTGTCTGGTGAAATGCTGAGGGCCTTAGGAGACATATGAGTGGGGTTAGTTACTGGTCTGATAAATGCTATTATATATGAGTGCTTTGTCCCAGATGACTGGCTGAAGATTATGAATGCATATGTGAATATAGGGAAAAGTGATGCCCTGAGAAGAGGAAATTATAGAGGCATAAAACCCTTGGACCAGATAATGAAGGTAATTGGGGGAGTTCTAGAAGGCATTATTTGAGAAAGTGAATATTGATGAGGTACGCAACTTGGGTTTATGCCAGGAAAAGGGACCATTAATGCTATATTCATTGTTCGACAGTTTCAGGAGAAATATATAGAAATGAAAAGGGATGTGTACTGCATTTTTGTTGATTTGGAGATGGCGTTTGTCAGAGTCTCTCGGGAGGTCGTATAGTGGGCATAAAAAACATGGGATCGAGGAGTGGCAGGTCAGAGTGGTTATGGCCTTGTATGTGGGGGCTCGCACCCAGATGAGAGTGAGTGCAGATTTGAGTGATGAATTTTCCATGGATGTTGGTGTGCATCAGAGGTCATTCTTGAGCCCCTTATTGTTCATCAAGGCACTTGAAGCCCTCCCACGTGACTTCAGAAATGGACTCCCATAGGAGATGTATGCAGATGTCTTACTGAATGAACGGGAGGCACAGGAAAGATTTAGGAAGAGGAGAGATGGTATGGGACACAAGGGTTTGAAAGTAAATGGAAATGGAACAATTGTGATTGTATCTAAAGCTGGTGGGGGTACTGTCAAAGAAGAGGGAGAGTGGCCAAGTGCGATTTCCCACAAGGACGTGGGAAGTAATTCCATATTGTGCAGTGTTTGTGATACGTGAGTGCACGAGAAATGTATTGGAATTAGAGTTAGACTGCGAGATAATGATGATATCATGTGTGTGGCGTGTCGGGGAAAGCATGTGGAGATTGTCAGAGGGTGAGAGGATGGAACTTGGTGGTGAGTTTCTTGAGTGTGTGGAAGTTTTGTTGCTTGGAAGATATGTTATATGCTAGAAGTGGGGCTGGAGCTAGCTCTGCAGCTAGGGTGGGGAGTGTTTGGAAGAAGTTCAGGGAGCTGTTGCCTCTCCTGACACTATGAGGGCTGTCCCTCCATGCTAAAAAATCTTTGTATGCAGTTTGTGCGAGGAGTGTAATGCTGTATGGTAGTGAGCAATGGGTAGCAATGGAAGAAGATAATGGCAGGCAAAGAAATAAAAAAATTACAATGATTAGGTGGATGTCCAGTACGTCCTTGAATGCAAGCCTGGGAGGCTAAGTTTATGAGGAAAGACTTAACACTTATCTAGCCAACTTTTCCACATCTGTACTGATCAGCTATCCTTTCAGCCATCAATCTACCCATTCATTCGAACATTTACTGAACCACGTGAACCTCGACTTCCCCTTACCCATTAACTCATCAACCACTCTGCAATCATTCATCCATCCAGATCATCTACCAGTCATTCGTTTCATCTTTACCAAACCATTCTTCCAGAAATTTACCCAATAATACCCCCTTTTCACCAAACCATACAACGCCCAACCTTTTCTTATCATTCCTCCATTCGTCCTTTTCAGATATTAAATCTCAATATCCGTCCACCTATGCACGCATCAGTCAAATCATCATCCATCCATCCATCTACCCATCCATCCACTCATATATACTGTTGTCATAATCTTTCACCAGATCGACTATCCAACCACACCATAATCCATCATTTCATTCATCATTCATCATCCAGCTCTCCATTCATCTTACCATATACGTGTATATTTTACTGTAAGCACTCCTCCATCCATCCACCCATTCATGACATCCGTCAACCACCCGTCTAACCCCATATTAATCCACTCAATCTTCTGCTTCCCGTCTCACCGTCGCTCGTGAAGCCACATACTGTTATCACAGACTGCAGCTATGCGTCTAATTAATTAATATAAAATATGTGTATGAAGACTTTTACCTATATTTTTTTTTATCTTTAATTACTGGGGTAGGTCTGGGTAACAGTAGGGTCCAGTAAGTGTGTGTGTGTGTGTGTGTGTGTGTGTGTGTGTGTGTGTGTGTGTGTGTGTGTGTGTGTGTGTGTGTGTGTGTGTGTGTGTGTGTGTGTGTGTGTGTGTTTGCAATGGGGGATGAGACCGTGGACTGCTTTCTCCATATGGCGATGCAAGAGTGTGTCTCTGATGTGTGACGCGAAACAGGTGATTGGTTAATCTTTCAACGGGATGTTCTCGTACCTCTATGGTGACGTGGTGACATAATGGTACAGTGTTGTCACTTAAGACTGTATAACAGTACATCTGTATACACAAATGGTGATCTGCAATAAATGCATTAGTACTGTTGCAAACACACACACACACACACACACACACACACACACACATATCTATCTATCTGTCTGTCTTTCTATCTATCTATCTATCTATACGTGTATATACAGTATATATATATATATATATATATATAATGTATAAAACCATTCTCAGTATCAGTTTCTACCGATTTTGCCAATATATAAGTACCTTAACCCCTACACGCTGAGGGTTTTCCAATGTCAGATGCTCTTCCCCATGTGGGATTTCCATGATTTCAAAAAAAATACCCTTACTTCAAACCCCAACATCTGCAAAATTATAACAACTAGAGAAAAAATTAAAGACTCACCAACTATTCCTCTTTCAAAGGAAAGTATCCCCACGTCTCCAGGTGATCCCGTCGATGAATAAGGACAAGTTAAAAGTTCAAAGGGTGGCAGGAAGAAGCATGACGGTATCCACATCAATGGGCGATGTTCCGCACCCAAAATCGTGACGGTTGTAAACTCAACCGGAGCGTAGAGGTTATTTTCATGATGTGGCAAGTATTATCAAATCATGGAGGAATAAAGCCCGATGAGAATTTGTATTTTAAGCTGGTGTACTTCCCTTTCCGGAAACTTCCCTAGTAATCCTGGTATTGCCGATAAACAGTGCACTGGGATGGTGGGTTAGTGGGTGAGTGGCTGGGTAGGTTAATAGGTGGGCACTTAGGTGGGCAAGTTCTTGGAGGGCAAGGCCTAATTAAATTTTACTTCTCTAGCATGCAGGAACACATGAGTGACATGTAACAGCTTCGGGGGGAAGGGATTGTCTTTCATTATTGAGCGGTAGCTTCCCTATGAGGAGGTGGCATCGCAGACTTGTATCAACACTCACTGGCTCTCTTTAATGGGGAAATGGTGTCCTGGAGTGGGAGACCCTCCTGAGGTGGGTAAGACTATCCAGCTTCGCAGTGAGATAAAACGACAACTAAGATTGGGATGGAAGGACTTTGCTAAGTAATTTCATGAAGGACAGGATTTGCTCTATAAAACTTTACGGAATAAATTTGTCCTTCCTGTTCCATTATGTATATCTGAACGGTGGAATCTGACAAAATCCTTGCGACGTAATATTAAGAGTGCTCAGAGGGGAATAGGAGGGGAATACATGGAGTTAGAGACTGTCCAGAATAAGTTAACAGCGAAAACCAGAGGATATATTTATTCACTTTGATCAAAGGGCATACGTAGAAGTGGGCAGATCATGTCCTTCATAAATGAGATAGCAGATCTACAATCAGGGTATCTGAATGCATACCCAAAGAAGGAATGTGATGAAGAGAGTAAACTTGGCGGGATAAAGTTTGGAAATTTAATGGAGCAAAATGAACAGGGTTAAAAGTCGATAAATCAGAGTAAAATAGATTAAGACCCTTTGTTCTACAGTGGACTGACTCGATCATGATGATGTTCATAGCTTTTCGGTTCAAAATTGTGCACTTGCAAAAAAGCAAATGTTTATCCATATTTCTTTCACAATATACTCTACAACTGTTGTGATGATACTTGTAACAGTACTGGTGAATAGTGGTAGTGATGTTAGTGTCAATGATGAGAGACTCAACCCATGTCGTGACGATAGTGGTGGTAGTATGGTTGCATAGTGGTAGGCTTGTTAGTGGTAGTGATGGTAGTGGCTGTGATAGTTGTTGTAGTGATGATAGTGGTATAATGGTAGAGGTATTGATGATACTGATAGCGATGACAATAATTGTGTTGATGGATGATGTAAAGCTGTTATTTGCTTGTCAAAATATTTCAGTTACTTATATGCCTACTCGGTAAAGTAGAGAAAGTACTTGCATCTAGAAGCAGTCTGGAGTACATGTATATGTGCAAAATTTAAGGGTATGATACCGCCATCTATTTTTCCCAAGAATCTTGATACCAGGTATGTAAAGGAATGTTAGGTCCCGGTCCTCACGCTGCCACAGGCTCCAACAGCAGTAGTACAGTACGGTACAGGAAGGACGTTGCCCAGTGAGTTGGTCTTCCTGTGGTCAGCCTTTAGGTGTGCAATACACAAGATCAGCTGAGGCGAAAATAAACACTGGCTTCTTAAAGTTCACTGTCTTTATTTTCCAAATAGTTCCACTTAATGCTTTCCAACTTCTCTTCACTGTTCCACAAGCACTGGGGCTATATACAAACTTTACTAACTGCAATTAAACTTATTGCTTAACAACACTTCACATTTCTCAAGTACCAATGATACACTAACTTCAATAACCCGTCACTGTTTGCCACTGTTTTCACAAGTACAAAAAATATACAATCTTCACCAAAACCGACTTCACTCAGACTGAACTGAAAACCGACTGAACTTGTTCTAGTCTCCACACCATCTTATATAAGCTTGCATTACTCTCTAAATTTCTATATTTTTTCCACATTTCTGGTGTATTCTAGAGAAAGAGCACAGTTACCAACTCAGAGACAGCCCATAACATGTCAAAGTCTTCTTACAATACATAATTATAACACTCTAAATCATTTATCATACGAACTTCAATTACATAATTTAACAAGGAATCACATTAAAACATTATAAAGAAAAAGAGCACAAAAATAAATGCATAACTTACGAAACAACTACGCTCATAAACAGCAGGCAAACTGGCAACTCTGACACGTACCGATCCTAGCTACAGTACGGTAAACATCGAGAAACGTCTCGAAGATACGAGACTACCTAATTGGCAAATCCCCTTTCATAACAGGATGAATGATGACAATGGAGTCCGAAGAGTATTGGAATAGGGAAAGTAGTGGATAGATTATGGCAGAGTAATAGAAACTGTACGGTAAGTGAATATTAAGAAAAAAAAAATGGTGAGAAACAAGACAGAACACACAAGATTTTATGTGTTCCCTTTTGAATACATATTGGTTTCTATTCATTGCATTTTAATGGTGTTTCCTGGAACCAGGTCACTTCAATCACACGCTAAGGTGTAGACAGAGTGTATCCCTCACTGTGTCACATATTCATTCTCTCAGCGAGTCCCTGGACCTTTTTGAACAAGAAAGACCAAGCCTTTTAAGGGTTCTGAGGTTTGAACGTATAAATACATATACATAGAGGTAAGGAATACAAGTAATATATTCGACAGCTTACCTGCATTGTTTCAGTATATATATATATATATATATATATATATATATATATTGAAACAATGATGAGATGAAAGAGACAGAGATTGTCCAGGTGCTTGAGGGTGCGAAAGTGGATGTATGTGGAATAACTGAAACAAAATGGAGAGGAGAAAGTGTGAGAGAATGGCAGAATGGATGGGGTATATGTACAGGAGTAGGTGAGAATGAGAGGGCAAAGGAAAGAGTATGCATAGTTGGGAGTAAAAGATGGAAGAAGAGCATAAGACAGTATGGATCACTTGGGTCAAGGATTTTGTGGGTAAAGTTGAAAGTTGGAATACAAATGTGGGCGATTGTCTGTGTGTATGCGCCAACGCAAGATCGTGCTAGCAGAGTGAGAGAAGAGTTCTGGACAAATGTAGAAGTGTGCATGGAAAAGTTTGGAAGGAATGAGAGAGTGTTTTTGATCGGTGATATGAATGGTAAAAGTTGGGAATGTGAAGGTGGATGGAATACTTGGTGAGTGGGGTGTGCCTGCTGAGATAGATGAGAATGGGAGTGCGTTAGTGGACATTTGTTGCTGGGAGGGGGTTGGTGATAGCCAATACCCTCTTCAGGCATAAAATGATCCACAGGTATACATGGCAAGTGATGAGAAGGGTGGGTGGTGAACTGAATGAGAGGAAGGCAATGATTGATTATGTGTGTGTGAATGAAAGGATGCGAAGATGTGTAATGGATGCAAGAGCTTATAGAGGTTGGGGGAGTGGACTTTCTGACCACTACTTTGTGGTGGCCAGAATTAGGATCCAAGTAAGATGAAGAATAGAAGAAGGGAAAGACGAGAGGGAGGAGTAGTTGCAAGGAGAGTGGAAAGGTTACAAGAGAATGAGAAAAAGGCAGAGTATAAGAGAGAGGTTGAGGAAAGATTGGGCAAATATGAATTGGAGCAGATGGGAGATGTGGAAGGTGTGTGTAGGATATTTACAGAAGAAATATGTGCAGCATGTGATGTGGTGTGTGGAAGGAATAGAAGACGGAGGGGGGTGCAAGGATCAGCGTGGTGGACTGAAGAAGTGAGACAGCCTGTGGCACAAAAGAAGAAAGTATACAATGAATGGATGAGAAATAGGGGCGTGGAAGAAGTTGAGAGGCAGAAGAGAGACATATGTAGAAAGAAAGAGAGAGGTGAAAAGATTAGTAAGAGAGAGTAAGAAGAGATTGGATGAGGAATTTGGATGGAATTTGAGTGTAATGTGGAGGGACTGTAAGAAAATGTTCTGGAAAGAGGTAAAAAGAGTAAGACAGGGTGGAAGTGAAGTTAGCAGGGGAGTGAAAGATAAAAATGGTAGATTACTAGTGGAGAAGGGTGAAAAAGTGAGCAGATGGAGAGAACACTATAAGGAATTGTTGAACATACAGGATGGAAGTAATGCGAGTTTAAGTGGCTGGGGAATGGCTAGGAGAAGGAGGGCGGTGAGAAGACAGGAAGAAATCAGTAGGATAGAAGTTGTGGAAGCAATGAAGAAAGTTAAATCAGGGAAAGCCCCAGGAATTGATGGAGTGTGTGGTGAAAGGATGAAGCATAGGGGAGAGATAGTAGTAGAATGGATGTGGAAGATGTGCAGATTGGCCTGGGAGGAAGGTAGAGTCCTGGAGGATTGGAAGTCAGGTATAATTATTCCCTTGTACAAAGGAAAAGAGGAAAAAGAAGTGTGTGGTAATCATAGGGGCATTTATCTTCTTAGTATAATAGGAAAAGTGTATAGTAGGATACTTATTGACAGAGTTAGAGAAAGAACAGAGAAATTAGTTGGAGAAGAACAGGGAGGCTTTAGGAAGGGAAAAGGTTGTGTAGATCAGATATTCATTCTTAGATCTTTAGTGGAAAAGTTTCTAGAGAAGCGAAAGAAGTTGTAGGCGGCTTTCATGGATTTGGAGAAAACATATGACAGGGTGGATAGACAAGGATTCTGGAAAGTGTTAAGAATATATGGAGTAGATGGGAAGTTGTTGAATGCTGTGAAGAGTATGTACGATGGTGCGAAGGCTGCAGTGCGTGTGGATGGTGAACTAAGTGAATTTTTCTCTTTGAAAGTTGGGTTGAAACAGGGATGTGTCATGTCTCCATGGTTGTTCAATCTGTACATGGATGGGGTAATAAAAGAGGTACAAGGTAGGGTAGTGGATGTTGGAGTGGCCTTGGTGAGAGAGGATAGTGTTTGGAAACTCCCTGTACTGCTGTTTGCAGATGATACTGTGTTGTTGAGAGAAGACGAAGGGGAGCTGCAAGGCTTGGTGGATGAGTTTGGGAGAGTGTGTAAGAAACGGAATCTAAAGGTGAATGTAGGGAAGAGTAAAGTGATGATCTTTGAGAGAGGTGAAGTCAGTGAATGTACAGCGAGGTTGGATGATGAGGAATTGGAAAATGTGAGTACGTTTAAGTACTTAGGTAGTGTGATGAGTAAGGATGGAGGTTTGGAGGGTGAAGTGCTTGAAAGGGAACAGCAGTGAAGAAAGGTTGCTGGTTCTTTGAAAGCAGTGATAAGAAACAGGGAAGTGAGCATGGAAGTGAAAAAGTTACTACATGATAGTATTGTGATACCAACTCTAACGTATCAAAAGTGAAGCTTGGACGTTGTTAGAAGGACACAAGTCAAGAGTGAGAGCAGAGGAAATGAGTTATTTAAGAGGAGCCTGTGGAGTCATATGGAGAGACAGGCTGACGAACGAGGATATAAAGGAGCGTTGTGGTGTGGATGTGGATGTGATAGGACGCGTTATGAGGAACACACTGAGGTGGTTTGGCCATGTGGAGAGGATGGAGGGTGAAAGACTGACGAAGAGAGTGTATGTGAGTGAGGTGGAGGGGGGAAGAGGGAGGAGGAGGCCGAGGATAAGATGGAGGGATCGGGTGGAAAGGTATATGAGAGAGGAGGGTGTGAGTTGGGAGCAGGGCAGTGAAATATCGGGGGACAGGGCGACTTGGAGGCGAATTGTTTGTGGCCACCCCAAACGGGATTGAGGCGTCTGGCAATATATATATATATATATATATATATATATATATATATATATATATATATATATATATATATATATATTTATATATATATATATATATATATATATATATATATATATATATATATATATATATATCAGCAGGGTTTTTTTGTTTATTTTTTTCTGGCCTATCAACCATTGGGGCCAAAGCCCCTGGCCATTAAGGCCGTATATATATATATATATATATATATATATATATATATATATATATATATATATATATATATTCACACACACTTCCATGCATATAGACAGGCACACTTTCATGCACACGTACATCTATATATATATATTCACACACACTTCCATGCATATAGACAGGCACACTTTCATGCACACGTACATCTATATATATATATATATATATATATATATATATATATATATATATATATATATATATATATTCACACACACTTCCATGCATATAGAGAGGCACACTTTCATGCACACGTACATATATATATATATATATATATATATATATATATATATATATATATATATATATATATATATGTATATATATATATATATATATATATATATATATATATATATTTTATTTTTTGTTTTTATTTTTTTTATTTTTTCTTGGTTTTATATTTTTTATACCTTATATTATAAAGAAAAACCTAATCTAAAGACCCTAAAACTAATCACCTAACAAACAAATCGCTAACGTACAGTAAATCCTACAGAGACAAATAGCTAGACCTACACTAATGGTAAAGATACCTCGACTAACAGAACACCATCGACAGCAGATATGTAATGCCTTTCTACATTACTTACCTGCACTCATCACCTGGTGACTGTCAGTCGAGGCACAACCTAATATAGGGGACATGAATATATGAAAGGGAACCAGACTAATTAGGAACATTTCCATATACGTCAGCTGTCGGCCCTAATTAGCACAACTTGAACAATATGGTATAATCTATTTACATAATTTGTACAAAAAGTGAAGTACTTTGCCCAATAGACCACCATCGACTGTAAGTGCCCAATACCTTTCTATATTGCACACTTGCACTCATCAGCTGGTGACTGTTAGTCGAGGAACGGGGCTTAATGTAGGGGACATCTATATTAGAAATAGATCAGTGGGGGGAGGAACTATTTCAAATATGTCAACTGTCAACCCTAATTAATAGTACAATATATACATAATTACAGTCGATAAAAAACCATAACCATATAGTAAAAAGTCACATCACTCTGATCAGTCCAGTCTCTCTCAAGAAAGCCATCAATTTATCAGTTATAACAATGTCCCCATCACCCAGGATGATGGAAAGGGTGAAGGGGACGTCTGCTGCGCTGCAGTAATTTATAAGTGAAGCACATTCATGAATAAATCGGCGACAGCGCAGGATAATATGACTGATAGATAACACCGCTTCACAGATGTCACAGTGCGGTGGGAATCACTTTTCTATATAAGGTTTCATGTGTGTGAGCATGGTGGCATTAAGCCGTAGTCGCGCCAACACTCTTTATTCCAGGTGACAGGGACGGTTGGCAGGGTCCCAGTCGCCCAGATACGGCTTACACGTTCGAATATTAGTCTGGTCCACTGACCTTGCCACAGAAGATTTAATGATTTCTTTCCGATAGAGAGACTCGACCGTAGATCACGAGGAACGTCCCACGTCTCCTCGAGCTCTACAGCCGACTTTGCAAGTAAGTCAGCCTGCTCATTGCCGTAGATATGACAATGACCAGGCACCCAGATCAGCATGAATGACTTGTTGCATGAATGCAACTTATTAACAATGCGGCCCTGGATCTCGTTTGAGTCCGTAGTACAAGATGCGATTGCCTGAAAGGCTGACTTCGAGTCTGAAAATATGACAAATGAGTCATGCTGAGAATTTAGAGCATAGTCTATGCCTCTATGGCTTTGTCAATAGCAAAAAGTTCGGAGGTAAACACAGATGTATGAGTCGGCAATCGATACCTGAGGGCACATTCAGTAGACCATACACTAGCACCCACACATTCACTCGACTTGGAGCCGTCGGTGTACAATTGGTGGGACCCCAAGTGACGAATGATGATGCTACGAAACAACTGGTGGACCTCCGCCTCCAGCGCCTTGGCCTTTGGTGCTGGGAGCCAAGAACATCAACAGTAAAGCCAGGTGGCTCCCAAGGCGCTATATTTTTAAACACCAACTTGTCACAGTCACTGATGTCCACACCAAGCTCCTGAGTTAGTAAGTGGAGGCGAACGGCAAGTGGCCGACGCACCCCCCACAGACGGTGGTGGTATTGACTCAGGGGGGTACAGGCCACATTGCCGATACTACTTTTCCTATATGTTCTGAGGCCATAGGACCAAGTCAGGTGGTCACGGCGAATACAGAGGGGAGACACATTCGCCTCCACTTCCATACGAGCTACACAGGTACACCGGATGGCTCCAAGACACATTTGCAAACATTCATTCTGCAACACATCCAGTCCTTTCAGCATGGCATCGGATGCCAAGCCATACACCTGTGCGCCATAGTCTAGCTTTGATCGAATAAGGGACTTATACACCATTAATAAAGATTTTCTGTCGGCACCTCATGTAGTACCCGCTAGGTACTTGAGGACATTTAACGGTTTATCACAACGAGCAATCAAATTATTAACATGAATTTTGAAGTTCAAACGACGATCAAAATGTATTCCCAAAAACTTTACAGAATCTTGAAAAGGTACCGCCTGAAATCCAATGTTAAGCACAAATTAGGTACGTTACAATTAGTGAAGACTACAGCGGCACACTTAGGGACAGAAAACTTAAATCTCTACTGCAAGGCCCATGGTGGACGGAATCAAAGGCTGCTTGAATCCGCCCAGCCAAAAATTGTGCATTATGGGAAGAGTGCCATATTGCACAATCGTCAGCGTAGGGCAAGTATTTAAGATTCCTCGGGATGGGAGCTGATGACAGAATATCATTGATCATAATGCTAAATAAAGTGGGACTAAGAACACTTCCCTGCGGCACCCCGTTTTCCTGGATAAATATATCCGATGTAACGTTATGGGGCAATTTGAGAGAGAAAGTTCTGTCTCTTAAGAAATTTGTGAAAAAAATAGGCAAATTACCTCTTAAACCATAAGCATAGAGCTTCATTAGTATACCGTGTCACCATGTCATGTCATAGGCTTTATGGATGTCCAAGAATACCCCTATCATGAATTCTTTATTGGCAAATGCCTATGCAATACAATGCTCCAAATTCATTGAATGATCTAGTGAACTTCTGTATTTACGGAAGCCACACTGTTGATCATTTAACAAATTCTTCGACTCTAAAACAAAAAGAAGCCTATTATTAACCATGCATTCCATAACCTTACATAGACAAGAAGTCAACACAATGGGACGAAATGAAGTGGGATTCATAAGACGACCAGCCTCTTTGGGTATCAGTATGACGTGTGCAAAGTGCCATGAGTTTGGGAATGTTCGAGACGCCCAACTCTCACTATACAATGCTAACATCTTAATCAGGTTGTTCTGATTAAGATGCTGGATTGTACCGTACGTGATGGTGTCTGGTCCAGGGCTGGTGTCTTTACAGGATTTAAGGGCAAGGAGCAGTTCATCTTGCGCAAACTCTTGGTTGTATGGGGAGTCTACGTCTTCTGTGGCAAAGTCTATTAATTGTAGCTCAGCCGTGCGTTTATGATGTTGGAAACGCTGGTCATAATTGGCTGAGCTACTTACGTGGGAAAAACTCCTGGCGAGGATGTTAGCAACGTCCATGGGCTCGTCATAGATGTTGGTAATCACCTGCAGGGTGGTGATAGGGAAGTATGGGCCTTTAGTATTTAATATTCTGATAGTGGACCAGACTTTTCTTAATGGTGTATGAGTCACCGTGGACACAAAGGACCGCCAGGAGTCACGTTTGGCCCTTCTTATTATTCTCCTTGCCTCAGACCGTGCCTGTTTGTATGCAATCAAATTTTCCTCAGTGGGCTGACTATCAAAAATCCCGTATCTCCTGTTGCGTTATCTTAATGCTTGTCGGCAATCCAGCGTCCACCAAAGTGCTCTATGCTTCGCATGAACTGTAGAAGTCTTGGAAATAGCAGCCTCAGCTGCGTGTAATATGAAAGAAGTTACATTTTCGACCCTAACATCTATGGTCTCCCCAGATATATCTAAATTGGCAGTCCTTGAGAAGGATCCCCAGTCTGCTTTCTTATAGTTAAATTTTGGAGGTGCAGGGTCTGAAACGATGTCGCGTGTATAAGAAAGACAGATGGGTAAATGATCACTTCCCAAGGAGTCGTCATAAGGGTCCCATGAGAAATCTTGATGTATACCAGGGGAGGCCAAAGATAAGTCAATGGCCGAAAAGTTATCAGTACAATCATCTGCAGAAATGCAAAAAAGCAAATGTACTCGTCCATCGCATACTTGCGTAGTGTCGGAATAGCCGTGTATATGACAAAGTAGGCCAGGGCAGTGCACTGAGACTGCTAGGAGGTTATCATTTAAGGAGCTAACGGGGAAAATACTCGACATTATTCCTTTCCCTTTATAATAGAGTGGGGGTGGGTCCTTCTATCAAAGGTGTCCTTCATATTGATTTATGTGACAAGATAATCAAATTCTGCTTGGAGAGATGGAAAAAATAACCTGCTTAATGAATGAGACGTGGATGTAGTGAATGTACTTTGGGATGGTTTAATACTTAAAATGAACGAGGTGGTAAACAGGATAACAGCTTAAGAGGATTGGACAGCTTAAGCGGTTTAACAAATAAACAGATTACTAGATTAACTGAGAAATAGACAGGTAGACTGACACAGACTGAGATGACAGAGGCAGAGTAAAGGAACGAAACAAATCTCTTCTTTTTTGTAATACTCTCATCTCCTCCCCCATGTTTGATGTCTGTCTATCTATATACCTAGGCCGCTTCCCCCAAGGAAAGGGAGGTAGCCGAGACAGGACGACACACTCCCCATTTACTCATCCATTCAAACACATTCATTCGCATCTTAGCCCAAAGGGGAGAAGGGACAGATCCTCACTGCACCACACCGCACGAGGGACAACTGCGCAATGCAATCATTGACATCTGCACCAGGGCCTGACAGCAGAGCTGGTTTACCCCTACCACATCATAATAGACCCATCCCTTTACCCACACCTGACCTGACTAGCTAATCAGACCAAATGCGGGAGAATCTCCCCTCAGGGCTGCTTCATCATTTATTCATTCACAGTTTCTCTCCATTTATTTCTGTCACGCACAGCCACTCTTCCTTGCTCAACAGACATCCCTCTCGCATCCAGCGCTCTCTTCACACTGTCCAACCATCCTATTTGTGGTCTTCCTCTCAGCCTTACACCTCTCACATCAGCTCTAGTTATCTTTTTCACAAATTGCTCATTATCCATTCTCTCCATATGCCCAAACCATCGCAACACCCTCTGCTCAACTCTACTAGCCATCTCCCGAACAACTCCAGTTCTCCTTTGCACTTCATCATTTCGCACTCGATCCAGACGCATCACTCCACACATACTCCTCAGACACCTCATCTCCATTACATTCAAACTTTTCCTCTCTGCTACACCCATATTCCATGTTTCAGCCCCATATAATGTAGTTGGTACCACAACACCCTCATACAGCCTTCTCTTTACATCCATTCTAAGCGAACGACATCTAAACATTTTTTTCATTCCTCCCGGCACCTTTCCTACTTCATTCATTCTAAGCTTCACTTCTGCATCTATTCTTCCATCCACAGCATCGTGTGACCCTAAATACTTAAAACAATCTACCCCCTCAAGCAATTAACCATTCAAAACTATATTCATCCCCCTACCATCTACCAACCTCGTACACTTCATCACTTTACTCTTATTCTCATTTCTTTCAATTTCCTCCTTTCACACACCCTTCCAAACTCCTCTACCAACTGTCTCAATCTCTCCTCTGAATCAGCCACCAGTGCAGTATCATCTGCAAATAGCAGCTGCTTCAGATTACACTCTCCACCATCAACATTCACCAGACTCAGACCTCCACCTAAAACTCTTGCATTCACCTCCCTTACAACACCATCCATATAAATATTAAAAAAACAAGGCGACATCACACATCCCTGTCACAGCCCCTCTCTCGCGGGAAACCAATTACTCACAGCATTTCCCACTTTTACACACGCTCTACTATTTACATAAAAACTTTTCACTCCTTTTAGTAACCTACCATCAAGTCCATACAATCTTAAAACAGTTCACAAAGCCTCCCTATTAATTCTATCATACTATCTATCTATCTATCTATTACTTGACGCCTCAATCCCGTTTGGGGTGGCCACAAACAAAACGCCTCCACGTCGCCCTGTCCCCCCTCCATTTCACTGCCCTGCTCCCAATGCACACCCCCCTCACTCATATACCTCTCCACCCCATCCCTCCATCTCATCCTCGGCCTCCCCCTCCCTCTTCCCCCCTCCACCTCACTCACATACACTCTCTTCGTCAGTCTTTCACCCTCCATCCTCTCCACATGGCCAAACCACCTCAGTATGTTCCTCATAACGTTTCCTATCACATCCACATCCACACCACAACGCTCCTTTATATCCTCATTCTTCACCCTGTCTCTCCATGTGACTCCATAGGCTCCTCTTAAATAACTCATTTCCACTGCTCTCACTCTTGACTTGTGTCTTTCCGAAAACGTTCAAGCTTCACTTCCATACGTTAGAGCTGGTATCACAATACTGTCATGTAGTAACTTTTTCACTTCCATGCTCACTTCCCTGTTTCTTATCACTGCTTTCAAAGAACCAGCAACCTTTCTTCCTTGCTGTACCCTTTCAAGCACTTCACCTTCCAATCCTCCATCCTTACTCATCACACTACCCAAGTACTTAAACGTACTCACATTTTCCAATTCCTCATCATCCAACCTCGCTGTACATTCACTGACTTCACCTCTCTCAAAGACCACCACTTTACTCTTCCCTACATTCACCTTTAGATTCCGTTTCTTACACACTCCCAAACTCATCCACCAAGCCTTGCAGCTCCCCTTCGTCTTCACTCAACAACACAGTATCATCTGCAAACAACAGTACAGGGAGTTTCCAAACACTATCCTCTCTCACCAGGCCCACTCCAACATCCACTACCCTACCTTGTACCTCTTTTATTACCCCTTCCATGTACAGATTGAACAACCATGGAGACATGACACATCCCTGTTTCAACCCAATCTTCAAAGAGAAAAATTCACTTAGTTCACCATCCACACGCACTGCAGCCTTAGCACCATCATACATACTCTTCACAGCATTCAACAACTTCCCATCTACTCCATATATTCTTAATACTTTCCACAATCCTTGTCAATCCACCCTGTCATATGCTTTCTCCAAATCCATGAAAGCCGCCTACAACATCTTTCGCTTCTCTAGAAACTTTTCCACTAAAGATCTAAGACTGAATATTTGATCTACAGAACAGAACCTCTTCCCTTCCTAAAGCCTCCCTGTTCTTCTCCAACTAATTCCTCTATTCTTTCTCTAACTCTGTCTATAAGTAACCTACCATACACTTTTCCTATTATACTAAGAAGACAAATGCCCCTATGATTACCACACACTTCTTTTTCCCCTTTCCCTTTGTACAAGGGAATAATTATACCTGACTTCCAATCCTCCGGGACTCTACCTTCCTCCCAGGCCAATCTACACATCTTCCACATCCATTCTACTACAATCTCTCCCCCATTCTTCAGCATTTCACCACACACTCCATCAATTCCTGGGGCTTTCCCCAATTTAACTTTCTTCATTGCTTCCACAACTTCTATCCTACTGATTTCTTCCTGTTTTCTCACCTCCCTCCTCCTCCCAGCCATTCCCCAGCCACTTGTACTCACATTACTTCCATCCTGTATGTTCAACAATTCCTTATAGTGTTCTCTCCATCTGCTCACTTTTTCTCCCTTCTCCACTAGTAATCTACCATTTTTATCTTTCACTCCCCTGCTAACCGCACTTCCACCCTGTCTTTTTCTCTTCACCTCTTTCCAAAACATTTTCTTACAGTCCCTCCACTTTACACTCAAATTCCTTCCAAATTCCTCATCCACTCTCTTCTTACTCTTTCTTACCAATCTTTTCACCTCTCTCTTTCTTTCTACATATAACTCTCTCTTCCACATCTCAACTTCTTCCACGCCCCTATTTCTCATCCATTCATTATATGCTTTCTTCTTTTGTGCCACAGCCTGTCTCACCTCTTCAGTCCACCACACTGTTCCTTGCACCCCCCTCCGTCTTCTCTTCCTTCCACACACCACATCACATGCTGCACATATTTCTCCTGTAAATATCTTACACACACCTTCCACGTCCCCAATCTGCTCCAATTCATATTTGCCCAAACGTTCCTCAACTTCTCTCTTATACTCTGCCTTTTTCTCATCCTCTTGTAACCTTTCCACTCTTCTTGCAACTACTCCTTCCTCTCGCCTTTCCCTTCTTCTATTCTCCATCTTACTTGGATCCTAATTCTGGCCACCACAAAGTAGTGGTCAGAAAGTCCACTCCCACAACCTCTATAAGCTCTTGCATCCATTACACATATTCGCATCCTTTCATCCACACACACATAATCAATCATTACCTTCCTCTCATTCAATTCACCACCCACCCTTCTCATCACTCGCCATGTATACCTGTGGATCATTTTATGCCTGAAGAGGGTATTGGCTATCACCAACCCCCTCCCAGCACAAATGTCCACTAACGCACTCCCATTCTCATCTATCTCAGCAGGCACACCCCATTCACCAACTATTCCATCCACCTTCACATTCCCTATTTAACATTCATATCACCAATGAAAAACACTCTCTCATTCCTTCCAAACTTTTCCATGCACACTTCCACATTTGTCCAGAACTCTTCTCTCATTCTGCTAGCACGATCTTGCGTTGGTGCATACACACAGACAATCGCCCACATTTGTATTCCAACTTTCAACCTTACCCACACAATCCTTGACCCAACTGATCCATACTGTCTTATGCACTTCTTCCATCTTTTACTCCCAACTATACATACTCCTTCCTTTGCCCTCTCATTCTCACCTACTCCTGCACATATACCCCATCCATACTCCCATTCTCTCACACTTTCTCCTCTCCATTTTCTTTCAGTTATTCCACATACATCCACTTTCGCACCCTCAGGCACCTGGACAATCTCTCTCTTTCACCTCATCATTCGCTCCTCTTACATTCCATACGCTTTCTCTAAATCCATGAATGCCTAAAACACATCCTTGCCTTTCGCTAAATACTTTTCACACACTTGTCTCACAGCAAACACCTGATCCACACATCCCCTCCCTCTCCTAAAGCCATACTGCTGATCACCAATCATTCCCTCTGTACCCTCTCTAACTCTCATAATTAACACTCTACCATAAACCTTACCTACAACACTCAACAGACTTATACCCCTAAAGCTAGTACATTCATACTTATCACCCTTGCCTTAATACAATGGGACCACACAAGCACTTGCCCAATCAATTGGCACCATACCTTTCACAAAGCACACATTCAACAATCTTACTAACCAGTCAACAATAGTTACTCCACCACCCTTCAGGCATTCCACAGCACACCCATCCATACCTGCAGCTTTCCCTGTTTTCATCTCCTTTACTGCCTTCTCCACTTCCTCCTTCGTGATCAAAGAATCATTCAACTCTCCCAACACATTTATTCCTTGCACCCTTCCATCTGCCACAACCTTAGCCACCCTTTCCTCCTCTACATTTAACAATCTTTCAAAATACTCTGCCCATCTCTTCCATACTGCAACCATTTCACTTATCATCCTTCCATCCTGTGCTTTTACTCGCTCTTC
Organism: Coenobita brevimanus; assembly: GCF_032717465.1. NCBI lineage: Eukaryota > Metazoa > Arthropoda > Malacostraca > Decapoda > Coenobitidae > Coenobita > Coenobita brevimanus. The sequence goes on along the minus strand of NC_136957.1, from coordinate 6,795,233 downwards.
ATTCCCAGACTCTCCCTTTCGCACCTTTTCACCTCCTTCCAAAACATTTTCTTACTCTGTTGAAAATTCCCAGTCAGCCGCCTAACCCACCTCTCATCTGCTGCCACTTTAGCATCACGCACAGCCCTTCTCGCCCTATTCCTCTTTTCCTTATACATCTCATATGAAACCTCATTCTTCCTTTGCAGCCACACTTCATATGCCTGTCTCTTCTCAGCCACAGCCATACTTACTTCCTCGCATCATCATTCACTTCCTTTTCTTACACCACCACCCACACGTCTCACACCACACACCTCTTCTGCATGCCCCACGACAGCACTCTTAAACAACTGCCATTCCTCCTCCACACTGCCATTTTCCTGATCTTTCACTGCGTTTCATTCATCTTTCAATTTCTCCTGATACTTTATCTTTTTCTCTCTTTTATCCAACTCACTCACTTTCAAAACCTCCCTGCCACACCTAACCCTCCTAGCTCTCACCCATCTCTTACCTACTCTTAACTTTCCCTCCACGAGGTAGTGGTCAGACATACCGCCACCCTCCCCTCTCAGAACTCTCACATCCAACAATCTTCCTATTACATTCCTAGACACAACCACATAGTCCATTAAAGCTCTATCAACAACCCTTCCACCCTCCTGTTTCACCCATGTATACTTACAAATATCTTTCTTCTCACACAGCGTATTTCCAATCACCATCTCTCGCCCAACACACATCCCTATCATTCGTTCCCCATTTTCATTTCTTCCAGGCACACCATGCATACCAACTACACCTTCAGCTGCTACATTTCCGACTCTAACATTCAGATCTCCCATCATTACCACAACCACATTCGCTCCAAAACTCTGCAGACACTCATCAACATCATTCCAGAAAGACTCCCTCTCTTCTTCATCCCTTTCACTACCAGGCCCATATGCACTCACAAACACCCACAACTCACGTTCAAATTTCGCTTTCACCCACATCAGTCTCGATGACACCTCCTTCCATTCAATCACACACTGCTGTACTTCCGGACTCACTAACAAGGCCACACCTTCTCTTGCCCTTCCTCTATCAGCGCCTGACAATCTTCCATTCACACTTCCAAACATAGACTAACCTTACCCTTTCATCTTCGTTTCACTCAAAGCTAACACGTCCAACTTTCTTCTCACAAACATTCTCCCAATCTCCTCCCTTTTAGCCTCAATCGTACTACATCCACGCACATTCATAGACTCAATCTTCAGGGCACAAGGATAACTCAATCCCCCATCCCTTTCTCTGGCCTGTCTCTTTTTAGGAATTAAAATAAACAGAGGAGGGGGTCCCTAGTCCCCTCAGCCCGCCCCTTTTAATTGCCTTTTACAACACGCAGGGAATACGGTGGCAGTATTCTTCCTAACACAACCTGACCGCAGAGTTGTAGTACCACCCCATAGTGCGGCCAGATTGTGTCCCCCCCGCCACAGGGGGGATGTTTGATGTAAACTAAAAAAAAAAAATGCATATACTGACCTTGCCATGTTTAGCATTTACCTAATCCTGGCAATGATGCTCTTTGACAATGTTCTCAAGGACAATACGTCAATGTCTTGGCTGACAGCCAATCACTTCATTAATTTCAGTAAATATATACAAGAAATGGCTTTTTTACTTATAGATCATTCACACAAGCGCACGGGAATCTTGTAAAATATGGCATCCGACCTTCTTTTGTATACAGGGGTGTGAAAATGCATGCCCGTAAGATGGACAGTTATACGGTGAATCTATATGAATATATGATTGCACAGTTTATTTTTATTTTTTACTTTTGTTTTCAAAGCAAAGCCACTCACTCGAGGCTGAACTGGCCAGTACATTAAGTTCTTCACGCTCGGTGCACATGTGTTCCTAATCGTTATTATGTTTCTTTGATCCATTTATTTATTTATTTTTTTTTCTTGAATTCATCTACTCGCACTCCTTAAAAAAAAATTGATTAATATATAAAATATAAGTTTTCAACACATCTTTTAATCCAAAGAAAATTTAAAGTATAGTTGGTACAGAGTGAATAATTACCACCATCCAAGGAAATGTTTACAGACAGAATATAATGTCCAAGTCTTGGACTCTTCCATGTACGAGTAGAGAACGTTCTATATGTTGCTGGAGAGACTTGGAATCCTTATTGTCTAGGCCAGTGCTATTCAACCTGGGTGGACGGTCCACCTTAGGGTGGACGAAATTCAGTGTGGGGTGGACAGCTTTCTTTGGGTGGACAGAGGGTGGACCAGATCATTACCGTATATGGATAGAATAAAAAAGAAGAAATAAATAATATAATACAAGTGGAGAATTTACATATGTGTGGTCAAAGATAGCCTGTATGTTGATTTTTCTGTAGCTCACGATATCGTCTGGTGCCTCGATTCAGCCTGATAGCAGACAAACTGCAATACCAGCCAAGCCACTAATATTTGTTTTTTGTTTTTTTGTTTTTTGGAGGAAGATTCATGACGTTTTTGTTATAATGGCAAATATAAAACATATTGTTTGCAATTTAATTCTTGTTTTAAAATTTATGAAGACAATTTATTTGCTTTGGAACTTCAGTGATAAAATTATGTTATGTATATTTTGAATGAATGAATAATTATATGGAAGAATTTATAACAAATTTGGAAATTAAAAAAGTAAATGAAACTATTTATTCCTGCAAATGGAGATTTAAAAATGAAGAATAATTTGATTTTTGGAATATATCAAATACAACGCATATTATGTGCAATATTGCATATTGATTTGCTTCATTAGGAGAGATGCCATTTTTTAAAAATTGCACTGATGTATTTTCTCTTGTAATGAGACTGCATTATGTAATAATATGAAATGCATAATGGAAAAATAATAAACTGCAAGTTTATAATGAGTGAAATTGCTTTTACTTGCCTACATATTTGTACATTCAAGAATCTAAAAAAGTAAATATATAAGGTTAGGATCATGAGATTATACAGTTAACCAATTGGGGTGGACAGCTTTTACCAATTCAACACTAGGGGTGGACGACGCCAAAAAAGGTTGAAGAGCACTGGTCTAGGCCATTCAAGATGTATCTGGGGTAAGAGATCAGGTTCATGGTTTAGGGTAGTACGTGTTGTCTACGGAATATGCTGCATAGTAATACCACAGTCCTTTATCCTGAGATTTCTATAAGTTTTACTGTGGAAAACTGGTGTTAACTCCTTCACTACGAGGGCGATTTTTAAAAACATCTTGACATTCACCTACATTATTCGGCTTAGCAGAGACACTTTACATCGCTTCTAATTCCTTCTGGACGATAGGTGTTCCCGACTCTGATTAAAACCATGTTTAAATAGACAATATAAGAATTAAAATTATTAAGAATATAAAGCAATATCTATTTTCAACTGTCATAATTTCAACATCTAGTTAGTAGCGAAAGGAACTCTCCCTCCACAACGAGTCTCTCTCTCTCTCTCTCATATATATATATATATATATATATATATATACACACACGAGATGCTACCCAAAAGTTCCAGTAATTTGAATACTGTAGAATAAAATGTGTTACCTTACCTCCTAGTTCTCACTGATGCCTTAGAAGTAGTCCCCTTGGGCATGTATACAGTGGTCCCAGTGTTATTTCGACGAGTCCATGCATCCCCGGAAGGCTTCATGCGTGATGGTCTTCAGCACCTCCTGCGATTCTGTCTGGATCTCCTCAATCGAGTCAAATCAACGCCCTTTCAGTCGTAATTTCAGCTTGGGAAACAGGAAAATGTTGCAGGGGGCAAGATCAGACGAATAGGGTGGGTGGGGAATGATTGCCCTGTTAGTGGAAGCCAGGACCTGCCGGACAACAATTGATGTGTGGGCGGGGGCGTGTCATGATGCAGGACCCAGTCCTTGTTTTTCCACTGTTCTGGACGTTTGCGGGGGATGTTCTCCCTCAGACGCAGCAAAACTTCTCAGTAAAACTTTCCGTTGACAGATTGACCGGATAGGTCGGATTCCTTGTGAACACTCCTATGGATATCGAAGAAAACAATCAACATCGAATTGACATTGCTGCACCATTGCAAAACTGCCAAACCACCTACACACCACGTTCCAACAGTAAGCTTACCTCAACAACACGTCTGCTTACAGACACGGCCTGGGCCATACTGATGCACAAGGGGTCCTGCTGACTCCTCCTGGTGGCAAAAGGCAAATATATATATATATATATATATATATATATATATATATATATATATATATATATATATATATATATATATATATGACCTATTTGAGGATGCAGCAAAAGGTGATTGTATGGAAGTAAAATACCTCTTAAAATGAAATAAAGATACAGGAAGGAAATAACAGCGGAATAAGAGAGAGAGAGAGAGAGAGAGGCGTAGCCAGTGACAGGGGATGCGTTATGATAGAAGGTTCATTCATTCGTTTAAAGATTTCCTGCACCTATAGTGCAGGCCGGGCCATACATTAGCCCGATCAGTGGGATATAGGCTAATTAACAAATAGTAAGGGTGAAGACAGGGCCTGGGGATTACCCAGCACACACGCCCTGTCTTCTGACTGGCTTTGTGGTGTAGAGATAGTTTGTACTGAGACAGGTGGTACAGGGATACAGGAGCTGTCTTGTTTATGCCAAAACATATTGTAATTCCCTCCAGTGTCTCCATCATTTTCCCAGTGTGTGTGTGTGTGTGTGTGCGTGTGTGTGTGTTTTGGAGGGGGGGATATTAAGCTTCTTTTTGTTGAAAAGTCATTGATGTTCAATTATACGAGCGAGTTTGGGGGTTCCATTTCGCTTCCATATGTGTGTGTATCCATGTCATGTATTCAGATAAGTGCGCTTGTGTAGTGTTGCGTTCGTTCCTATCCATGGATGCCTGCCCTCACTAAAAATTATCACCTCATATATTTTCAGTGCAAATAAAAATTCACACATCAAGCTCCTCCCTGCCCCTACCCTCCCTTACCCTTTCACCCCATTTCCTCTGTCCCCTCCCTGCATTCCCCTCGCCTCCCTCCCGAACCATATGGGCCATGAAAGGGTGTCCGGTGCCGGCCAACTCACCCTTATAGCCTTCAGCCCACTTCCTGTGCAATTGTATTTTATTGTTGTTTGTTCTGTTTGCGCGAAAAATTTCACGGGTCGGCGAAACAGAGGAAGGGGGAGGGAAGGGGGAGGAGAGAGGCTGATTGGGTGAAGGGAAAGACAGTGGTGGGGAGTGGGAAAGAGGAAGAAAACTGTTGGAGAAGGTAGTAGACAGGACGGGAGTATAGGAAAACAGGAAGCAGAGGGAAGCTATAATGAATGGGTGAGAACGGGAGAGCAAGAGGCAGGGTGTCAGGCAGGAGGTAATGCGAGAAGGTAGGAAAGTGTGGGAGTGAAAGTAGGTGAGAGGTGTGTGAGTGATGAATGAAAGGTGCAAAACGAGGAGGGAGAGATGAGTGGGTGGGAAGAAGAACGGAGTAACGAGGAAGGTAATTATGGTCCTCATGAGGAAAGAAGAAGAGATGCGAAGAGGAGGGAGAGAGAGAGAGAGAGAGAGAGAGAGGGCATGAGTGAACGTTCCGGCATATACAGTACATACTCCCGCCACCTCCGCCTCTCTCTCTCTCTCTCTCTCTCTCTCTCTCTCTCTCTCACACACACACACACACACACACACACACAGATGTTCTCATTTCTGATTTTCCGTTTGTCATTTTCCCTTATGGTGCAAAGTGTCGTTCTCCTCACTCTTCACTCCTTTACACCCACATTGTCTCAGAATGGAGCTGGTGGCTTACTGGTTACGTGTACGAGATACCAGTGGAGGCACGCTGACGTCGATGGCACGCGTACCTCTCTTTAGCCCTGGTTTATTCAAATTGTTAGTGGCGGTACACCCTTTTGTTTATTCATTACACCCGCGCCTGCGCTCGCGATATAGGGAGTTTTTTTTTTTTTGTCAGCATCTGTGTGGGTGTGTGTGTGTGTGTGTGTGTGTGTGTGTGTGTGTGTGTGTGTGTGTGTGTGTGTGTGTGTGAACAAAACACCTCAGTTAATTTTAATCTGATTTTGACCAGGCTTGGTGAAGAAGTCGAAGGTCTTCATAGGAGATGGCCTACTGCTTTTGAGATCAATGAATTAGGATGAATGTCTCATAGGAAGATCAACCTAAACAGTTTCGATCCAGCCTAAATCAAACTTGGTATAGAGGGGTCGAGAATAAGGAAAGGATGAGGCAACTGACTCTGAAAACAACCAGGGGTCTAAGTCACAGGACAAGATCCAGTATTCGACTCTTTATTTCAAAGAGATCTGATTCGATTTCGACCAGATTAATTGGAATGGGTTTGGACCCGGCAGTGATGAAGAAGTAACATTTTGTGATTACCTGTTGTAGTTCACATCGCAAGGTCAAATGAAAATGTTTTGATCCAGTTTGAATCAAACTTAGTAGTAGACTTGAGGGTCAAGCAGGAAGGAAGTAAATCTGTTTCAGGAACCACGGGTTGAACGCCAAGGACACAGACATAGTCAAATGTATCGTCATGAGACCAAATGTAGGACGCTGGTGTCGCACTGTCTGAAGGTTCAGTCTTGTTATATGTCACTGAACACGATGACATGTTACTTCGACAATTTCGGTGCCTCCATGACGGAGTTAAGCCTATGTCGTGGAGCACTACAATTACACTAACAAGCACTTCTCATCCTACATACAATCTCTACTAGACAGCCTAAGCCACTTGGTAGAGATACATTGGCTGTATCGTCCCGACTTCGGTCGAGATAGGCCGGTCCTGCAGTGGATATATATATATATATATATATATATATATATATATATATATATATATATATATATATATATATATATATATATATATATATATATATTGTGATATATGAAAATGGAACACGAAATATCCTGAGTGCTTTCTTTTATTCACATATCCAGGGTAGAGCAGAAGGACTTTGCTCTCCCCTGATGATATGAATACACGTAAGAGCTCGGGATACTTCGTGTTTCCTTTTCCTTATGGATATCAATATATACATATATACCATTCGTAATCATCATCATCATCATCCGGACCTCCTTTCCCACCCTACGGCAGTGTGAGGAGTAGCAATGTCCAGACAGCCAAAATTTGCCCAGTCCAATGGTCCATGATTCCATTCACTCATCATTCAAGTCCCTGGAATCCTGGCTCTGTTCGATACTCCAAAACATTCACCACGTTCTGTAGCTTCACATAAAAGTATCCGGTGTCTATATATATATATATATATATATATATATATATATATATATCTATCTATCTATTGCCAGACGCCTCAATCCCGTTTGGGGTGGCCACAAACAAATCGCCTCCAAGTCGCCCTGTCCCCCGCCATTTCACTACCCTGCTCCCAACTCACACCCCCCTCTCATATACCTCTCCACCCCATCCCTCCATCTCATCCTCGGTCTCCCCCTCCCTCATCCACCCACCACCACGCTCACATACACACTCTTCGTCAGTCTTTCACCCTCCATCCTCTCCACAAGGCCAAACCACCTCAGTGTGTTCCTCACAACGCTTCCTATCACATCCACATCAACACCACAACGCTCCTTTATATCCTCATTCGTCAGCCTGTCTCTCCACGTGACTCCACAAGCTCCTCTTAAATAACTCATTTCCACTGCTCTCACTCTTGACTTGTGTCCTTCCAACAACGTCCAAGCTTCACTTCCGTACGTTAGAGTTGGTATCACAATACTGTCATGTAGTAACTTTTTTACTTCCATGCTCACTTCCTGTTTCTATCACTGCTTTCAAGGAACCAGCAACCTTTCTTCCCTGCTGTACCCTTTCAAGCACTTCACCCTCCAAACCTCCATCCTTACTCATCACACTACCCAAATACTTAAACGTACTCACATTTTCCAATTCCTCACCATCCAACCTCGCTATACATTCACTGACTTCACCTCTCTCAAAGACCATCACTTTACTCTTCCCTACATTCACCTTTAGGTTCCGTTTCTTACACACTCTCTCAAACTCATCCACCAAGCCTTGCAGCTCCCCTTCATCTTCACTCAACAACACAGTATCATCTGCAAACAACAGTACAGGGAGTTTCCAAACACTATCCTCTCTCACCAGGGCCACTCCAACATCCACTACCCTACCTTCTACCTCTTTTATTACCCCATCCATGTACAGATTGAACAACCATGGAGACATGACACATCCCTGTTTCAAACCAACTTTCAAAGAGAAAAATTCACTTAGTTCACCATCCACACGCACTGCAGCCTTAGCACCATCATACATACTCTTCACAGCATTCAACAACTTCCCATCTACTCCATATATTCTTAACACTTTCCACAATCCTTGTCTATCCACCCTGTCATATGCTTTCTCCAAATCCATGAAAGCCGCATACAACTTCTTTCCCTTCTCTAGAAACTTTTCCACTAAAGATCTAAGAATGAATATCTGATCTACACAACCTCTTCCCTTCCTAAAGCCTGTTCTTCTCCAACTAATTTCTCTGTTCTTTCTCTAACTCTGTCTATAAGTATCCTACCATACACTTTTCCTATTATACTAAGAAGACAAATGCCCCTATGATTACCACACACTTCTTTTTCCCTTTTCCTTTGTACAAGGGAATAATTATACCTGACTTCCAATCCTCCGGGACTCTACCTTCCTCCCAGGCCAATCTGCACATCTTCCACATCCATTCTACTACTATCTCTCCCCCATGCTTCAGCATCTCACCACACACTCCATCAATTCCTGGGGCTTTCCCCGATTTAACTTTCTTCATTGCTTCCACAACCTCTATCCTACTGATTTCTACCTGTCTTCTCACCTCCCTCCTTCTCCCAGCCATTCCCCAGCCACTTATACTCGCATCACTTCCATCCTCTACGTTCAACAATTCCTTAAAGTGTTCTCTCCATCTGCTCACTTTTTCTCCCTTCTCCACTAGTAATCTACCATGTTTATCTTTCACTCCCCTGCTAACTTCACTTCCACCCTGTCTTACTCTTTTCACTTCTCCAGAACATTTTCTTACAGTCCCTCCACTTTACACTCAAATTCCTTCCAAATTCCTGATCCACTCTCTTCTTACTCTCTCTTACTAATCTTTTCACCTCTCTTCCTTTCCACATATAACTCTCTTCTGCCTCTCAACTTCTTCCACGCCCCTATTTCTCATCCATTCATTGTATGCTTTCTTCTTTGTGCCACAGCCTGTTTCACCTCTTCAGTCCACCACGCTGTTCCTTGCACCCCTCCGTCTTCTCTTCCTTCCACACACCACATCACATGCTGCACATATTTCTTCTGTAAATATCTTACACACACCTTCCACGTCTCCCATCTGCTCCAATTCATATTTGCCCAATCGTTCCTCCACTTCTCTCTTATACTCTGCCTTTTTCTCATCCTCTTGTAACCTTTCCACTCTCCTTGCAACTACTCCTTCCTCTCGTCTTTCCCTTCTTCTATTCCTCCATCTTACTTGCATCCTAATTCTGGCCACCACCAAGTAGTGGTCAGAAAGGCCACTCCCCCAACCTCTATAAACTCTTGCATCCAATATACATCTTCGCATCCTTTCATCCACACACACATAATCAATCATTGCCTTCCTTTCATTCAGTTCACCACCCACCCTTCTCATCACTCGCCATGTATACCTGTGGATCATTTTATGCCTGAAGAGGGTATTGGCTATTACCAACCCCCTCCCAGCACTCCCATTCTCATCTATCTCAGCAGGCACACCCCACTCACCAACTATTCCATCCACCTTCACATTACCTACTTTACCATTCATATCACCGATCAAAAACACTCTCTCATTCCTTCCAAACTTTTCCATGCACACTTCCACATTTGTCCAGAACTCTTCTCTCACTCTTCTAGCACGATCTTGCGTTGGCGCATACACACACACAATCGCCCACATTTGTATTCCAACTTTCAACTTTACCCACACAATCCTTGACCCAACTGATCCATACTGTCTTATGCTCTTCTTCCATCTTTTACTCACAACTATACACACTCCTTCCTTTGCCCTCTCATTCTCATCTACTCCTGCACATATACCCCATCCATACTCCCATTCTCTCACACTTTCTCCTCTCCATTTTGTTTCAGTTATTCCACATACATCCACTTTCGCATCCTCAAGCACCTGGACAATCTCTCTCTTTCACCTCATCATTCGCTCCTCTTACATTCCATGTACACATTACCAAGTCCTTTGTCCGGTCCTGGGTCGTCAACGTTTGGTCAGTCCTTGTCCGAGGCTTCTTGTTTGTTTTTTTAGTTAGTTGTTTTCCGGGGAGGGGCACTAACCCTCCGCCAACCCTTTTAGTCGCCTTTTACGACAAGCAGGGATACTGGGGGAGTATTCTTGAAAACCCCCCTACCCCCAGGGGTATATATATATATATGAAAGAGAGAGAGAGAGAGAGAGAGAGAGAGAGAGAGAGAGAGAGAGAATTCTTGAAATTAAGGGAAAATACCTGTCGCTACTGATTAGATTTGAAAATTATGACAGTTTGAAATAGAAACTGATTTATACTCTTTATCATTTTAATTCAGTGACATCTATTGTTTTCTTATGTTGTCTATTTTGTCTATTTAAACATGTTTTTTTTTTTTTTTTCAGACTCGGGAATACCTATCGTCCACAATGAATTAGAAGGGAGATAAAGTGTCTCTGCTAAGCCGAATAATGTCGTAAGAGAATGTCAAGATATTTTTTAATAATTGTCTTCGTAGTGAAGGACTTAACACCAGTTTGCCAAAGCAAAACTTACACAAATCCACCAGGATAATGGACTGTGATACTTCTATGACGAAAGTTCCGTAGAGAGCATGTATCACCCCAAACCAAGTACCAGATCTCTTACCCTATCCTCATCTTGAATGACCTGGACAAAAAAGGATTCCAAGCCTCTCCAACAATATACAGTACGTTTTCTGCCCATACATGGATGGGTCCAAGACTTGGTCATTATATTCTTTCAGTAACTATTTTCGTGGCTGGTGGTAATTATTCCCTCTGTACCAACTATACTTTAAATTTTATTTAGACTGAAAGATGTTGATAACTTATATCTTACTAATCTGCATCTTTTGATTAAGTGCGAGTATATGAAATGAAATTGAAAAAAAAAAAAGGAAAATTATGGCAGCAATATTTTTTGTTTCTAGACATCAAAGAAAGATACCGGCACAAACAATTAGGAACATCTTTGCACCGAACGTGAAGAACTTAATATCCTGGTCAATTCAAATTCAGCCTCGATTAAGGTGCTCTGTTTATGAGGCAGAGGGGAAGAACAAAGTAAAAAAAAAAAAAAACTAGAGTGTGCAATCATACATTCATTTGGATTCACTTTACAAGCATGCATTTTCACACCCGCGTATACAAAGGAAGGATGGGTGTCATATTATACAGGACTCGTACGTGTGGATGTGAATGGTCTATTGGAATACAAGTCATTTTTTGTATATAGTTATTGAAATCAATGAAGAGATTGACTGTCAGCCAAGACGTTAACGTATTGTCCTTGAGAACATTGTTAAAGATCATAAGCCGCAGGATTAGGTCGGTGCTTAACATAGCATTGTTCTTTAATGTAGATCAAACATGGGTGGAGAGATGAAAGTATTGCAATAAAGAAGAGATTTGTTTTTACAATATATATATATATATATATATATATATATATATATATATATATATATATATATATATATATATATATATATATATATATATATATATAGAGAGAGAGAGAGAGAGAGAGAGAGAGAGAGAGAGAGAGAGAGAGAGAGAGAGAGAGAGTTTTTTAAGGTTACTGTCATAAGCCAAGATCAAATTTCTACCTGTATGTGTGTATGGGAACAAAATAACTAGATCAGTTTTGATATGAATTGAAACAGATTTGGTGGTAAGATTGAGTATTACCCAAGGAGGTGCCTTGTTTTTAAGGACAAGAGGTCAAAGGGCATGGTCACAGGACAAAATTAACGTAAACCGTTTTTATCCATATCAGATATAATTTGTGCAAGATTTCAAGGCTAGGCAAGGATAAAGGGATTCTATTTCGTGAACAATCTGTGAAGAGTAGAGGTCACAGGGAAATACCAAAGATCACTGTAACAGGGCATGGGTAAATCTAATAGTACTTACTTGGTTTGGACCGAACTTGATGAAAGAGTTAAGGGTTAGACATGGATGAAATATGTCTATATTTAGAGCAAGTGGTCAAAGTCCAAGGTCACGAGGCAAAGTCAGATATTTGGATGTTATTATTTTTTTTTTAATAGTATTGTTATTTATTTATTTATATAATTATTTTTTTTGCTCGCGGGTGTTGTTTACTGTGAGTGCTTCATCATCATTTTCTTCTTGTTTACAGATTACCATCTCTTCCTTCAGTGAACCTCGATAATTGCCACGCTGGTCTATGATAACATGAATATTCGGCTGTCTCCATCCAGTAGGGGAAATTCAGCCAGTTCTCCTTCACCCACCATACACAAGGCTTCATACCAGCCACTCTGATATTCAGCCATCGATTCTGTTATCTCCCTCTTGAAACATCTGTCCAGCTAACTTTCCTTTGTTTCACAACTCAGTCTTGCCAACCGTTATTCTCCCATCTACCCGCGCCCCCAAAAGCCCATATAGTCCAACCTCACTGTTTTTCCAATTATATTACCCTTTTTAGTAACATAACTTTTTAATCCTTGCGAGATGTTTTCATTCAGTTTGCAGAAGGTCTCTTGCAGACAATGAGTTAATGAAGGTCATATCTTCTCGCCCCATACTGGAATTCCTCTCCTAACCTTTTTATAATTATTGAAAGTATAAATAAAGTACATTACATGACATTTTAATGAAAGTGTCAGTATTACCCAGCCTATCTTCAGTTCATCCAAACTTTCATTCATCCCATTTGTCATTCCATATACTTCTCACATATTGTCCAGCCATTCATCCATTACCCAGACTGTTCATATAGCCTTCCACATATACAGTAAGTTCTTGCCATATTTACTCTTCATACCAATAAAACTTCAACCATCCTACCCTCCATCCATTCCTACGAACACTTATCAGATAAACTTCAGCCTCCAGTAAACTATGTACTCATACCACTCAGCCATTCATTCATCTATCTATCCGTTCAAAACACTTTTCAGATAAACCATCATTTCCAACTAACAATACACTCATCAACCAACCTACGATCCATCAATCGATCCATCCTCTTTAACGCTATCAAGCCAATTTCCATTTCCATTAATCATATGTTGATCAATTACCATGACTTTTACCATCTATCCATATACCCATTCATTCATATACATTATCTTCATCTAAACACTTATCAAACCAGTATTTCCACACAACCCTGAACAGATTAGTTATACTTTCATCTATCCATGTATCCATTCACTCAAACATTTACCGTAACTGTAAATCTCGACTTCCCCTTCACCATTAACTCATCAAGCAGTCTGCTACCATTCATTCATCTAGATCATCTATCAGTCATTTGTTTCGCCTTTACCAAACCATTCTTCTAGAAATTCATCCAACAATACCCCCTTTTCACCAAACCATACAATACACAATCTTTATTAATCATTCCTCCATTCATCCTTTTCAGAAAATATTAAATCTCAATTTCCGACCAGCTATGCACGCGCCAGTCACTTCATCACCCATCCATCCATCTACCAATCCATCCATTCATGCTTACTGTTTTCATTATCTTTCACCCAATCAGCCATCCAACTGCACCATAATCCATAAATTCATTCATCATCCATCATCCAGCTCTTCTTTCATATAGCCATATACGTTTACATTTTAAGTACTTCTCCAGCCATCCATTCATTCATGCCATCCGCCAACTGGCCATCTAATCCCATATTAATCCACTCAGTCATCTGCTTCCCGCCTCACCACTGCTAGTGAAGCCACATACTGTACTGTTGTCACAGCTTGCAGCTATGCGTCTAATTAATATAAAATTTGTGTATGAAAACTTTGACCTGTTTTTTCTTTTTTATTACTGGGGTGGGACTGGATAAGAGTAGGGGACAGTAAGCGTGTGTATATGTGTGTGTGTGTGTGTGTGTCTGTCTTTGTGCGTGTGTGTGTGTGTATATGTGTGTGTGTGTGTGTGTGTGTGTGTGTGTCTGTCTGTCTTTGTGCGTGCGTGTGTGTGTGTGTGTGTGAGTGTGTGTGTGTGTGTGTGTGTGTGTGTGTGTGTGTGTATAATGGGGGATGAGATGGTGGACTAATGGACTACTTTCCCAATATGTCGATGCGAGAGTGACTTTGATGTGTGACACAAAATAGGTGTTTGGTTAAACTTTTTATGGGAGTATTCTTATGTTTATGGTGGCATAGTCACAAAAGGGTATAGTGTTTTCAGGTAAATTAAATAAGTGAGATTGTAACAGGATAACAGTTTAAGCGGATTGAACAGCTAAAGTGGATTACCAAATAAACGAATGACTAGATTAACTGACCGGCAGACAGGCAGACAGACAGAATTAGATGACAAATAGAGTAAAGGAACGAAAGAGGATGTAGAGTGAAACTAAATAAATCAAGCCGGTAGGAGACGATTGCCAGCTCCAAGCGGACGATGCTCTGTCAGCGACCGGAAGTGTTTCAACACTAAAAGACATTTTTGTTTGGGGGCACTCCAGTGCAAATTTTCACCCAAGAATCATGGCCCTGGCTTGATAATCTTCGGAAACTTATCATTTCGCGGAAGCATAGTCGTGACTATAGCTATATTCATGGTTTCCACATTCGTTGACCTTTGAATCCTAACTTGGCCAATGAAGCACATAGGAGTACAATAGAAAGTTGCAGTACTAGTCAGTGTCTATAAGCATGCAAACATTGATTCACTTCCATTAAACCGACAGGGAACTAGGGGGTCATTTTTGAAAACTTGTACTGACTGCTAAGGACGCTGAGGCCAATCTTCGCTGGGTTGCCACTCGAAAACTAGAGGAGAGAGGGAAAAAATGGATGGAACAATATCGAATGGGAATACCCTCAAGATTCACCAAAAGAAGTTGTAGCTTCCAACGCCCAATAGTAATGCTTCTACAGCTCAGAACGTTAAAAGTACGATTTTTTTTTTTTTTCGGCCGTTCCTATCAGCCAAAACCTTGTGGACACAAGGTCATAGGCTGGTCATTGTGTTTCAAGTATGGTCGGAATCGGGTAATTCTGAAAGGTAGAAGTGCCTGCCACAATTAAGCAAGAAAGAAAAAGAATACTAGAAAGAAAATGCGACTAACGATTAAGGGGAGCATGGAGCTGCCCAATAAATAAGACAGAACGAAAGAAAAGAATACAGGAAAGAAAGAAAACATAACTCACAGTAAGGACACCATGGAGCTGGCCAGTAAGCAAGAAAGAAAAAAAGAATACTAGAAACAATGAAAGAAAACGCCAATACTAGAAAGGATGAAAGAAAACATGGAGTTGGCCAATGAAACGTTCAGAGTGACACCGTTGGAGAGATGGTAAGGTCCAAGGGGAATGCAGGACGAGGCGATGGAAGAGGCGATGGGTGAGGAAATCGGGCGAAATATTGTTGGGAATACATTTATGTGTGTGTGTGTGTGTGTGTGTGTGTGTGTGTGTGTGTGGTGGACCGTAAGAGAGAGAGAGAGAGAGAGAGAGAGAGAGAGAGGTCAACAAAAGCAATAAGGAAGACAAACGGAAATGAGTAGAAATAGAATTATAAGATGTGTTCAGACAACATGAAAACATCTCTCTCTCTCTCTCTCTCTCTCTCTCTCTCTCTCTCTCTCTCTCTCTCTCTCTCTCTCCAATATTGGACAGAGGGTGGTTATTGAGGCATAAAACAAGGTGGTGGTAACACCGGTAGTTTGGTCCCTGTGGCAATTAAATCTCCCCCTCACACGCCAAAGATGGGATGATGGTTTGTACCTCTCTCTCTCTCTCTCTCTCTCTCTCTCTTAGAGATGTGTATTTCTACTTTTTCCCTGCCCATTCCATGCGCTTATATGGTATTTGCTTATTCATCTCTCCCCTTTCATGTGTGTGTGTGTGTGTGTGTGTGTGCAGTGGCGTAGCAGAATCATGTGACACACAAGACAAGACTTCCCAATGAGTACCCATCACGGATAAATAAAAAAATAAAAAAATAACTGAGATGCCTCCTTGCGTCAATTACTACGGACGAATAGAAAGGATTTCTTTATGGTTCAGAAGCAGGTGATGAAAATTATATACATTCTTCATCATGTCAGTTTGTGATGCCGTCAGTCGTCACCCACAACAAATCAAGCAATATCACTGAAAATGCTACGGATCACATTATTCTGATGGTATGATTTTAACATTTTAGGTAATAATTATTTGTTTGAATTTATGCATAGTAATCATGTGGTGTTGGGCTGCATGAAATGTCAAAGTATGATCAATACAGAGGCAGATTCGCATTGCCTTCTATTCGCACTTCCTGAGTTCAATCTACGTGAAAGGAGGGGAGAGAAAGAGGGTTGAACATCAAAATCAGCAATGGATTTTTTTAGGGAGTTTTGAAATAAGTTGTGGCACTTTAGAACAGATAATGTTTTATATATATATATATATATATATATATATATATATATATATACACACACACACACACACACACTTATACAGGCAGAGAGAGAGAGAGAGAGAGAGAGTCAATATAGTTAGGATGATGGTATGCATCACAAATGTGGAAAAAAAAAAAAATTAAGCAGGATATCCGTTCCCCAAGTGTACAGATCCATGAGATTAAAGTTCAAGAACAAGAAACAGTGCAAGTTCGTTTTCCACATACAATAACAACTTATTGAAATTGCAGTACAACTTATTGAAATCGAAAGTACAGAAAAAATATGAGAAACGAGTATATCTTTTGTCAAATGAATCTTAGTAATTTTCTGTTTTCCTTTATCAACGCTATTTTACCAATTAATTTTTTATTAGTCTCCACATTTTGACTTTTTTTTCGCAACTCTAACCCAGTTTCTCGCCATACTTAGTCATGTTGAGATAGTCTCGTAGATAACCGTCTTTCAACTTTTCTTTGGATACGTATCTAAGCAGGTGCCTTTCAACAAGCAGATAATCAGGTCAAAATCTTTCATTCTTGAGCTTAACCCTATTCCACCGCGACTGCTCATTCATGGTCTATTTAATTAACCTCATCACTACCAAGGTGACTTCTTGTATTCCAGACAACGTTAGATTATTTTCTTCTGCATTATATGATTCTTCTTATGTGACAGGAATTTGAAAATTACTCCCCATTTTGCCAACTATCTTAACGGATTTGTTTTTTCTGATATATGTCTCACGGTTTAATTCAGTTTTGTATATTGCAGTCCTGATGAGATCCTTAACATAAAAGCACTTTTACGTGTGCATTTCCATTTTAGTATTTCATTCATCTGATGGCCACTATTCAATTACAGTTTACCCTTTAAACACCATTTGTTCCTCATACTGCATTCAAAGGACCCACACCAGTTTTTCCATATGCATCATTCATTACAAAATTGTTCGAGATCTCTTGAGTACACTAATTCACTAGGATTACAAAGAATATTCAAAGATAACGGTACTTATAATAATCCCTATAGGCTATTAAGAGTACAAAAAAAAGTGAATAAAAGAACATAAGCAGCAAGAATACAGTATTTGACAGTTGACAGGGCAAGATGTTACATTATGCCTACACCATTATAACCAGGATAGGAGGGGGGGGGGGATGCAAGGTATGCAGTGACTGACTTGATTCAAAATTCATAGCGGACATGCCTGAAAATTCAGGACGCAGGCATGTTTAACAGACACACACCAACCACAATACTTCGTTCGTGTTCTACCGAAGATTTTGTGAGAACACTTGGACCAACCGAATGACAGCAAGGATAAAGAATCAGAATAATGCAGTATTCACTGTATGTACTGTCTTGAGGGTAACCGGATTCTAAGTATTCGGCCAAAAATCCAACTAGAAAAATGTTGGGTAGGGAAAATATCAGAAAGAAAACTACAGAAATTTTAGGAGGTTAATGAAAGGGGAGCAGCAACAAGATTCAATGACAGTTACCTACATGAATATTTATATTATTATCAGTACCGATTCTGCATAACATTTAAAATCCTTAGGTTACAATCCACTTACAAACTCGGCACCTGTTTTTATATCATATCCCAATATGCGGTTGACACTATTTTAAACTTCACTTCATCCAGTTTTGATTATTCATTATATAAACTAAATTGTCAAAATATTATCAAATATATTTGTGTAGTTTATCGCTCCCCCAATGCTTCTTCAGAACCCAGTGTATTTGATTCCATATCCACACAGCTGAGTAACCTTAACCTTGCCCTTAGCACCAAAAATAACATTTTGGGTTATTTTAACATACATAATGTTGAATGGTTATGGCATTCTGCCAGGACTGACGACGCTGGTTTAGAGTGCAAGCTGTTTGCAGAATCGTTTAATCTCACCCAGCTGGTAAAGCAACCAACCAGAATACCTGATAATCCTGACCATAATGCCCATCTCTTGAATTTAATCTTGACAAATAATTCAGATCAGTACAGGATAGAGGTACTGTCACCACTTGGATCCTCTGACCACAATCTCATCAAAGCCTCATTAGTTATCCCCCCCACACCTCCCCGTTCTGAACCTGTCAGAGTAATCCGATGGCACTTTGATAGGGCAAACTGGGAAGGATTTAGAAATTATCTTGCTGACATTCCATGGTAGTCTTTCTTCTCCAGTGATCCCAATTCTACCCAGTCCCACATTTGCGACTTAATACTAGCTGGTATGGATTTATTCATACCAAGTCAACAGTTCACTAAAAGATCGAACTCACCAAAATGGTTTGATGGCAACTGTGCCAGAGCAACAGCCCAAAAGTCATTAGCATATAACTCTTACTTAAAATCAAAAACATTTGAATCACTCTCTCAATTTAAAAATTGCTAGAAATCATGCAAAAGCTGTATTAAATCTAGCTAAATCAAAATTTCTTTAAAAGCAAGCATCAAAACAACTTAACAACCCTAATGACAATAGAATATTCTGGTCAATTGTTAATTCTTTCAATAATTACTTTAACAAGTAATCTTCCATTCCCCCACTAAATCTTCAGATGGCAACATTACAAATGACCCGCGTGGGAAAGCGGTTTTTTTTGCTGGTACATTTGCCAGAAACTCGACCATAGACGATACCAGCCAGAATGTACCAGTACTAGAACTTGACTCTCCCGAAATTGACCCACTTAAAATACAGACAAGATACTTAAAATCCATTCCAGACAATTTACCTATCAACAAAGCTTCAGGCCCAGAGGGAATTCCTCCAATTGTTTTCTCAAAGAGTTCCCCTGAACTTGCCTCTATTCTAGCTAAATTATTCAGACTATGCATACGTACTTCTTTATTCCCATAATCATGGAAAGAAGCCAATATCCACCCAATTTCGAAGAAAATAAGTTCCCCTGACCCCTCTGATTACAGACCAATAGCCGTCACATCTTCTCTTGGTAAGGTGTTTGAAACTTTAATTAATAAACACATTGTTAAACATCTTGAATCCAACAACTTAATTAGTGATAGACAATATAGTTTTTGTCACGAAAGATCCATCATTGACATACTCAATCTCCTAACTCATACCATCCATCAATCAACTGATCTACATGGAGAAACTCATGCAGTAGCTCTTGATATTTCCAAAGCTTTCGACAGAGTATGGCACCGTTCCCTGCTGTCCAAACTCCCTTGCTATGGACTAACGTCTTTTGTTCCTTTGATTTCTTCATATCTTAGTGACAGGAAAATAAAAGTAAAAGTAGATGATGTATATTCCAATTTCCACTCAATTAACGCCGGCGTGCCACAGGGGTCAGTTCTGGCGCCAACCCTATTCCTGGTTCATATTAATGATCTCTTATCTGTCACCCACAATCCCATCCACTCATACGCAGATGACTCAACACTACATAGTTCATTCACACTCAGACACCCATTTACAAAGTCTAGTATCTCTACCTTTCAACTCAGTACAGCCATCTCCATAAATCAAGACCTATTTTCGATCAGTGAATGTGGACAAAACAACCTTGTCTCTTTTAATGCTAGTGAAACTAAATACATACAGTATACTAACAGACACATATTGCCAGATTCGTACATTACCTTCAGTGCTACTAATATTCCCATCTCCAAAAGTATTGAAATTCTTGGCGTCTCACTTAACAATACCCCCGTTTCATGTTAGATCACTTGCTAAAACCGCCTCAAAGAAACTTGGATTATTGTACAGAATCCGTAACTTCTTTGCTGATGAGAAGTTAGCTATAACTTATAAGAGTCATGTGCGCTCTCAGCTTGATTATTGCTCACCCTTGTGGAATGGATGTGGAGAGGTTGCATTAAAACAACTAGACAAAATTCAGAACAAAGCTGTTAGAATTATTAACAACCCTGCCATTACAAATAAACTACCTCCCCTGCAAGTAAGAAGGAATGTTGCCTCCCTTGCATTATTTTACAAATATTTTTTTGGCAAATGCTCAGACGAAGTTGTGTCCATGGTGCCACCTCTTCATGCCTTCCCTCGTGCTATACGGGCATCTGGTAGCACTCATTACTGGAATGTCACTCAGCCATATTGCAGAACTTCTGCATATCAGAATTCTTTCATTCCCCGAACTGCATCTCTCTGGAACTCGCTTCCCCAGAGTTGTTTCTTTCCAAATTTCAACCCACAGCTGTTCAAGTCTAACTGTTACATATATTTTATGAACAGAGGACACCAGTAATCTGGTGTATGGATTTTTTTTTTATTCATTTGTTTTTCCTTCCTCTGTTCTGTTATTTAATAAAAAATCCTCTTTGTCTTTGACTCTGTTATTCTCCATTTAGCTTCACTTTTTTTTGTTTCCTTTTCTCATTCAACTGCTACCTGCTCCAGTTCTTCCATATCCCTCGCGTCTTTCCTTTTTATCCATTACTTCTCTCCCTTTCTCCATTTATTTTCTCTTTCCATCTTCCCATTCCTTTCTTTTCTCGCATCTCATTTTGATCACGCCCATTTTTCTTTAAGCACTGACACTCTCTCTCTCCGCAGCCCTTCCACCACTGTGGCTCCTTTTATTATTATCCAGTATTTTGTTTCCATCCCTCGTGTATCCCTTCTCCCTGATCTAACATCAACTTCCACTTCTTCCTTTCCGTCCTCGTTCTCGTCCTTGTCATCGTCATCCTCCTCCTTTTCCTCCTCTTTGTCATCTTCGCAATCATCATTATCATCATCATCATCATCGTCATCATCATCATCAGCAGCAGCAGCAGTAGCAACAGCATTATTATTATTATTAAGCTTCGCCATATTTATGGCGAAACTTACTGTTTTGGTTAAGCATTAGTATTATTTTTCTTAACATATTTTTTCCATAGATCTTGATGATATTATAGAGGAAGGTACCCTAGTGTAACCCAAGTACTTTGTAAATATAAACAACCCTTCTCTTATTTTTTTGAGTGAAAGATGAGTTTTGGGCGAGAGTAGAAGCATGTATGGACAAGTTTGAGAGGAGCGAGAGAGTGCTGTTGATTGGAGACATGAATGGCAAAGTTGGGAATGTACGAGTGGATGGAGTGGTTGGTCAGTGGGGTGTGCCAGCTGAAGTAGATGGGAATGGTAGTGCTTTGGTGGACATCTGTGCTGGTAAGGGGTTAGCAATAGCCAACACCTACTTTCGTCATAAGATGATCCACCGGTATACATGGAGAGTAATGAGGAGGATGGATGGTGAACTTGTTGAACGAAAGGCAATGATAGACTACGTGTGTGTGGATGAGCGAATGAGAAGACAAGTGTTGGATGCAAGGGTGTGGAGAGGGTGGGGAATGGAGTCTCGGACCATCACTTAGTGATGGCCAAGGTAGAGCTGCAAAGAAAGTGGTTGAGGAGGCGAAGGGGAAGACAGGAGGAAGCAGCTCCTGTGAGAAGAGTAGAGAAATTGCAAGATAGTGAGAAGAGGACAGAGTATAAGAGCATAGTGGAAGAAAGATTGGGAAGGTATGAGCTAGAGCAGATGGAAGGGGTGGAAGACGTATGTAAGATATTCACGGAAGAGATAAGCGCAACGTGTGAGGCGGTTTGTGGAGTGAGGAGGAGATGCAAGGGTGTGCAAGGGACAGCATGGTGGAATGATGAGGTGAAACGAGCTGTGGAACAAAAGAAGAAGGCATATGGTGAATGGTTGGCGAGTAGAGGTAGGGGAGAAGATGAGAGAGAGAAGAGAGAGGTATATGTGAGCAGGAGAAGGGAGGTTAAGAGACTGGTGAAGGAGAGTAAGAAGAAAGTGGATGAAGAGTTTGGGAGGAATCTGAGTGTGAAATGGAGGGAGAATAAGAAATTGTTTTGGAAGGAGGTAAAGAAAGTAAGGCAGTGTGAAAGGGGAAATAGTAGGGGAGTGAAAGATAGGAATAATAGATTGTTGGTGGAGAAGAGAGAGAAATTGAGGAGATGGAAGGAGCACTTTGAGGATTTGTTGAATGTAGAGAGTGAGAGCAGTGTGAGTATAAGTGGTTGGGGAATGGCTGGGAGAAGAAGAGATGAGAGGAGGGAGGAAGAGATCAGTAGGTCGGAAGTAGTGGAAGCGATGAAGAAGATTAAGCTGGGAAAGGCCCCAGGGATTGATGGAGTGTGTGGTGAAATGCTTAGGTATGGGGGTGAGTTTGTTGTGGAGTGGATATGGAAGTTGTGTAGATTGGCTTGGGAAGAGGGAAGGGTTCCAGAGGACTGGAAATCAGGTATAATTGTTCCTCTGTACAAAGGAAAAGGGGAGAGAGAAGTATGTGGTAACCATAGGGGTATTTGCCTTCTTAGTGTGACTGGTAAAATATATGGTAGAATACTCATTGATAGGGTTAGGCATATGACAGAGGAGCTAGTTGGAGAAGAACAAGGGGGATTTAGGAAGGGAAAAGGGTGTGTAGATCAGATATTTGTTCTAAGATGTTTAGTGGAGAAGTATCTAGAGAAGGGAAGGAAAGTGTACGCTGCCTTCATGGACTTGGAGAAAGCTTATGACAGAATAGATAGGAAAGGTATGTGGAAGTTATTAAGAATATATGGAGTGGAGGGGAAATTGTTGAGTGCTGTGAAGAGTATGTACGAGGGAGCTAGGGGCTACGGTGCGAGTGGATGGTGAGCTGAGTGAGTTCTTTGATCTCAATGTGGGACTGAAACAGGGGTGTGTGATGTCTCCATGGCTGTTTAATATATATATGGATGGGGTTGTAAAGGAGGTACAAGGTAGGGTAGTGGATGTGGGGTGGCCCTAATGAATGAGGGTGAGATTTGGAAGCTTCCGGTGTTGCTGTTTGCTGATGATACAGTATTGTTGAGTGAAGATGAATGGGAGTTGCAAGGTTTGGTGAATGAATTTGGGACAGTGTGTAGGAGGAGGAAGCTGAAAGTTAATGTAAACAAAAGTAAAGTTATGGTGTTTGAGAGGAATGAAGTCACAGAGTGTGCAGTGAGGTTGGATGGTGAGGATATGGAGAATGTGAGTGCATTCAAGTACTTGGGTAGTGTGATGAGTAAGGATGGAACTTTGGGGGATGAAGTACGTGAAAGGGTACAGCAGGGAAGGAAGGTTGTTGGCACACTGAAAGCAGTGATGAGAAATAGGGGGGTGAGTATGGAAGTTAAGAAGTCACTGCATGATGGTATTGTGATCCCTACCCTGACGTATGGAAGCGAGGCGTGGACCTTGCAAGAGGGGAACAAGTCAAGAGTGAGAGCAGTGGAAATGAGTTACTTGAGAGGAGCATGTGGAGGACCGTGGAGGGACAGGTTGACGAATGAAGAAGTGAAGGAACGTTGTGGGGTAGATGTGGATGTGGTTGAAAAGATTAGGAGAAATACACTGAGGTGGTTTGGACATGTGGAGAGGATGGAGAATGAAAGACTGACTAAGAGGGTGTATGTAGGTGAGGTGGAGGGAGGGAGAGGGAGGGGTAGACCGAGGATGAGGTGGAGGGATGGAGTTGAGAGGTATATGAGGGAGGGGGAGGTGAGTTGGGGGGAGGGGAGTCAAATGGTGGGTGACAGAGTGACTTGGAGGCGTTTTGTCTGCGGCCACCCTTTGCGGGATTAGGGCGTCGGGCTATAGATAGATAGATAGATATACTAATTTAGGTTGCTAAAATTTCATATTTGAAATTTAAATAACTCAGAAGCTAACTGAGATACAGCTACTGTGTTTGGTTGAAAATCCTATGATAAAAAAGTTTGCTCAGAACTTTGGCTGAATATTTTGCCATTTACCCTAGTAGTAAGTACCGAATTCAAATCTCCTCAGTGTTTTCTTTGTAACACGTTCTAGAGAAATCCACAAAAGCTATAAATCTGTATCTTTACCGAAATATAGCTGCGGTCCCTCTTATTATCTGAAAGGAATATGATTACAGTTAAGCATACATTTATCCAGTTATTTAGGCAAATGCCAAAAGTACCTATGATTTTTTTTTTTTTTTCCCACACCTTTGTCTTCAGATCTTGTTGATAATACAAAAGAAGGTACCTTAGGTTAATCTAAGTACATGTTTCAAATATGAATTATGACGTTGACCTACTTTTAAAGGTCACTTTCATACCTAATGTATCATAAATAGTTATGGAGAAGCTTTCTTTTTGTGGGTACACAATAAATATACAGGAAAAAAATTATTCTTTTTCTTTGCACCTTTTTTTTTTCTTAGATCTTGATAATATTAAACAGGAAGGTACCATGGGGTAACCCAAGTAATTGTGCCAAATATGAATGACTTTGACCTATTTTTGAAGGTCATGTACTCATTTTTGGTGCAAAATTTATATACTTGAAATTGCAGTATCTCTGAAACTTACTGAAATAGAGCTATTTGGTTGGAAAACATATGATAAAAAAGTTTGCTGAGAATTTTGGCTAAATATTTTGCCATTCAGCCTAGTGGAAAGTACCGAATTCAAATCTTCTCAGTGTATTTTTTTGTGTGTGTCTGTGTGTGTAATGCCTTCACAGAAAACCACAGAAGCTGTAAAACTATAACTCTACGAAAATATTGCTGTGGTCCTTCTCATTAAATGAAAGGAATATGGTTAAAGTTAAGTGTACATTGAGACAAATATAAAATGTACCGATGCTTACAAAGGCAATCAATACTGTAAACAGTAATGGCGAAGCTTCCTTACTGTGGTAACACAATAAGTCAATAGGTAACTGGTTAAGCTTCACCATATATATATATATATATATATATATATATATATATATATATATATATATATATATAGATATATATATAGATATAGATATATATAGAGACAAATCGATTTTATATATATAAATATATATATATATATATATATATATATATATATATATATATATATATATATATATATATATATATGGCAAAGCTTATATTTTTGGTGTAATAATTGCTTTTCTTTGCACTTTTTCTTAGATCTTGTTGATATTATAGGGTAAGGTATCTTAGTGTAACCCAAGTACTTGTGTAAAACATGAATGACCTTGACCTATTTTTTTAAGGTTATGTACTCATTTTTGATGCATAATTAGCATATTTGAAATTGAAGTATCTCAGAAACTAATTGAGATACAGCTATTTGGTTGAAAAATCCCATGATAAAAAAGTTTGCTGAGAATTTTGGCTGAATATTTAGCCATTTAGCCTAGTGGGATGTACTGAATTCAAATCTGCTCAGTGTTTTCTTTGTAACACATTTTTAGAGAAAACCATAAAAGCTGTAAAGCTGTTGCTTTACAGAAACATAGCTGTGGTCCCTCTCATTAACTGAATGGAATATGGTTACAGTTAAGCAGTTAGGCAGTTAAAACTGTGCAAATACATATGCTGTGTTCACATGAAGCTTTGAGGCAATGAAAACAAAAGCATCATTTGCATAGCTAGAAAGACAATCAGTACTGAAAATATTTATGGCGATGCTTCCTTTTTGTGGGTACACAATAAGTAAATAGGTAACTAGTTTTTATTTTTTGTTGCACTTCTTTTCCTAGATCTTGATATTATTCAGGAAGACACCCAAGTGAAACCCAAGTACTTGTAGAAAATATATATGGGCTTGAACTATTTTTGAAGGTCATAAACTCATTTTTGGTGCAAAAACTGGATGTTTGAAGTTGACATCTCAGAAACTAATTGAGATACAACTATCTGGTTGAAAATCCTATGAAAAAAAGTTTGCTGAGAATTTTGGCTGAATATTTTGCCATTTAGCCTGGAGAAAAGTACCGAAATCAAAATAATCTTTTCAGTGTTTTCTTTGTAACACGCTTGTTTGAAATTGACATTTCAGAAACTAATTGAGATACAACTATCTGATTGAAAATCCTATGAAAAAAAAGTTAGCTGAGAATTTTGGCTGAATATCGTGCCATTTAGTCTAGGGAAAAGTACCGAAATCAAATCTTTTCAGTGTTTTCTTTGTAACACGCTTTAGAGAAAACCTCGATAGATGTGAAGCTATAACTTTACAGAAATATAGCTGAGGTCCCTTTTATTATCTGCAAGGAATAAGAATACAGTTATGCATACAGTTAGCCAGTTATTGAGGCAAATGTAAAATGTACCCATGGAAAAAGTTCCTTATTATGGCTACACAGTAAGTAAATAGGTAACTAACTGTTGTCGTTATTCTTGTTATTATTATTATTATTATTATGATTATTATTATTATTATTATTTACCATCATAGAGCCTATGTGTCTGTGCTGTTAACATAAAATTGGAATGCATTCAAATCTTTATCTGTTAATTAGGTGTTCATTCAAAAGAAAAAAAAAAAACATTCATTTTTCTTTGTTACATGCAGCAGACACAACAACCATGAAATTTACTGGTACAGTGTTACTGTGAAACTCTGGAAAAGAAAACCACAAGAACATGATACATTTTATTTATTTATATATTTCATGCTCCCGAGAAACGTTCATATTCCCCTTAATGGAAACAAAAGGAATGAAATAGACCAGAAGAGAGTTTCAAACTTTTTATGAGGTCTCCATTAAGCTGATTGAGGCTGTCTTTTCAGTCTAGAAGAGAACATGCATTGCCGCTGAGGAGGATAATATAGCAAACAAGACCATATATAAGATAAAATTAACAAATTATTTTCGTTTCTAATTAGGATTTCTGAGTCCTACATTGGTTTGGTCAGTTCTGCATGCCTATCCCAAAGGGGTTAAGACGAAATTAAAGATTTTGGCCGGGATCCCCGTGAGCCAACCCCCCAGGGGGGTGCCGTCTTTGAAGGAACTCACCGTGCCCAGAATGTAGTCCTAGTTAATATCTTACATTTTGCAAAATTTTATGTTCTTAAGTATAAACTATGGCATCATTACTCCGGGGCCAACCCCCCCCCCCTTACTGTGTGGGCTGGTCAGTGGGGTCCCACCTTGCCAAAGCTTGGCAATATTACAAATATCATGTTTTTGCATTTTTTGTTAGAAACTATTAACTTGCAAAATGGTTTTATACACGACCCATGACGGGTGTACCACACCCATGAGGGGCCACGTTCGATGGTTCCACCCTTCCCAAAACGTGTCCGGGGTGAACGTTATCAGTAATGGTTTGCAAATTTTCATGTTCTTCAGATAAAAAATTTCACCGTGCATAACAACCTTATTTGAGGCCGTTGAGGGCCCGTGAGGGTCCCACCATGATTATAAATTTCCACAAGTAACGCTCTACTATTGTGCAAAGTTTTGTTTTACTAAGGATAGAGTTGGTTATGCTTAACAGCCTTGGATGGGATACCCATGGGCTGCCGTCACAGCGGAAGACAGGCCACAGCAGTTGCGCCAGAATTATACCAAGGTGTGAGTGAAGTTCTAACATTATGCAAAAAAATTTTTTTCTAAGTTGCAATCCAGACCAGGTTTTCAGTTGGATATTCAGGGGTTGCTCCCAACATGGGAGGCGGCCACAGCTGGTCTCACCCTGCATGAAACCTGACACGGATGGAAGTCTACCAGTGAACAAAATTCTATTTCCTAACACTCTCTATTAATCTTGAATTACCTTCATTAAGAAAGGACAGTAGCTCCATGTGTGAGTGAGGGAGTGTAGTGAGTGTCACAGTTAAGGACAAATATTTTATTTGGCTATTACAGTGAGTGTGGCAAGAAAATATTACATTGTTTTCACCTAGCTAAGATGGGTGAAGTGTGTGGAGTGGACAAAGTGGGTAGGTTGAATGACTGGAGTGGGGGGAGCGGGATATGTGCACTGTGGGTTTGCGTGATGGGCGAAATATGTGGGTAAGTGGATGGGGTGGGGAAGTCAGGATATAGTACGTAAGTGGAGAAGGATAGGTGGGTGGAGAGGAGAAAGAGGTATACTGGTGTGTGGCTGGCTGGTGTGGGGTGGTTGTAGGTGGGGTGGGCATAATGCTTGGGCGGGCAGGTAGATGGGGAGAAATTGGTCCAGTCAGATAAAAAGATTATGGGGTAAATGAGCCCACGTAGGAAAATAGATCCATGGGGATATTATGTCCTTGGAGGAAAGAGTGTAAGTGGAAACATGGGTTCAGTGAGGTTCAACAGATAAAAAAGGCCCACGGAGGAAAAAGATCCATGTGACCATGTAGGTACTTGACATCTCCCCATGAAGAGCAAATAGTTACATGGGGAAAAATAAGTGCATGGAGAAAATACTTCCTGGAAGGAAAATAAGTCCTTGCAGAAAACAGATTCAATTGAAACAGGTCATATAAAAGAAAATAAATCCATTGGGGAAAAATGGATATTTAGTAGAAAACATGTCCAAGATAATGGGGAATATAAGTCTGATGGGAAAATAGATCGAAGGGGTTAAAAAAAAAAAAAAAAAAAAAAAAAAAGGGTTAGTGGAAGAAATGGGTCCACTGCAGAAAGTCTGTTCTTGGTGGAAAAAGTGGCGTATTGGGAAAATAGGCTCATGAAGGAAAATAGGTCCCTGGGGATGACATGTCCATAGACAAAAAAGGGTGAATTGGGATGAAAATAGGTTCATGGGGGAAAGTTAGTCAGCAAGGAGATTATCTCAAGGGGGTGTTGGTGAAGACGGACTTATGTGCTAGTCATTCTGAAATTTTACATGTACAGAAGGCGTTGTTTGACGTAGCCGGGATGTTAATTAGAGAGAGAGAGAGATTGTAGGTGTATAGCAGATGTATCATAGATCGCAGCAGTCACCACTATTGATAGTGCTGCCCTTGTAGTTAATCGTAGCCCAGGAAGTGAAGATTAACCTAGGCACCTACTGATAAAATCGTGAGGTGTTGGAAAGCTTGTTGCAGGATAGATGCCTCTCTGTTTATGTTGTAACGTTGGTGAGGTAAATTATAGGCACTCTTGGCTTATGGAGTTCATTGCACACAGTTATATCGAAATGTGACTGACAGAGTAAGGTAACGTGATGGCAAACCTCCTAGCTACCCTATCTCCTGCTTTCTTCCCTCGATCGTCCTCTCGGGCTCTCTGACTATGCCCTCTGAAATCTGATATTGTATACAGCTCATTGGGGATGTAGCGTCTGGCAGATTTCCATGGGTAGTTTCCATGACGTCATGTACCTGGCTCAAGCTGGTTAACCCGTAAGTATCATGAAATTCTTATATCGCCTGAACTAAAAAGAGATTATGTGTTAAGACAGTCTTGATGCCTGGGGCAACATGATTGTTGACATACATCATGTGGATTGACATTCCTGGTGAGAAGCTGTGTATGTCTCCAGCAGACACTACCTACTGCACCTTGTGATATGAGATATATATTAGTGACTACAAATATTACATGTCTATAACTATTGGATATGACATTTTAATGCCTATAAATCGCTTGGTCACGCAAAACTGTCGTACCTATGACCTATTTGCTATTATAATTTATACAGTATATAGAAATATGCTTTTTGTCTACTTGTCAAACCTTTCGTGTTAAAGTAAATGCATGGTATTTGTGATAATATCGTAAACATGAATATAGGAACAAAATAACTGTGGAAACACAGTAACATTATTGTAAAATACAACATAATTGTAACATATAATTATTGTACAAAGTAGTAGTGGCAATACAATTCAGTGTGAGCCATCTCGAGGAGAGCTGATCAATTAATTCAGATGAGCCAGGTCATATAATACACGTTAAAATTTTTACACTAGATTGAAGAAATGGGTTTTGACAACCAATATGACTCAAATTTACCATTTTTTGAGAAAGTACAGCCAGATGGTGGATTTGAAAAATAATTTTATTAATGACTGAAACGAATGAAAATGAGTTAGGTTCTTCAACCGAGGTACTGCCCGACTAGCAACAACTGCCACATTCCAACATTCAGGGTGGACGGCATTACTTAGTGTTTGTATGTCCCTCTATTTATTTATATATATATATATATATATATATATATATATATATATATATATACACATACACACACACGCACAGAGGGAGTCAATCGAGGCGGACGTGCGACATCGGCGCTCCGTACCGAACCAACACGGCCAGTGGCATTACCTAAATTAGTATCTTTGTATGAGTCAAGCTCTGTACCATGTTAGACTAAATGATTTTTCATTATTAAAAGGAAAAAAAAAATAAGTTTAAACAAGACTTGTTCAAACAGGAAAGAGAACCAAGACGAAAGAATGCGCTGAGTCAGCTGAGGTTTGTTTAGACTACAGCAACACGGGAATTGTAAGTACATACTCTGCACTTTTAGTATTGCAAAATGGATACATACTTTAGTAAAACAAATTTGGAAAAGAAAAGGGATAAAGGTAAAAAGCAAAATGATGATTTCCACCAAGAACTGGTTGAAGTGGAGACTTACAATAGACTGGTTGAACATGTAAACAAACTAGAAATGGCTTTCAAAAATGAAATTGATGAAATAAAGAAGCAGATGCACTTGCAAAAGGAAGAAATAGAAAAACTAGGAAGGGAGGCCAACAAGAAAGACACAACCATCAGTGAACTAACAGTGGAATTGAGTACAATTAGGAAGAAAATGAGTGAAATGGCAAGTACAGTAGTCAATCACGAGAGTGTTATGGAAGAGTTCAAAAATGACACAGAGACAATTAGGCAAGTAAGCAGTCTTATAGACCAGAGCAGTGATATTGAGGAGAAGATAATACAGGTGAATGAAGCTGTGCAAAGCTACAAAAATGATGTGGAAACCACGTATGCTGAAATGGTGAAAGTAAAGAAAGACTTAGAAACAAGGGTGGAGGAAAAAAGCATTAAAAACGAAGTGAAAAGAATAATCCAAAACAATCCAAAGTTAGTCAGAGATTCAGTAAATATAAACAAATCTATAGTAATCACCGGTATAGAAGAGGAAGAAGTAAAAAACAAGATCACAAGAGACAAAAATGAGATGGCAAATGTAATGAGCTTACTGAAAGAAGTATCAGACGAAATCTGTAGTAAAGACATAGAGGAACACAAAGGGTTAGGGAAATATGAGAAAAGCAAGACAAGACCTCTAAAGGTGACTTTCCAGAGTGTAAACACTGTGGAAGAGATACTAAAAAATGCAAATAATCTTATGGAAAAAGAGGAGTTCAAAAATGTATGGATAAAAAGGTGCCTAACACAAGAGGAACTGGAATTAATGTAAGAGAAAAGGGACGACGCAAAAACAAAAAATGAGGGAAGATCAGAAGAGGAGAAGAATTTTTTTTTTTACAAAGTAATAGGATTGCAGGTACGAAAGTGGTACACAAACCGGATGGAATAAAAAGGAGAAAGGTAGTAGAACCATGTCATGACAAGTATATAAACAAGATGATAAAGTTGATGTACTCAAATGTGGATGGATTGGTATCTAAATTACTAGAGTTGAATGATTATGTCAGAGAAAATGAACCACAAATAATATGCCTAACTGAAACAAAATTAACACCAAGGATATCCAATGACATACTAAACTTAGAGGAATACAATATATGGAGAAGAGACAGAAATTTAAAAAAAGGAGGAGGAATTATAATATTAACTAAGAAAAATCTAAAAGTCAATGAAATACAACTAGATATACCATCACAAGTAGAACTGATTGCAGTAGAGATCAACACATCTGAAGGTAAAGTAATTGTAGCCAATTTGTACATGCCACCCAGATCAAACACATGGGAAAGAGATGAATATGAGGACCTGGCAGAGTACAAATTCAGAGTTTAAGATCATTACTACATAAAATGGAAGAG
The DNA here is from genome assembly GCF_032717465.1 of Coenobita brevimanus. Classification (NCBI taxonomy): domain Eukaryota; kingdom Metazoa; phylum Arthropoda; class Malacostraca; order Decapoda; family Coenobitidae; genus Coenobita; species Coenobita brevimanus. The sequence continues at coordinate 6,762,783 of NC_136957.1, read as the reverse complement.
AAATCGGAAAGAATTATACTAACTGGGGATTTTAATACAAATATAAATTAGAATACTCTAGATATAATTAGCCAAGAAAGCTATTGGGACCAAAAGCTCCTGGATCTCGTACAAGAATTTTTCCTAACGCAACATGTGAGGGAAACCACCAGAATAAGAGGACTTGATGTACCTTCAGTGCTAGATCTAATATTTACAAGGCAAGAAAATGATATTGACAGTTTAATATATCACCCTCCACTCGGCAAAAGCGATCATGCAGTACTAAATTATAACTTCAGGATAGCATATGACATAGTAAACAGCAATGACAGTTACAAAAAGAGCCTAAACTATAAAAAGGGAAATTATCAAGACCTAAAGAAGTATTTCTTAGAAGTTGATTGGGCAAATGAGCTTAGAGGACAAGATTTAAATGCTGTATATAAAAAATTCTGTGAATTTTATGAAACAGGAGTCCAGAAGTACATCCCACAGCACAAAGAAGCAGATAAGAAAATACAGAAATGGTTCAATACAGAATGTAAAAACTCAAAAGAAAGAAGAGATTTGTTGTGGAATAGATACAGAAGACACAATAGTGAAAGGTCGTATAATAATTACAAACAGGCAAGAAACAATTATACAAGAATAAGAAGGGAAGCCCAAAAACAGTTTGAGGCAGATATAATAAATAAAAGTAGTGATCAACCAAAGCTGTTTTACAGGTATATCAGAAGCAAAACCAAAGTAAAAGATATAATACAATCCATTACGGACGAGGGAATCACTTATACACAAGAGAAAGATATTTGTGAAGCACTAAATAAGAATTTCCAATCAGTTTTTACAGAAGAAAAAAATTTTGATAGGGACTATGTGGAACATGCATGTCCACACATACTACCAGATATACAAATAGCAGAAAAAGTAATACAGGGGGAGTTAAGTAGATTAGACAGAGGAAAAGCAAGTGGTCCTGATGAAATTTCATGTTAGGAACTACGAGAATGTGCAAAGGAGTTAAGTAAATCATTATTTTTAATTTTCAAGAAATCCTTGAGTCAAGGTAAACTACCTGATATTTGGAAAAAAGCCAAATATTGTCCCCTTATTCAAGAAAGGAATTAGACAAAATCCACTCATCTACCGACCAGTATCACTGACCAGTGTTGTAAGCAAGGTATTAGAAAAGCTTATAAGAAAATCTATCTATCTATCTATAGCCCAACGCCCTAATCCTGCAAAGGGTGGCCGCAGACAAAACGCCTCCAAGTCACTCTGTCACCCACCATTTGACTCCCCTCCCCCCAACTCACCCCCCCTCCCTCATATACCTCTCAACTCCATCCCTCCACCTCATCCTCGGTCTACCCCTCCCTCTCCCTCCCTCCACCTCACCTACATACACCCTCTTAGTCAGTCTTTCATTCTCCATCCTCTCCACATGTCCAAACCACCTCAGTGTATTTCTCCTAATCTTTTCAACCACATCCACATCTACCCCACAACGTTCCTTCACTTCTTCATTCGTCAACCTGTCCCTCCACGTCACTCCACATGCTCCTCTCAAGTAACTCATTTCCACTGCTCTCACTCTTGACTTGTTCCCCTCTTGCAATGTCCACGCCTCGCTTCCATACGTCAGGGTAGGGTAGGCCCCCCTGGGGGTAGGGGGATTTCAAGAATACTCCCCCAGTATCCCTGCTTGTCGTACGAGGCGACTAAAAGGATTGGTGGTGGGTTAGTGCCCCACCCCGTAAAAAGAACTAACTAAAAGAGCAAAAAAAAAAAATTTATAAGAAAAGCTTGGGTAAATCATCTAGAAGAACACAGTATGATAACAGAAAGACAGTTTGGTTTCAGAAAATGAAAATCATGTGCTACTAATCTGTTGAGCAGAGTAACAAACACAATACAGGAAAGGGAAGGATGGGTGGACAGTATCTATTTAGATTTCAAGAAAGCTTTTGACACAGCACCACACCAAAGACTTTTATGGAAACTGTACCATCAAGGAGGAATTCGAGGCAAACTGTTTTGTTGGATGCAAGACTTTCTCATAAAAAGAGAAATGAGAACAGTACTAAGAGAAAACTACTCATCATGGAAAGAAGTGACTAGTGGAGTACCACAGCGTTCAGTGCTGTCACCAATCATGTTTTTAGTGTATATAAATGATATAAACAGTAACACTGGAAATGAGAGCTATCTGAATATGTTTGCAGATGATGCAAAAATACAAAGGAGAATTACTAACACAGACTCTTGTAAAGAGCTACAAGAAGAATTAAATAAACTTCATGAATGGAGTAGTACATGGCAAATGGAATTCAATGTAATCAAGTGTCATGTAATCAAGTTTGGTAAAAGTGGAAAAAGACCTGATTGGGATTAGAAGTTAGGAAATAAAACCCTATACACATCAGAAAGAGAGAAAGACCTAGGTGTGATTATCAATAACAGACTATCTCTGGCTGACCACATCAGCGAGAAGGTACGGAACATGTATACACTGCTTGCAAATATGAGAATAGCATTCACATACATAAATGAAGACATGCTAAGAAGGATAATAACATCATTCATTAGACCAACCCTGGAATATGCATCAGTAGTCTAGAGTCCTCATCTCAAAAAGCACATAGACAAGATTGAAAAATTTCAAAGGTCTGCTACGAGATGGATACCAAGCTTAAGGGACCTAAGCTACGAAGAAAGACTAAATAAACTGAATCTACCAACACTACAGGAGAGAAGGAAAAGAGGTGACGTGATAATGCTATATAAGTGCATATCAGGGAAGGAGAAAATAGACATAAATGATTACTTAACATTTGGAGAAGCATCAGCAAGAGGACACTGCAAAAAACTGCATAAGAAGAGAGGTGATAAAGACGTAAGGAAATTCAGTTTCCCAAACAGAGTAATTGATCAATGGAATGCACTACCGAATGAAATAGTGTGTGCCAAAACAATTCACAAATTTAAGGATATGTACGATAAATATGGTTTAATACACGGGACAGTACAAGCTTGACTCATTCCTGTAAAGATACAATTAGGTAAGAATTAGGTAAGAACACACACACACACACACACACACACACACACATATATATATATATATATATATATATATATATATATATATATATATATATATATATATATATATATATCGATCTATCTGTCAATGTCTATTATCTGTCAGTCTATGAAATATTTACAATGCTGTTTGGTGTTTATTACTGCTAAGCTCTTTTGACCAACTCTGCTGGAAATGTGTTGTCTTGCGCTAGCCGAAGTAGCATGCTGGAGTTGTTAATGAAGGCAGTATTTATTTGCTGTTTCCTTTTACTCACTCTCAGCTGTATAAAATCGTCTGTTTTAAGTTAAAGAATACTTGTGTTGTCCCAAGATTACGATCTCTGTCTCTGTCCCTGTTTGTCTGTCTGTCTGTCTGTCTCTGTCTCTGTCTGTCTGTCTGTCTGTCTGTCTCTCTCTCTCTCTCTCTCTCTCTCTCTCTCCAAGCCACTAATTCAATGTAATCGATAAATTGAATAATATCTTTGTGAATCCACTGACAAAAAAAGGAAATAATGCATCCAGAGGAAGAGTTTGATTATATTTACATTAAGTGACTGAATCTATATCATTTTCTGAAGACATATGAGAAAAAAGGGTTCCAGAAAATATGGATAACTATCGCTCATCGGAAATCTAGAAGCAGATGCATGAACATATTGATGGACGGATAGAGACAGAGAGACATATAATGCAGACAGATAAATACTGTATAAACCTCTTCAAGCACGGACTCGAATCAAGTCATTAAATACCATCCTGTACAAAGCACCATGATGCATATCATGTCAAACAAAGAAGGACACAAGTTTCCCGCTGGTATGTGTCATATATATATATTTTTTTACTCAATTCGTGTCATGGTGCGCTTTACAGGTTGTTAAACAATCTAACAACTCAAACCACCTGTGCCTGAGAGGGTAAATAGAAAATATATATGGTAGACAAACAGACTGACAGGCACACAGATAGATAGATAAATAGATTGATTGATAGATAGATAAATAGATAGATAGATACATACATACATAGATGAATAGACAATAGATCGATAGATAGAATGCTAGAGAGATAAGTATAGTTACCGCAAAAGTAACTCGTCGAGTCAGTAGGTTAGCCTATACTCCGTCTGACTGTTAATTACAAAACCAATACCTATAATGAATTATTTATTGAATGAAAACGAACCAAAAGTACTACAATTTGATTTTATAATACAGCCATTAGTCCTTGTTCATTCCTTCCTTGGCTTACAGTACCTCTATAGATTGATTTGGCATGCTACCAGTTTTGCAAAATACTCAACATGTGCTTTGTTGGGCATCTTTACTCACCTACTGGCTGACTGATTTTTTCTTGCATTATCAAAATTGATGAGTCCTTCATAGACCAAACCAATTACAGCAGTGCATTCCTTGTTCTCGATATTATGATGCCTCATTATGGTAGCAAGAGGGAAATATAAAAACTGGCCAAACAAATAGCTAATCAAAACATGCAATAACTGGCTTTCAGTACCTAGTGTAATCCGTTATTTTCCCTTTTCACACCACGACCAGATATGATTACTGCTAGTCATTGTATGTCTAGCAACACTTTCCACTGGTGAGACAATGTTTCATTTGCTGAATGACAGGTTAATAACTATCTGGCAACCACAGCAAATGGTTATATAATCCACCACTATGGCATTCTAATTTTTTGCTCGATTCTACCATATCTTTCACTGTTTTTATCTTCCCCACTGCCTACACATAGGGGCCTAGTACCTGTCACGGGGTTTTTGTGAATATGCAATATTAAAGAATAATATTCAATAATACTTTAAATGTGTTGGTTGGGAACAGGGACAAAGAATTGACTTGTGAAAATCAAGCAATAATTGATACTTTATGCGGCTTACTTCGCCGATTCTCTAAGGATGAGAATTTATAAACTTTCTCAACAGTACACAGCAGATACTAATTACTCACACGCGCTGTTTGTTAGTACTGTTGGCCTCTGGAGAAAGTGACTCCACCCCTGACAATCAATAACTAATACTAATAGTAATAAGCAGGTTCTTGCCAGTGCATTAACTCCTGGTTGCACAACGGATTTTAAGCTCAATACAAAAGGACTGGCCTTAGTACCAGTTATGAATAATGCAATGCGTTTATGCAAACTAGGAGCTATAACTAAAATAAGCTTAATGTGGAGAAATAAAACATGAGTTTACATTACATTAAGCTCAAGAGAAAAGAACTGTGAATTTATTAATTACAATGAAACAAATTTACGTTACATGTTTCAAAATTAATTAAAAAAAAGGAGAACACACTCACTCACTCACTCAAAAGCTAAACTCTTAAGCCTAGGAAAAACGAAAGGAAAATACTGGTCAGAAAAGGGGGCTGAGTGGAATGAACTGGATGTCGTTACTTAGGAAGGATGCTGCCACACATGCTGAACCTCTACGCCAAATCACTGTCTAAGTGGAGATTCAGGAACTTGCTGGACAACAGCGGCACTGCTCCTCACTGGGCCCAATCGAACTTGCACTCAGTGTGTCTTAATCCTGATTGGTTCAAATTATAAGAGAGGGGCGAGTGTCGGCCGTGCTCTTGCTAACGGCTAACGGAATTAATGCGAGCAAAACATGCCCATAACAAATCACTCAGGGAAAGCACCAATGTCGCGCGCAAGGACCATCGCTTATGAAACAGTGAAAAATATTCTGAAAACACTCCCGATCGGGTGAATACGGGGACGGTTGACTGAGTGATACTTATTGGCAATTCACTAGAATTTGCAGTTTCCCTTGAATGTCACGAGTTTATTAAGATAGAGAATCGCGCCAATTTGTGACATTACGCCCCATCAAAATCAATTTTCTTTTTCCGTCAGGAAAAAATTTTCAGTATACATACATATAAATCCTAACTCAGTCACACAAGATTCACAGTGTGGTGTGTGTGCTATCCTGCTACAGGAGAAAGTCATAGTCACCAGTGAGCGAAAAAACTTCGTATTTACGTTAATAGAAGCAAGTTTGAGGAAAAAACTCCGTGACGACAGTGAAAAATCCCGTACTCAGGTCAAACTGAGCGAAAAGTTCGCCACATTTACATTAACAACTAATTGTAATGTAGCGTGATGTATGTAATACACGGTGTAGGTGTGACAATTGTGGTGTAACTGTACTTACATGTAAAATTACATAATGCAAATCAATAGTAAATGATGACGACGAGGCAGAAGAGAAGAGGCGGCAGCATGTGTCAGGGACGATCAGCTGTTCTACACAGCAATGCTGCACCCGCCAGCTGCACCTGCGAAAGCAATCATGGTGGAGCATCAAAAGTGTCATTTCTCTCTCTCTGCATAGCAATCAGTACTTATGTTACAAAAAGTACACTATTTACATTATTAACCAGGAAATGTAGTCAAACTGAGTGAAGAGACTGGGCATCTGTACAGGACATCAAATGCTGCAATTTGCTAAAATTAACCTGGTTTACTGGTTAAACCTTATACTTAATTAGCAAAAAGACTGGGCGTTTGTGCAGGACATCAAACGCTGCAGTTCACTAAATTAACCAGGGAACGTGGTCATAAGCAAAAAGACTGGGCATCTGTGCAGGACTTCAAACGCTGCAGTTCGCTAATGGAACCCAGTTTACTGATTAAACCCTAAATATATTCAGCGAACAGACTGGGCATTTGTGCAGGACATCAAATGCTGCAATTCGCTAAATTAACCAGGGAACGTGGTCATGAGCGAAAAGACTGGGCATCTGTGCAGGACATCAAACACTGCAATTCGCTAATGGAACCCAGTTTACTGGTTAAACAACAAAACTTAATTAGCGAAAAGACTGGGCGTTTGTGTAGGACATCAAACGCTGCAATTCGCTAATGGGACCCATGTTAGCTATGAGTTAGTAGGCTAAACATCAGGTGTGTACCTACATTATCACTTCCTTGATGTATCTCACAACAAGGTTAAACTGCTGCAAATACAGTGTCCAGCGTGTCAGTCTTGCATTAACCGTCTTGGTCGTACTGAGACTAGTGAGTGGCATATGACCAGTTTCCAGAGTGAATGGTGCCCCATATAAATAATAGAAATATTTCTTAACACCATCAACCACGGCCAAGAGTTCCTTCTCAACACTACTGTAATTCCTCTCAGCGGGTTTTAGCTTACGGCTGTGGTATGCCACTGGGAAAATTCCACCTTCCGATTCCTGCATTAACCTGCCGCATCCCGGAGACGTGAATTCACGTCCTCACACGATGTGTACCCATATCCCGGAGACGTGAATTAACGCGGCAACATTGCAAGGTCCCTAATTTGCACAATTTTCAATTTTTGCGAGTGATTTCACAAGTGATTTTTGGCATGTATACACGGGACACCTTCTTCTATTCCTCTACAAGATGCCAAGCAGGGACAATGCCTTACACCGCATAACCTCTCCTCCCCCCTACACGCCAGTGTCTCGGCAATTCACCTGTTACCAGTGACCTGGCCAATAAAGACATTCAGGGCCAGAGTGATTCCCCAATCGATGACAATGTGGAGGACAAAGTTTACATAGCATTAGAGGAAGAAACAGTCAGAAATGATGATCAGGTAATGTGGGGAAGAAAGGTCATGGATTTTTTTTTTTTTTTTTTTTTTGTCAGACTCTGGGCATAGGCTTCACAGCCTGCTCTCAAGGCCCAGTAGTCCTCCTACATATCATACACCTCTCTACATGATGAGTTAGTGAGTGAAACAATGCTTATAATGCCTATATTACTGTTTGAAAATCAATATACTCTTGTACTACATATAAATTCGTACCAAGTAAATAAATAAATACTGTTTATGAGTGGATAAAATAGTTACCCTCCCATAGAACTCGTTTTCTTTGGTGCCAGCCTGTTAGAAAACCCAGTCAGGTAAGGAGGTACTCGTACCTAGATTGAGTATTTTAAACCTCAGGTGAGCGATTTCTCTATGAATTTTTGATGTTTCTCACCAAAAGCGGATGTTTGAGCCAAAAAAACAAAGGTCTAAAAATGTTGGGACTCGGGTGTACCACTGCCCAGAAAATGTCAGAATGGGGCGGGTTAATACGGCACCTACTCCATCTTGTGAAGCATCAGTGTGCAGTATGAAAGGTTTGTTGGAATCAGGCAGCTGCAAGATAGGCTCCTTACACAGCATATTCTTAAGGGCGGCAAAAGATCTCTCTTGTGCTTCTCCCCATTCAGTGGTGTTTGGAGCATGTTTTCGAAGCACCTCGTACAACGGTTGGGCAATAGGAGCAAAGTTGGGGATGAAACTCCTATAATACCCCACTAGGCCAAGGAATACACTAACCTGTTTCTTGGTCACGGGTCTCGGGGCTTCTCTAACTTTCCTAATCTTGTCACCCTGACACCTGCAGCGATTGTTGCCAACAATATGTCCAAGGAACTCCACCTCACTGTGAACAATTTTACACTTGCTAGGCTTTACAGTCATGTTGAAACTATGGAGTCTACTGAAGACAATTTCCAAGAGTCTGAGGTGCTCCTCCAACGTGGCAGAATGAACGAGGACATCGTCAACGAACATCTCTACTCCTACGATACTATGGAGCACTTGTCTCATGGCACAATTGAATACTGCTGGGGAATTGGTAAGTCCAAATGGGAGAACTTTATACTGATACAACCCCCTAGGAGTAGCAAAGGCAGTGAACTGATGGCTCTCAGGGTGAAGGGGAATCTGGAAGAATCCCTTCGCTAAATTGAGCGTCGTGAAATATTGTGACCCTGCCAGCTTGGAGAAAATTGCAATATGGTCACCCATTGGCTCAGCATCCACTCTGGTGATTGCATTGAGCCTCCTATAGTCACCACAAATCCTGACTCTACCATCCTTCTTGCGGACTACTACCATTGGATTACAGTAAGGAGATGAGGACTTTTCAATAATACTTGCACTCTCCATGTCAGCAGTTTCGTTGTCTACTGTGTCCAGTAATCGCATGGGAATCGGATATGGCTTAACCTTTACGGGAGTATCGCTTGTCAACTCAATTTTGTGACAATCAACCTTTGCGAGTCTAGGTTGGTCAGAGAAGACATCAGCATACTGACAGAGCAGTGACCTTATGGCATTCTGATCACCTAATGCTAAGTCAGTGTTAAGCAAAACATCTCCGACAGTCTCCTCCTGACGTGACTGAACGGTTAAGGGCTCGTCATCATGGTCATCAGCTGGGATCACCGTGACTGCCCCGATTTCTTCCAGTGGCTGGTCACTATCATCAGGTACTCGTAGGCCAATCTCCTTGGGGTTTGACTCATGTTAAGCCTTCAACATGTTAACATGGAACCTTTTACGAAGATTCCCCATCTGAATTATGTAGTTGAGGTCTGAAATGCGCTCTGCTACATCAAATGGACCCTTCCACTGCGCCAACAACTTGTTCTGGGCAGTGGGGAGTAACACCAAGCACTTATCGCCTGGACTAAACTTCCAAAGTTTTGCCTTGTTATCATAATAGGCTTTCTGAACTTCATGCGCCTTGATCAATTCTTCCTTAGCTAACTCGCACGTCGACTGGAGGTGGTCAGCTAGATCAAGGACGTAGGTGTAGGTGGTCTTGACTTCAGGGTCAGGTTCTTCATCGTCCCATAACTCGCGAAGGACTTGAAGTGGTCCACGGACCGACCTTCCATACACCAGTTCAAAGGGTGAGAACTTCAAGGAATGCTGTGGGGCTTCTCGATAAGCAAACAGAAGAGGAGTAATGAACCGTGGCCATTCCTTTGGTTGTTCAGTGGTCATGCGCTTTAACATCTTCTTGAGAGTCCCATTGAACCTCTCACACAGCCCGTTACACATGGGATGATAAGGCGTAGTTCGCAGGCCTCAGATGGAAAACAACCTAAATGCCTCGTTCATCATTGCAGAGGTGAACTGCGAACCCCGGTCACTTAAGACCTCTTTGGGGATACCTACGTGGCAGAACGCTTCAATCAATGCCTCAGCAATGGTGACGGCCTCTATATTCTTAAGGGCCACGGCTTCAGGCCACCATGTGCTGAAATCAACAATAGTGGGGATATAACTTGATCCATCACTTGCCCTAGGGGAGATTGGCCCAACAATGTCAACTGCTACTCTCTCAAACTGTTCAGAGATTACAGGCATTGGTTTCAATGGCGCAGGATGGACACATCCCCAGTCAGTGGTACGCTGACACACATCACGGGAATGCACAAGCCTTTTTATTTCCTGTCCCATTTCTGCCCAGAAAAACTCAGCATGGATATGGTCAGAGGTTTTCTTTTGGCCCATGTGGCCTCCCATCACTGAACAATGACCTAATTCGAACACTGCCCGGCAATACTTCGTGGGAATGACGAACTGCAGTTGAACCTCGCCCTGGGGTGTTTGTGACTCACGGTATAGCCGTCCTCGCTTGCGAAGGAACCTGGCTTGACCTCTCCATGAATACTTAATCACTTTACCCTCCAGCTTCTTACACACTGAGGCAAGTGTCGGGTCAGACTGTTGTTCTTGGACAACATCTTGCAGCGTTGCGATGGTCAACGGGGTGACACGATTTGGAGCCTTGGCCATGGCTCGTGTTACTGCAACAGCCAAAGTCTGAGTAGCAACATCTACAGCGCAAATGTTTTTGACACTCGGTATGTTGCTGATAATGAGGTCAAACAAGGGGTCTGGCATGACAACAGCAGCTATCAAGCCAGTGTAGAAAGGAGATGCCACCTGGATACGTGCCTCAGGGAACAATCTCACTGATCAATCAATAAGTCTAACTTGGATCTGCTTACCCGTGTACTCGTCGGGCCGAACTAAACTTTGCTTGATGGAGCAACCTGAGGAACCGTTATCTCTCAGGACATTTACAGAAACACCTCCCACAAACCCTGGCTGAACAAGAAAGGCAGTGTTACTGGGGGAAGGGTCTGAGGAGGTAGCAGCCAGTCATTGGTGAGACTGCAGAACAAACGAAGCAGCAAATTGGCGCCCTGAGAACTAGATGCCTGAGGGGTCGTGCTCACCATATGAGGAGCTGGAGCATTGACCACCTGTGGAGGAGGGTTCACTGTCACTGGGGAGCTAGTGAACTGTGGGGAAGTACCTGTACTGGTGGGGTTGGCACCATTGTGTGCTTGTTGGGGAATGAAGGCTGCATTTGCATCCTGCCTCTGATACACTAAAGTCGATTGTCCTGACTGAGGGTTACGTGGTTTGTCCTTGCCCTGCTGACACTTGAAATACTGGTACTGCTGCTGGTTAGAGTTCTGCTTGTCGTACCGCTTCCACTCAGGTTTCTGAGTGTTTTGTCCCTAGTCCTTCTTCTGCGGTTTTGAACCTTGGTCATTATTCTGAGAATGGCCTTGTTGCTGGGGTTCAGTCTGAGACAGTTTCCCAGATTTGTCAGCTTTCCTGTTCCAGGTGTGTTGCTTACGAGTTTGATGCCCGTAGGCAGTGAAGAATGCATCAGCCTTCTCCACCATTTGGCTGGCATCCTTTACCTGGCAGATCTTAAACTGAGCCATAAGTTCAGCAGGGCATGACTTTTCTAGCTGCGTGTGCAGCATAAGGTCAATTATCCCCTCACACATGGAAGGAGTTTCATCCTTCTCCATCCACTCATCTAAGTAAGCAGTAAGCCGGTCAAGAAACTGAACGGCAGTCTCTTTTTCCTGTAAACGCACCCTCATGAATGACTCTTGGCGTCGTCAGCTGCGAGACCGTACGCTTTGACGAGTGTGGCCTTCATCATTTCATACGTAAGATTGTCTCCACGAATTCTGTGGAGAATATCAAGGGCAGGTCCCTCAAACAGGCTAAGAAACTGAAGCCGCTTAGCTGCATCATCCAGCTGGTAAAGCTGAGCCATGTCTTCAAAACGAGCTATGTATGGCTCGATTCGCTCGCCTTCCTTGTATGGGGGAAGCTTGATGTGTGGGGTCGCCAGAACATGTGCAGGGAGAGCGCTCATGGAGCTTGGGCCAGCTGCACCAGATGTGACTGAAGCCAAGGAGTCTCGCTTGAGCTTCAACATTTCAGGTTCATGTTTTTCGCGTGCTTCTCGCTCGGCACGTTTGTGTTCTCGTTCTCTGTCTCGTTGTTCACGCTCGTATTCAAGTTCTGTCTCATGTTGTTGTAACTCGTGTTGACGTTTTCTCTCGCATTCCTCGCGCTGTTCTCGCTCGTGTTCGCGTTCTCTCTCTCGTTGTTGTAACTCGAGTTCGCGTTGTTTTTGCTCATGTTCACGTTGTTCTCGCTCGTGTTCAAGTTTGGATTCTACGCTGTTCACGAGCATAATTCTCGCGTTGCTGCTCGTAATTAACCCGCCCCATCCCGACGTTTTGTGGGCAGTGGTACGCCCCAGTCCCGACATTTTTGGACCTTTTTTTTTTAGGCTCAAACATTCGCTTTTGGTGAGAAACATCGAAAATTCATAGAGAAATCGCTCACCTGAGGTTTAAAATACTCGATCCAGGTACGAGTACGTCCTTACCTGACTGGGTTTTCTAACAGGCTGGCACCAAAGAAAACGAGTTCTATGGGAGGGTAACTCTTTTATCCACTCATAAACAGTATTTATTTATTTACTTGGTACGAATTTATATGTAGTACAAGAGTATATTGGTTTTCAAACAGTAATATAGGCATTATAAGCATTGTTTCACTCACTAACTCATCACCATTCATGACCTTTTCTTCCCACATTACCTGATCATCATTTCTGACTGTTTCTTCCTCTAATGCTATGTAAATTCGTCCTCCACATTGTCATCGATTGGGGAATCACTCTGGCCCTGAATGTCTTCATTGGCCAGGTCACTGGTAACAGGTGAATTGCCAAGACAATGGTGTGCAAGGGGAGAGGAGAGGTTATGCGGTGTAAGGCATTGTCCCTGCTTGGCATCTTGTAGGGGAATAGAGGAAGGTGTCCTGTGTATAGATGCCAAGAATCACTCGCGAAATCACTCGCGAAAATTGAAAATTGTGCAAATTAGGGACCTTGCAATGTTGCCGCATTAATTTACATCTCCGGGATATGAGTGCACATCGTGTGAGGACGTGAATTCACGTCTCCGGGACGGGGTGGGTTAAACCGAGAGAGGACGTAATCCTTAACTTCTTTGGAGTCGGTAAGCCCCATATCTTTAGCTTCCTGTACATAGACGTTGGTAGACATGATGCTAAGTCAATCTAAGTGAACTAGAGACTAAGCACTGACTGCTATTTTGCAGAGAAAGATGCCAATAATCAAGAATAAAGAATATAGGCACAGGTTAGTGGTGACCAGTTTTATGTAGTTAGACTGGTAAAGAAAGAAAATTAAACAAACAACTGACTGTGAAAATTAAGTAAATTAATAAAAATGAATTAATAATCACCAGTAAGATAGTGCCTATAGACTTTAATGATAAATACCTAAGTATGAGTGAGTATTATCTCGTTAATAACTTTAGAACTAGGAGTTAATATCCTGGAATGAGGTCGCCAGATGTCACGGGGTTTTTGTGAATATGCAATATTAAAGAATAATATTCAATAATACTTTAAATGTGTTGGTTGAGAACAGGGACAAAGAATTGACTTGTGAAAATCAAGCAATGATTGATACTTTATGCCGGCTTACTTCGCCGATTCTCTAAGGACGAGAATTTATAAACTTTCTCAACAGTACACAGCAGAGACTAATTACTCACACGCGCTGTTTGTCAGTACTGTTGGCCTCTGGAGTCATTAACTAATGCTAATAGTAATAAGCAGGTTCTTGCCGGTGCATTAACTCCTGGTTGCACAACGGATTTTAAGCTTAATACAAAAGGACTGGCCTAAGTACCAGTTATGAATAATGCAAAGCGTTTATGCAAACTAGGAGCTATAACTAAAATAAGCTTAATGTGGAGAAATAAAACACAAGTTAACATTACATTAAGCTCAAGAGAAAAGAACTGTGAGTTTATTAATTACAATGAAACAAATTTACATTACATGTTTCAAAATGAATTCAAAAATAAGGAGAACACATTCACTCACTCACTCAAAAGCTAAACTCTTAAGCCTAGGAAAAACGAAAGGAAAATACTGGTCAGAAAAGGGGGCTGAGTGGAATGAACTGGACGTCGTTACTTAGGAAGGACGCTGCCACACACTCTGAACCTCTATGCCAAATCACTGTCTAAACAGAGATTCAGGAACTTGCTGGACAACGGCAGCACTGCTCCACACTGGGCCCAATCGAACCTGCACTCAATGCGTCTTAATCCTGATTGGTTCAAATTATGAGAGAGGGGCGAGTGTCGGCCGCGCTCTTGCTAATGGCTAATGGAATTAATGCGAGCAATACATGCCCATAACAAATCACTCGGAAAGCACCAATGTCGCGCGCAAGGACGATCACTTATGAAACAGTGAAAAATATTCTGAAAACACTCCCGATCGGGTGAATACGAGGACGGTTGACTGAGTGATACTTATTGGGAATTCACTAGAATTCGCAGTTTCCCACCAAAGTTGAATGTCACGAGTTTATTTAGATAGAGAATTGCGCCAATTCGTGACAGTACCCAACAGGAGGAGGTATGGAATGTTGTGATTGTATTACTTCATGAAAGACTCAATACTTTTGAACCCACCATGAAAAACTGAAGAATCAAGTCAGTCACTAGGTGATTGAAGATGCCCAACAAAGCACATGTTCAATATTTTACAAGACTGGTAGCATGCCAAATCCAACTATAGCGGTAGCCTACTGTATGGCAAGGATGTAATGAGCAAGAACTAATGGCCGTATTATACCCTGTAAAGTCAAGATGTATTACTTTTGGTTCGTTGTCATTAAATAAATAATTCATCTTAGATATTGGCTCGTTCAATGGACAGGCAGACTGTGTATACGCAACTGACTCAACTAGTTATTTTGCGGTACTTATAGGAAGATAAGTAGAAAGATAAATGTATTGACTGATAGATGACGAGGTAGATAAATGGAAAGATCCAGTAACAAGTAGATGGCAGGAAAAATGGATTGCCAATGCAACTAACTTGTATATGACAAGATGAACAATTAAATAAAAGACTAGTAAGTAGAATCTTCATTTGAAAACTGTTTTTCTATTATATGTACCTTTTATACTTTGCATACCCCTGGGGGTAGGGGGGTTTTCAAGAATACTCCCCCAGTATCCCTGCTTGTCGTAAAAGGCGACTAAAAGGGTTGGCGGAGGGTTAGTGCCCCTCCCCGGAAAACAACTAACTAAAAAAACAAACAAGAAGCCTCGGACAAGGACTGACCAAACGTTGACGACCCAGGACCGGACAAAGGACTTGGTAATGTGTACATGGAATGTAAGAGGAGCGAATGATGAGGTGAAAGAGAGAGAGATTGTCCAGGTGCTTGAGGATGCGAAAGTGGATGTATGTGGAATAACTGAAACAAAATGGAGAGGAGAAAGTGTGAGAGAATGGGAGTATGGATGGGGTATATGTGCAGGAGTAGATGAGAATGAGAGGGCAAAGGAAGGAGTGTGTATAGTTGTGAGTAAAAGATGGAAGAAGAGCATAAGACAGTATGGATCAGCTGGGTCAAGGATTGTGTGGGTAAAGTTGAAAGTTGGAATACAAATGTGGGCGATTGTGTGTGTGTATGCGCCAACGCAAGATCGTGCTAGAAGAGTGAGAGAAGAGTTCTGGACAAATGTGGAAGTGTGCATGGAAAAGTTTGGAAGGAATGAGAGAGTGTTTTTGATCGGTGATATGAATGGTAAAGTTGGTAATGTGAAGGTGGATGGAATAGTTGGTGAGTGGGGTGTGCCTGCTGAGATAGATGAGAATGGGAGTGCGTTAGTGGACATCTGTGCTGGGAGGGGGTTGGTAATAGCCAATACCCTCTTCAGGCATAAAATGATCCACAGGTATACATGGCGAGTGATGAGAAGGGTGGGTGGTGAACTGAATGAAAGGAAGGCAATGATTGATTATGTGTGTGTGGATGAAAGGATGCGAAGATGTATATTGGATGCAAGAGTTTATAGAGGTTGGGGGAGTGGCCTTTCTGACCACTACTTGGTGGTGGCCAGAATTAGGATGCAAGTAAGATGGAGGAATAGAAGAAGGGAAAGACGAGAGGAAGGAGTAGTTGCAAGGAGAGTGGAAAGGTTACAAGAGGATGAGAAAAAGGCAGAGTATAAGAGAGAAGTGGAGGAACGATTGGGCAAATATGAATTGGAGCAGATGGGAGACGTGGAAGGTGTGTGTAAGATATTTACAGAAGAAATATGTGCAGCATGTGATGTGGTGTGTGGAAGGAAGAGAAGACGGAGGGGTGCAAGGAACAGCGTGGTGGACTGAAGAGGTGAAACAGGCTGTGGCACAAAAGAAGAAAGCATACAATGAATGGATGAGAAATAGGGGCGTGGAAGAAGTTGAGAGGCAGAAGAGAGAGTTATATGTGGAAAGGAAGAGAGAGGTGAAAAAGATTAGTAAGAGAGAGTAAGAAGAGAGTGGATCAGGATTTGGAAGGAATTTGAGTGTAAAGTGGAGGGACTGTAAGAAAATGTTCTGGAGAGAAGTGAAAAGAGTAAGACAGGGTGGAAGTGAAGTTAGCAGGGGAGTGAAAGATAAACATGGTAGATTACTAGTGGAGAAGGGAGAAAAAGTGAGCAGATGGAGAGAACACTTTGAGGAATTGTTGAACGTAGAGGATGGAAGTAATGCGAGTATAAGTGGCTGGGGAATGGCTGGGAGAAGGAGGGAGGTGAGAAGACAGGTAGAAATCAGTAGGATAGAGGTTGTGGAAGCAATGAAGAAAGTTAAATCGGGGAAAGCCCCAGGAATTGATGGAGTTGGTGGTGAGATGCTGAAGCATGGGGGAGAGATAGTAGTAGAATGGATGTGGAAGATGTGCAGATTGGCCTGGGAGGAAGGTAGAGTCCCGGAGGATTGGAAGTCAGGTATAATTATTCCCTTGTACAAAGGAAAAGGGGAAAAAGAAGTGTGTGGTAATCATAGGGGCATTTGTCTTCTTAGTATAATAGGAAAAGTGTATGGTAGGATACTTATAGACAGAGTTAGAGAAAGAACAGAGAAATTAGTTGGAGAAGAACAGGAGGCTTTAGGAAGGGAAGAGGTTGTGTAGATCAGATATTCATTCTTAGATCTTTAGTGGAAAAGTTTCTAGAGAAGGGAAAGAAGTTGTATGCGGCTTTCATGGATTTGGAGAAAGCATATGACAGGGTGGATAGACAAGGATTGTGGAAAGTGTTAAGAATATATGGAGTAGATGGGAAGTTGTTGAATGCTGTGAAGAGTATGTATGATGGTGCTAAGGCTGCAGTGCGTGTGGATGGTGAACTAAGTGAATTTTTCTCTTTGAAAGTTGGTTTGAAACAGGGATGTGTCATGTCTCCATGGTTGTTCAATCTGTACATGGATGGGGTAATAAAAGAGGTAGAAGGTAGGGTAGTGGATGTTGGAGTGGCCCTGGTGAGAGAGGATAGTGTTTGGAAACTCCCTGTACTGTTGTTTGCAGATGATACTGTGTTGTTGAGTGAAGATGAAGGGGAGCTGCAAGGCTTGGTGGATGAGTTTGAGAGAGTGTGTAAGAAACGGAACCTAAAGGTGAATGTAGGGAAGAGTAAAGTGATGGTCTTTGAGAGAGGTGAAGTCAGTGAATGTATAGCGAGGTTGGATGGTGAGGAATTGGAAAATGTGAGTACGTTTAAGTATTTGGGTAGTGTGATGAGTAAGGATGGAGGTTTGAGGGTGAAGTGCTTGAAAGGGTACAGCAGGGAAGAAAGGTTGCTGGTTCCTTGAAAGCAGTGATAAGAAACAGGGAAGTGAGCATGGAAGTAAAAAAGTTACTACATGACAGTATTGTGATACCAACTCTAACGTACGGAAGTGAAGCTTGGACGTTGTTGGAAGGACACAAGTCAAGAGTGAGAGCAGTGGAAATGAGTTATTTAAGAGGAGCTTGTGGAGTCACGTGGAGAGACAGGCTGACGAATGAGGATATAAAGGAGCGTTGTGGTGTTGATGTGGATGTGATAGGAAGCGTTGTGAGGAACACACTGAGGTGGTTTGGCCATGTGGAGAGGATGGAGGGTGAAAGACTGACGAAGAGAGTGTATGTGAGTGAGGTGGAGGGTGGAAGAGGGAGGGGGAGACCGAGGATGAGATGGAGGGATGGGGTGGAGAGGTATATGAGAGAGGGGGGTGTGAGTTGGGAGCAGGGTAGTGAAATGGCGGGGGACAGGGCGACTTGGAGGCGATTTGTTTGTGGCCACCCCAAACGGGATTGAGGCGTCTGGCAATAGATAGATAGATAGAACTTTGCTACGAGGGTGTCTTTTATTTTTATTCTGTCTGCGGGTGACACAACTACAAGGCAACTGAGAGTATGTAATCCCTTTAGGTCGATGATTCCTTCCCAGATTGCATTAAATCGTGAGGAACTAACAACAGTAAAAAAAAAAAAAAAAAAAAAATGGGTTATAAAGAGGGAATTTAAATAACAGGGACAATAATTAGGGTTTCATTGATCTGAACAGGTACGGGAAGTTTCACAGAGCATATTTCAGTGCACTGAAAAATAAATGAAATAGTATCATGACACATGAAGGATAACATTTGTTATTGTACTATGAATACATGATGGAGACGGGAAATCTTGTGAGAAGTTGGCGCAAACCTGCGTATGACGGATAGTTTTTGTCGCAACTCTTCATGCTTCACCATTTTGACAACATACAGGCACGAGAGAGAGAGAGAGAGAGAGAGAGAGAGAGAGAGAGAGAGAGAGAGAGAGGTAAGTTAATCAGATACAACTTGCACAAAGTAAATCAGTCCAACCTTTAGGTCCAGTCATGCATGGGTAGGTATGCAAAACAGAACGGGGCCAGGTGGATGGGCTGGTCAATGCAGATTCATTGGAAATTTTACTCTTTACACCCTGTTGCCTCTTGATTGGCTGACCACCCCGACCAATGGCGTGGGGTCCGGGGTGAGGCCGTAACAAACTCCCACTGGCTGGTTAGTGGCGCGGCAATCCTCCCAGAATTAAGACTACGTTGAGGGGAACTGAGTGAGGGTGGAGGAAAGTAAGGATGACGGACTGAGAGCCGTGCAAAGGGAGAGGGGAATGGTAAGCAGTTACAGGAGAGTGAGAGAGTCGAAACGAGGGTACAGGGGAGTACATAGGATGGCTAGGCCCATGTCAAGGTTATCTGTTAGAAAAAAAAAAAGCTAATTCGACTAAGATTTAGCCAACATGCGAAGAAAATGACTGAAAAGAGGAAGGTGCTCACCCATCCATGCACCATCTGGATAAACCGACGGGATAAAGAAAGAAAAAACACCATGCTTAGCAGGAAGAAGAAGCATGAAATATTTTTTTTTGAGATGCAGAAGAGGAACAACTACGCACAATGAAATCTTTAGTGTACAGAACTGTAAGAGAAAGAGCATACACAACAACCGTATGTTCTGACTATTAAGCAAACAATTCAACCTGGAAATAACCAACACTCAGTTATAGTCTAGGGTCTCGGAATATTTGTCTAGTCCGAATTTTAAACACCAATAGTTAGTGCACTAACTACTATTGTTGATAGCCTATTTCATTGCTCCATTACGCGAATATTGAAGTAATTTTTCCCTATATCACTGTTACATCTCTTAGTTTCGAGTTTCTTTCCATTATTTATAGCCCTAATATTTGTATTTCGAACTAATTATAGTATCGAACATCGTCAAATACGTTAAAAGAATTAAGACGTGAATTAGATTTCCTCTGAATTGTCTATTTTTTCTCTAAAGTCTATTTTCGTCTATAATAAGATTCGGGGACCATTGCTGCTACGGTATTCCAGGTATGGTCTAACTAATGATGTATATAGCTTAGAGGATTCATCAGGCGATTTCTGGTCAAACTTCCTTGCAATAAAGCCAAGCATTTTGTTTTCCTTGTTACTGGCTGCAGTACACTACTTTTTCGTTTTTGAGGTCGTTACTGGTAATAAATCTTAAATCCTTCGAATCCTTTACTTCCTTCAGTCGGGAAAGAATATGCGATATCCATATCTAATGTTTTTGTCACATTTATCTACATCAAATTTCGTGTTATTTTTACTCCAGTTCATTAACTTATCAAGGTCTGTTTGAATAGATTTACACTCTGCTTTCTTAATTACTTTGCATCCAGTCTTCGTGCCATCTGGAAATATCGATTAGTTAGATGTGAGTCAGTTTTCTAGACAACTGATATAAACTGTGAAAGAACTGGTCCTAGAACTGTCCCACGAAAACACTGTTTCTAATCTCTAGCCTATCTTATAATTCGCCAGTTGTGACTACACACTACTTGCCATTCGTTAACCAATCACCAGTCCAGGATTGTAATTTGTTAGAGAGGACATGAACTTTTAGTTTCTCGCGTATAACTTGATTGGGTTCATATCAAACTCATTCTGAAAATCTAGGTTTATGGCATCCGACGGCATTTTCTTCTCAGTTGTATATTTTTACTCAGAGCAGGTAATTATGCAAGGCATGATCTATTAATACAAAACCCTTGCTGATTATCGCTTATAAAAGTATGTTTATTAAGGAGCAAGGTAATTTTATCCAACACTTTTTCCCAAAAATTTTGCGCTGCATCGTCGTTTGTTTCATTGTGGGGTAATTTGTACCGCGCATCCATTGCATTTTTAAAAGACAGGTGCTACATTATCTAGCATTCATTCATTAAGTTGTCTACAATCAGTTAACAATTTGTTAATCATCTGAATTATAGGAAAGGCTAACTGTTTAATATTCACACAGAATGAGAGGAGATATCTGGTCAGGACCAGCTGAGAGAGAGAGAGAGAGAGAGAGAGAGAGAGAGAGAGAGAGAGAGAGAGAGAGAGAGAGAGAGAGATTTTAGAACACCATAAAATAACTATTGAACAGACATCTTTCCAGAGGCAGGTGAATCTTCGGACGAACAATTAGATAATCTAGGCAAGTGGAATCCGCTTTATTGTTTGGTGAACTAAACTAATCATCTGGAATTAATAATATTCATGTAAACTAAAGGCTGCCAGCATTTGATTGTAACTTAAACAAGCATTCGTAATCCGCCTCGCGAAGCTGATGGAAAATCTAACAATATATTTACTTTCGTCAAAATGTTACTTCATATCAATTATATATTTTTCTATTGTAAAGGAAATAATAGTCGTTTACTTATTTTGAAAGTGGTGCGTTGTTTTTTGACAAAACAGACTTCAGATTAAACTGTTATCGTTCGAGGTGTCCAAATCGGTAGATAGGTGACCTGCAGTCCTAATGGACTCAGGCTCGAATCCTTACTTGGGCAGGGGAAAATATTAGGAATTGAATTTCGGTAAAACAGGCTTTACTGCTCTACCATAACACCCGCCTACCCCTCACCCGACCCCCCAAAAAATACCACAGCTAACACGAATCCACCTGTCTTGTATATGGCATCCTTAGAATATATTTTACATGGACGGCGGGTGTTAGCGCCTACGTGGTGACATGTAAAAGTGTGAAGAAAATAGGAAGATTGCTGGGCCTCAGGGAATGGCCTATAAAACCTATGCACAGAATCGGACACGTAAAAAAAATACCATATTTTGTTACAGTTGCAAAGTCCATCCCCTGACAAGAAGAACATCAACAACAGTAATAAACCATGGACTTGAGATGGTCTTGCTCTAAAATATACTTAGACTGCTAGTAAAGCAGTAGCTGAAAGAAAAAAATATATATGCAAAAAGGAAGGAGCTGTCAATGGAAAATATAGCCAAGCTGGTGGGTAAAGGCTAAGCAGACCAAGCTTTGGCAGCGACCGGAAGTGAGTTTTTACACTAATGTAATTTTTTGTGGAGGTACTCCAGTGCAACATTCCACCCAAGAATCATGGCCCTGGCTTAAAAATCTTCAGAGCTTTAGCATTTCGCGGGAGCCTTGTCATGACTGTAGCTATTTCCACTGTTTCTGCATTTGATGACCTTTGACCCCTGACCTGGCCAATGTAGCACATAGGTGTACAGCAGAAAATCGTAGTATTTGTCAATGTCTATAAGCATGCCAAGTTTCATTCTATTTCATAGAGCCACTGGGGAACTAGGAGGTCATTTTTGGAAACCAGTTCTGGTTGCTAGGGATGCTGAGGCCAATTTTCGCAGGGTTGTCATCGAAAACTAGAGGAGAAAGAGGAAAATTGAATGGTACACTTCCGATAGGGAATGACCTCAAGATTACACCTAAAGGAATCAGAGCTTTCTGCGTCCATTAGTAATGCTTCTACAGTTCAAAACGCGAAAAGTGCGTAAAAAACAGTTTTGCGGACACAACTAAGCTATAGGCTGATCATTGTTTCAAGGCCTGGTTGGAATCGGTTAAATCTGAAGGCTAAAAGTGTCTGTCACAATTAAAAAGAAAGAAGGAATACGCGACGAACAATAAAGGCTGACTGAAGCTGACAAATTAAGCATGACAACTTTGTTGGACACTCGTGTTTTCCTGCTTGTTTTTCTGCTACTGTAAGAAACTTTGTTCGATTGCTTCTGAAAGTTCATTAATTTGAATGCCATAGGAAAAATCTATAAGGATATTGTTTTGGAGCAAGCTGTAAGAAAAGGTAAAAAATATATAATGAAAGGAAAGAGAACAAACTAACAGAAACTATCAGGCAGAAAAGAAAGACAGATAAACAGGAGATGTGAAGTCGAACAAAAGGACATGAAGACTTCGAAGATTAGAGAAAAAGAAAATGTACTACAAACGTACTGAAAGAAATTGACCAAGGTAAAGACAACACATGATCGCCAATATCGGCTGCAGTTCTGCTGATACTATAAAATATTCATACTTTATCTTAATGTTTAAAACAGGAACTCAGTAGCAGTAAAACATGACTTCTTTTGGAAAAAGAAAGAAAAAAATCTTCCTAGCGTACTTAGAGTTCATAGATGATAAAATTGGCTAAACCTTTATGGTCAGGATACCAAACGTTTGAGTGATATTTAATTACTACCGTATCTTGTCTGCCACAGCTGATTGGCATCCGCAATACTTCACAAACAACAGCTTTTGAGTAAACTGGCCTGGAATAGAATCATAATTGCAGAAAATTGGGAAGATGTGTTAATGTTTCCTTTCTTTAAAGTTTAAAAGAGAGAGAGAAAAAAAAGAAAGAAAGACGGATGAGTGAAAAAATGGAGGAAACGAAAAAGAAAAGGAGGGAAGAGTGGAGTGAAAGTGGATGCACAAGCCATTTTTGTCGTACTCACAGGGGTGCCTAAATTTACTGCCTGTCACCAATTGTGTCACTCACTCGCATATTAACTTAGTTAATGTACTTTCTTAAAGAATGGGGCCTATGCCTTCGGGAAACAGTGTTAGGAACGCGAAATATTCCATTCTATTAGACCTATGTCCATGGCAGGTTGTCAGCTGGGCGGGATACAGAGGCCCCCGGGTGTCCCATAGCAGACTGCTCGGCACAGCCAAATTTTTACCCAGGAACACGAATTTTTGCACAACTATCAACAGTGCCCTTTGTCTTGTCCATATATTAGGCTCTGGTTAAGATCACGGAAATGGCTCTCATCCTGTCATCCCGTCCTTTTACACAATGCTTTCTTCTTCGTTCTCATTTCTCCTTTGCTCTCTCTCTCTCTCTCTCTCTCTCTCTCTCTCTCTCTCTCTCTCTCTCTCTCTCTCTCTCGTGCTTCGAGTATGTACAACTCGACAAGATTTCCACCTGGATCACCTAGTCGCGGGATATGGCTATCGTGGCAACAGCGCCTGTGTGTGTGTTCGTGTGTACTGTACATTCACTGACTTTACTTCCCTCGAAGACCATAACTTTACTTTTCCCTACATTCACCTTTAGATTCCATTTCTTACACACTCTCCCAAACTCATCCACCAAGCCTTGCAGCTCCCCTTCGTCTTCACTTAACAACACAATGTCATCTGCAAACAACAGTACAGGGAGTTTCCAAATATTGCCCTCTCTCATCAGGTCTGCTTCAACATCCACTGCCCTACCTTGCATCTCTTTTATTATCCCATCCATATACAGACTGAACAACTATGGAGACATGACACATCCCTGTTTCAGTCCAATTTTCCAACAGAAAAAATAGTAGTAGTAGTAGTAATAATAATAATAATAATGATAATAGTGCTGCTCTCAGGTGTCAACCCTTTCCTCTCCTCCATCCTTCTTTCCCTCCATCCTCTTCTGTCTTTCTTTCCTTCATTCTTTCCTCGTCCTTCTGCCTACGGGTGACTCTAAGCTGAGTGACAAGCCAAATGGTTTCCTGTACACCAGGAAACCATTTACGACGCTGGGTGGTAATCATAAAACCAAATTATGGCCTGGTGGTTTAGTGGGTAATTACAGAACTCCAATCGGATCGAGCCGGTGAAGGTTTATATCCAAGAGATGGTTGGGGTTTATTGCTCACGTAATGCCACTCAGGGATGAGTGAGGCTGGTCACTCTCATCCTAAATGTCAGGACCAACTTGCCTAGCCCCGGGTTCCTACGCTCCTCTGGGGCGACATAGGATTGGATAATGGGTGGATGGATGATAATAATAATAACAATAATAATAATAACAACAACAACAACAACAACAATAATAATAATAATAATAATAATAATGACAAGAACAAAATAACTCACCACTGGTGTGGTAAGATATGATAGTAACTAGTTACCTATTTACTGCACATTTTGTGTAGCCACAATGAGAATGCTTCGCCATAACTATTTACTGTATATAAAGTATGAAATTTTGGCACCATAAACAACTCTATAATGTAAGGGGTAAGAATGATGACTTGAAGGAGAGAGAGAGATTGTCCAGGTGCTTGAAGGTGGACATATGTGGATTAGCTGAGACTAAATGTGAGGCGAGAGAGTAGGAGAATAGATAGTGTATATTCGCAGAAGTGGTTGAGAATGAGAGGGCACAAGAGGGCGTATGTATTGTGTGCGAGAGATGGAAGGAGAAAATAAGAGAGTTTGCATCAATTGGTTCAAGGATTGTGTAGGTAAGATTGAAAGTGGTATAAAAAACATGGATAATTGTGTGTGTGTATGCACCAACAGATCGTGCAAGCAGAGTGAAAGAAGAGTTCTAGACAAATGTGGAATTGTGCGTGGAAAAATTTAAGAAGAATGAGAGAGTGTTTTTGACTGGAGATATGAATGCAAAAGTAGGGAATGTGAAGGAGGATGGAGTAGCTGGAGAGTAGCGTGTGCCTTCAGAAGTGGATGAGAATGGCAGCCCTCTAGTGGATATTTATAGCCAGTACCCTCTCTAGCCACAAAATGATCCACAACACCATGTGGCGTGCGATGAGAAGGATGATTGGTGAATTGAATAATTGGAAGGAAATGATTGATTATCTGTGTGTGGATGACAGAATAAGAAGTTATATAATGGATGCAAGAGCATACATAGGTTGGGGGAATGGACTCTCTGATCACCACTTGCTGGTGGTGAAAGCCAAGGTGGAGGAATAGAATGAAGAAAGGACAAGAAGAAGTAGTCCATACAAGGAAAGTAGAAAGGTTGCAGGAGGATGGAGAAAAGGCAGAATGTAAGAGAGAAGTGGAGGAGCGACTGGGTAAATATGATTTAGAGCAGACAGTGTAGGTGGAAGATGCGTGCAAGATTTTCTCAGAAGAAACCTGTTCAGCTTGTGAGGTGGTGTGAGGGGTGATGAGAAGACATAAGGGGATGCAAGGAACAACATGGTGGAATGAAGGGGTAAGACAAGCTTTGGCTCAAAAGAAGAAAGTATATGCCGGTAATGACTGGATGGGAAGCAAAGGCAGAGAGGAAACTAAGAGATGGAAGAGAGAGGTGAAAGGAGTAGTAAGAGTAAGTAGAAGAGAATGGATGAGGAATTTGGAAGGAATTTGATTGTAAAGTGGAGAGAATGTAAGAAAATATTCTCAAAGGAGAAAAAGAGAGTTAGACAGGGTGACAAAGAGTTGGCAGGGAAGCGAAAGATAAAAATGGTAGATTGATAGTGGAGAAGGGAGAAAAAGCGAACAGATGGAGAGAACACTTAATGGAACTGTTAAACACAGAAAATGAAAGTAATGTGAGAATAAGTGGCTGGAGAATGGCAGAAGGAGGGTGATGCGAAGGGAGGAAGGTATCAGTAGGAAGGAAGTAGCGGAAGCAGTAAAGTCAAAATTGGGAAAGGCCCAGGAATTGATGGAGTATGTGACGAAACGCAGAGGCATGAGGGAGAGATCGTAGTAGAATAGATATGGATGATGTGCAGATTGGTCTGGGAGGAAGGTGAGAGTCCCGGGGGATTGGAAGTCAGGTATAATTATTCCTCTGTACAAAGGAAGAGGGGGATAAGAAGTGTGTGGTAATCATAAGGGCATTTTGTCTTCTTTAGTGTATTAGGCAATGTGTATGGTAGAATACTTATTGACAGAGTTAGGGAAATAATAGAGGAATGAGTTGAAGAAGAACAGGGAGGTTTCAGGAAGGGATGAATCAGATATTCATCCTTCTACCTTTATTGGAAAAGTTTCTAGAGAAGGGAAGGAAGTCGTATGCAGCCTTCATGGATTTTGATAAAGCATATGGCAGAGTGGATAGACAAGGTAAGTGGAAAATACTTGCTATATATGGAGTAAGTGGGAGTTGTTGAATGCCGTGAAAAATACATATGAGGGCACTAAGGCTACAGTGCATGTGGATAGTGAACTGAGTAAGTTTTTCTATTTGAACGTTGGACTGAAACAGGGATGTGTCATGTCTCCATGGTAGTTCAATCTGTATATGCCCTAATGAGAGTGGGCAGCGTTTGGAAACTTCCTGTATTTCTGTTTGCAGATGATACTTTATTGTTAAGTGAAGATGAAAGAGAACTGCAAGGTTTGGTGAATGAATTTTGGAGAGTGCGTAAGAAACGGAATCTAAAGGTGAATGCAGGGAAGAGTAAAGTCATGGTCTTCGAGAGAAATGAAGTCACTGAATGCACAGTGAGGCTAGATGATGAGGAAATGGAAAATGTGAGTGCATTTAAATTCTTTGCTAGTGTTATGAATAAGAATGGAAGTTTGGAGGATAAAGTGCTTGAAAGAGTACAGAGAGAAAGGTGTTGCAGGAAGGACACAAGACTGAGAGCAGTGGAAATGAGTTATTTATGAGGAGCTTGTGGAATAACATTGAGGGACAGACTGACAAATGAGGAGGTGAAGAAGCATTATGGTGTGGATTTGGATGTTACTTAAAGAGTTAGGAGAAAAACACTGAGGTGGTTTGGACATGGGGAAAGGATGGAAAGTGAAAGACTAACGAGAAAAATGTATGTGAGTGAAGTGGAGGGAGAAGAGGGATGGGGAGGCCGAGGATGAGATGGAGGTATGGTCTAGAGAGGTATATGAGAGAGGAGGGTGTGAACTGCGGGAGAACAGTGAAATGGCGGAGGACAGGGAGACGTGGAGGCGACTTGTTTGTAGCCACCACCTACTGGATTACGGCGTTTGGCAATCGATATACAGATAGATAGATAGAAATAAGTGATAAGGGTCTCAGGCCATCCAGTGCCACTACTACTCTATTCTTTTGAAGTGCTGTAATGGTGGGAACCTTGCATAGCTTCGGAAACAGTCATTTCTTTAAACAGTAGATAAAAATATATATAACAAAGAGTTTGTTGATCTTTAGCGCAGACTCTGGTGATGTTTTATCGAGGGAAGGTGACAATGAGGACTTAAACACTTCAATCATCTCAAATGTGGGTGCCTCACAGGCTGTTAAGAAGCTAGGTAACTTCGTAGTGCCTATTAGTCGATGGGCCAGCTGGCTGACTGGTACCATCTGGAGGTACTAAAAGGCACTTTTACCAGCCATCCAGTATGGTTCTCCATCACCAAAAATGCTTGCTGGACATTCCAACGTTGTAGCTTTTTCACGCTACAACGATTTTAAGTTTATTTATGTCGAATATTGTAGAAAATCACAAAAATTAGCAATATTTCGACATGTATGTTACACTTCATCGAGCTCATTGTGATAATCACCACAGACTAAACCTTTGTTCATATGTGTGTGTTTCCAGTATTCAAGGTCTTGCAATAATAACATGGGGATCATGTGTGTACGCAAAATTCTCTCAGACATCGATAGACATGCGGTTGTTAACGATGATTTATGACGCTATTTTCTCATTCTTTGCAGATATCTAAGTGAGAAATATGGCTTCTGATGAGGACTACAATCCAGATCTGGGACCTTCAGAAAAGCGACAGAAGACCGAATCTGCACTCTGTATTCTGTGTAACAAACATGTGCCACGGAAAAATTTGACCAAACCAAAGAACATTGATTCCTGGAGGACACTTGTTGATGATGCAAGAATAAGAAACTATGGGCCGATACTTGAAATAGATTCACAAACAGAGGACATTCCGGACATATATTATGAGAGATCGTGCCGTAATGACATCACACATAAATCTTTGAACCAAATAGAAGCTGAGAGCGTCGATCTCGAACAGTCGACCTCCCAACCCCAACGGATTCCCCGAGAGCCTGGTATCAGCAAGTCTCGAATCTATTCTGCAAATGCATATTTTGTGACGAAGACTCAAAATACCTCCGCAAGAGCCACACTCGTGAAAAACTGATTCAGTCAGTTGAGCTGCGAGCAGACAAAACTGTTCGCGAATCTGCACGCAGATATTTGACTCAAGAACGATCCGAAAGCCAGAAGAGGACTGACGAACGTATTCTGGTCATCACGTCACGTGAACTGGTAGCAGCCGAAGCACACTATCACAAATCTTGCTATATAGAATACAATCGTCAAAGACCTGAACGAACTTCCATATGCCAGGATGTTGGAGATAATGAAGACGAAGAATACTCGTACGCTATATCAAAGTCATTTGCTTACAGAAAACTTTTCAACTATATTAGAAAAGAACTGATCACCGAACATCGTATAGAATACATGACAAACTTAACAGAGAAGCTTGTATCATATATGCATGCTGATGGAGTGATTGATATCAAGGCTCACACCAAGAAACAGATACGACGCAGAACTGAATCAGAATTTGGGTCGTGTCTTAAGATCATTCCTGGAAACAACAACAGACTCTTGGTCATTCCAGACAACATCACATTCGACGAGCTTGCTAGAGACTACATAACATTGAAGGAAAAGCTCGACATGTACTCATCTGATGATCAGAGTATGGAACATGCCTTAACCAAGTCTGCAACACTTCTGAGAAAAGTCATTAAAGCAGAACAAACTGATATATGATATATGCAAGGCCTTATTAGGTTTTCATGCATTTTCAGGGTGCGATTCAGTAAGTGCGTTTGCTGGTCAAGGAAAAATTAAGGGATTGAAGCTTATCCAACAAAACCAGAAATTCCAGGAGGCTTTCACTACATTGGGTGAGCACTGGCACCTGACAGACGAGTTGTTTGATGTCCTCCAAGAGTTCACATGCAGTCTGTATGCAGCTCGAACAAATATCAGATGTGTCAATACTCTTCGCTATCAGCTTTGGCGAGCAAAGAAAGGGTCAGTCGATTCAGGTCAGCTACCACCTTGTGAGGACAGCCTTCGACAGCATGCCCTAAGAGCCAACTATCAGAGTGGTGTGTGGCGCGGAGTCTAATTCCCTGTCCAGATGTACCATGTCCACAAGATGGCCATGGATGGTACATACAAGAAGGTGGACAACTTGATGTACAATGGATAACAGGTACTCCTGCACCACAGGCCATCTTGGAGTTCATCTCATGTAAGTGTATGAAGATCTGTCAACTTCCGAAGTGTGAATGTCTGACCAGTGGACTCCCATGCACAGAAGAATGTAAGTTGCAAACCTGTACAAACATGAAAGAGAGTGACGCCTCATCTATGGACTCCGATGACGAGATGGATGAGGATGATGACTCCTGAAAGAAACCATGACGAGATGGACGAGGATGATGATGTAAATCACCAACGAGCTAAAAATTTGGTAAAATTCTGGGTTTTGTCATCAGGCCAGCGGACTTCTTGTGTGGAAAATAATTCAAAATAATATATAGATGTATACTTTTTATTTCAAGGCAAAAATAAAAACAATACCCGATTTCTAGTGCTTTCTAATCACTTAATAATTATATAAATGAGTTTTACTATAATTTCTAGTCATTTGGAAAATACCCCAGAATTGCACATTTTCGACATAGGGTAGTAGTTTTTGAAAGCGAATTTCACATAGAAAGCTACAAGCTACACATGTCCAGCAAGAAGTTCTGAAAAGTAGACAGAATGAGCTTTCAGAAAATATAAGTTTCGTTTAGTACCTCTGATTGGTACCATTTGGTGAAAAATTGGCCTCCGGCCCATCGCCTATATTGCTGAGAAGTGTGTACGGATACTCGTCATGTGTGTCTTGATTTCTTCACTAATCTGTGCATTAACTAAAAATTATATTTTCAAGTCTTTTCTAAGGTTTGCTAAAATACACTTCAGATCTTTCGAAAATTTCCCTGAATTCACACTGTTTTATTCAATATTTCTTGCGGTCCGTTTCTTTGCCCGCTTTTTATCTTATTTAACCTTGTAAAGTAAATGTCTCCATCAATCCATTCTTCCACGATAATTCGGCTTATGTCTTTTGTCAATGAGTTTTAAAATCTTCGCCGCAGTCCAAGGTTTATTCTCACTTCTGCTTTGCTGCAGTCCCAGGAAACATGCTTCATATCGATCCACCGACATCATCTGAAACTCCTACATCGCCTCATCCATGTCTCGCACTGTTAAAACAGTCGTCCAGTTTTCTGATGTTATCCACTGTCCAGATTTCCTTACTGATGAAACACGAAACGGTCGATACTTCTTGTTGGTCTGAAGTGATGGCACAGAGGGCGCATTAGGACGAGCCAGTATGGAACCATGACGACTCAAACCAACTGGCGGGTGAACCCCACTGCTTGTGTAGAACTCTGCATCCATCATAATGAGATCAATGGTCTAGTCCATGTGCCTGGGTTTAATACCAATAAAATGAGAGATCAAGGTGACTGGTTAGATAGCTAATATCTACATCAGTGCAGTCGCCCATTATGACCACCTGAGTGTGCGGCTGGGACAGTACCATTGCCTCCATTTATAAGGCATTCGAATGAGAGATTTGGCAGTAGTCACAAATCGCTACATACTTAGTTATTTTACCAATTATGATGACAATAATAATAATAATAATAATAATAATAATAATAATAATAATAATAACAATAATAATAATAACTTGACTTCTGATATTGATGAAGCAATATTCAAAGAACTCCACATTCCTGAGGAAAATACTTTTATCATGGTAGACCAAATATTAAGGGACTTTTGGTATGACTCATTTTTTAAATTTTGACCTGTGACCTTGACATAAGGGTCAAGATCATTCATACTATGCAGATCATACTCACTCATGACCCAAAACATTTCCACATAGTTTGATCAAAATCGGCAAAGTACTTTCCGAGTTAGCTCTTTCAGGCATACGGTGACCATTTGGATTTTCCTCAATATCTCAACATATATTTGCTGGATCTCAATATCAATACCCAGGTACACTCGTATATGTTGACGATTACATACTGGAACATTTGCAATGCACTTGATTTAGTAATTTTTGTTGTGCAGGAGAGGAAAAAAATAAACAATACAATAGAGAGTACTAGTGCGGCGCTAGTGCTAGGATTTTTTTTTTTCTTTTTTTTTTTGCCAATAGAGGCCTGCAGCTAACATACTCATATATCGCTCCTGAAAGTTTCAAGTCTCTTAATAATAATAATAATAATAATAATAATAATAATAATATCTACAATATTAATAATGTTGAGTTCTAGTAATAATAATAATAATAATAATAATAATAATAATAATAGCAATAATAATAATAATAGCAATAATAATAATAATAATAATAATAATAATAATAATAATAACAAAACTAAAATCAATTCTTCTACATCGAAGGTGAAACTACAGTGGAATGTCACTAACCCTTGCCAAGCCGCAAACCTCATATGAGGCACAATGAAGGTCTACACCGCTGAAGCTGCACACCTCATGTGAGGTAGAATTTTACACTGGTTATAATACAGTGATATAGGGGAGGCAAAGTATTTAACAAACAATCAGCCCAGCAGGTGCTAATATGAATAATATCTGTGCTTAAAATCTTCTTCATCAAATGCTGCCCGATTTGAACACGTTCCATTCGCTGGAATACATATCAACCCTTAATATGGACACCTGTTATCGTATTTTTAAAATATTCATGATGCAATGAGACTATTTGGCTAGGTTCTGCTTCCTCCACTGAAATGCTGCCCTAGCATGACTTAGTGATGAATTGTCTTGACAGTGTAATACTGTATTACGTGGTGACAGATTTCCGTAACGTAAATAGTTTCAAAACCTTCAAAAAAAAAAAAAAAATCTGTTATCTCAGCAGGATCACTATTACTTTATGTACAGTGACTCAGCTTTAGCCTAATGTAAAAGACTAACTTTGCCTAACCTAACCTAACCTAACCTAACCTAACAGACAAATATATAATTACTTAGAACTAGATCTTCTAGTGGTAGTAAAAATGCCAAAATTAACTACAGGTCAGACCAGTGTGATCTGGTGGTAAATGTGTTCAGAATCTATGCCATCCCAGCATGATCCGATAGCATTTTTTTTTTCGGTAGATATGTACAGCAACACACTATATATATATATATATATATATATATATATATATATATATATATATATATATACTAAGGGTCTCATATGGTAACATGAGTCAAATTTTAGGCAGAAGTTCTTCATTATGGGGATGCCAAGAAATGATAGAAGGCATGTTGTTGTTAAAGGCAGATACACCTTTGACTCTTTTTACTACGGAAATAGAGACTGACTTTATACATGTAAAAAACAGAAGTAACACTTGAACATGAGAGAACAAATAAACAACGAGACTGAGACAAAACTTGCCAACGTGAGGGCCGTCTCACTGCAGTGGAAGCCCTCCCCACTCTCTTTTTTACGTCACAGTACCATTATTGATAAAAACCATTGTTTGCTTAATCTCGATATTTTACTAATTAAGGCTGATTCTGTCACTCTTCATTAGGAAAAGTGTAAGCGCGTTACAGTTTATTTGAGGACTGTTAAGCTCCTATATTAAAATTGCTTTGCAACCAATATAAAATTTATATGATGCATATTATTTTCTGCATGCCGTCGGAGTATCTGAATTAGTGTCAATGACTAAGACTTCGAACAGAAATGAGCAATTCTTTGCAAACTTTTCCCACTTACCATTAGCGAAACTTTTTTTACCCCCACCTGACAAAGTCAGAAGAGGGTGTTGTTATCCCTGGGATCAATAGATGTCCGCCGCAGAGTTGGGCAAGCAGGGCGGCTGGGAGGCTTCTTGGGCACAGAGATTCCATTTCCTGATCAGAACTCAGGAAGTATTCACTATAGAGTCATAAGATTTCACATAGTTATGTGTCTTACAGTGAACTGGTGCATTTTGATCTGTAGAGTTCTGTGTCTTATGTAGTTTTTTGAAAATCATTATATATATATATATATATATATATATATATATATATATATATATATATATATATATATATATTTTTTTTTTTTTTTTCTTCAATACTACATTGCCCCATGAGAAGCGTGGGAGCCCGGGGCTAGGCAAGTTGGTCCTGACATTTAAATGAGAGTGACCAGCCTCACTCATCCCTGAGTGGCATTACGCGAGCAATAAACCCCAACCACCCCTTGGATATAAACCTTCACCAGCTCAATCTGAATGGAACGCCGCAATTACTCACTAAACCAACAGATGCCAAAATTTGGTTATATGGTTACCACCCAGCGCAGTAAACTGTTTCTTGGTGTACAGGAAACCATTTGGCTTGTCACGCATTGTAGTGTCACCCACAGGCAGAAGGAAGAGGAAAGAATGAAGGGAAAAAAGACAGAAGAGGGAATGTAGTCACACATAGGCAGAAGGACAAGGAAAGAATGAAGGAAAGAAAAACAGATTAGTTCCTGGTTTATATACTGTATACATTTATTTACTTTCCCCAGAGATTTCAATGTGACCTGCACAAAGAAACTGAAGGGCCCAGGTTACGTATCTTAGAGGCGTTCTCCTTATGTCCACCTTTAAGAGAAAATACTGGGAGGGGGGGTGAGGGCCGCTACGCACTTCTTTAGGTGTGCAAGGAGGTGAGGGTGTGTGTGCTTGGCCAGATGGAGGGTAGCAACAGTGTAGTGTTGTCTTTGTTTTCAATTTACATCATACTGATTGAGTGATTGTTGCAGTTATTCTGATAAACAGCTCATTCTCTGTCAGTGTGCAACAGAAAAAATATAATGCCATCATCATCATAATCTGGGATGCTTTGTTCTTTTTTTTAATTAAGAGTTCATTCTGTGCTGTGTGCAACAGTAAAATTTATATAATTATCATCATCATCATCATAACTGTCACCATCATCATCATCTCCAATGTTGTGCTTTTTCCTGCAAGTCTACGAAAAGGATGTCAAATACAGTAATTTCCAACAAGATCAGTTTGGAAACAATGAAGAGAAGACATGTTTGTCCCATTTGAAATATGTCAGTCAATACTGAACACATTTAACACAAAGAGCAAAAGGTATAGATCATAAATATCTGTGGTCACTTGTTTTAAATATAGTGTTTGCTCCCCTCTTCCCCTTCGTTTCTGAGAATTCTATACATGTGCAATAATGAATGTTAACAAAGGTTTTGCTAAATGGTTGTAGCTGATACATAGTAATCCATAACAATAGTTTGGCCCAAAGAAGATCTCTCTCTCTCTCTCTCTCTCTCTCTCCCA
This sequence comes from Coenobita brevimanus, assembly GCF_032717465.1. Taxonomy (NCBI): domain Eukaryota; kingdom Metazoa; phylum Arthropoda; class Malacostraca; order Decapoda; family Coenobitidae; genus Coenobita; species Coenobita brevimanus. The sequence continues at coordinate 6,727,738 of NC_136957.1, read as the reverse complement.
CCTGTCTTTCTATCTACTGCCAGACGCCTAAATCCCGTAAGGGGTAGCTAAAACAATTTCCTCCACGTCTCTCTGCCCTGTGCCATTTGGCTGCCTTCCCATTAACTCGCTTTCCTTTCCATTTCATTCATGCTGATGATTGGATTTGTGTTATTAAGTTCTAACCCTGTCGCTTCCTAACCTACTCATCATTATCTTGCTCTATGTTCTCACACATATGAAACTCTTTCATCTGTTATTACGATTTTTTCCTTTGTAGTATTTCTTATTGACGTCTGTGTAGTTCATGGCTGTGTTAAACGAATGTAGAAAAGTCTATATAAAATCAGGGTTGCCACGAGAATAGTACTATCACCAGAGGAAGCTGAAACTGGCCGTTCCTAGTGACACTCGATGTGGCTACTTGAAATGAAATGAACTTGTAAAATGATACTGAAGGGAAAAACTCTGCGTCAGGTGAAGAAAATTAAGTGATATGATGAAAAAAGGAATGAACGCATGTCGGAGGAAAGAAACCATGTTATACAGTACTAACTGGTGTTAACAACGTGGGGACACCTAACTAATAGTGTGAACATTGTTTAGTAGTTGTGAGACATTACTATTTCAGTTCCTGTGTAGCCAGCTATTATGTAAGTTTCTTGTTCATCACTGTCACATGTTTCAGTATGTTCTTAACAAAAGTGCAGTTAATTAGAAATGTTCCATGAATAATGTTCCTACAGGATGGAATTCAATTATGAAGTGATTACGTAATTTTAAAGATACTGAACATATACTAAAATGCGCTATAATTACTGCTACTTTCAAACAGTTTCAGTACTAGAACTACTATAAGCACTATGTACATATCATACCATTATTCTCCTGTTATTATTATTATTCCTCTTATATTACTTGATTGCCCTGTGATTTCTATTAACAGAAATTATTCTTGATGATTTCTTTGCACGATAACTTTAAACTCTAAACTACTGGATTTTTACCATGGTCATGAAATTGTATTACAAAATATAATTGTGTCTCCTTATCTTAGTTGAACCAGCTACTTATATTGCTTCATTATATCTTTTTATTCGGTTATACCCATTGTTGTACTTGACTGCGATTAGGGACCTAGTTACATCGTTTTTCCTGTCACATCCTTATTCCTTTACTTAGTTCTTTCTTCATCCTTGATGTAACTAGATTTCTTATTTGTATATTTCCCCATCGTGTCAGGAGACACACTTTTAATTAGCCGGGGAAAATGTTACAAATAGTTTAATGATTTCTTACAAACTAGACCGATGTTAGTGTATATATTAGCGTATATAGTGTATAAGTGTAGTCTTGTGTTACCCTGTATAACCGTTAATGGACTACGTGAGAAGGAATGGTGATTATGTGGTGTCATGAGGGATTTTTGCTGACGTGTCTATGGAGATAGTGGGAGAGAAGCCGTCGTTAACTACCTTCAATTCTAGCTCAGACATCACCCAGGATGCATCTGTTATCAACCAGCCAGGAATAAAGTGGCATAAAACCAATAGGACTTTGGGCTGCCCCTTTGACCTTTTAACCTGTTAACACTCGTTGAATTCATCAAAGACCTGAGTTGAAGATCTAACGCTATCCACTCATTATCTGATGACTCAACCCTTCAACTTTCCATCTGCTTCTCCCAGCGTCCATCACAGCAATTACTTCAACAAACAATGGATGTGACTATGGCACACTACTTGGCTCAAATCGCTGATTGGGGTAAAAGTAATCTTGTTTTTTTAATGCATCAAAAACGCAGTTTCAACACCTTTTGAACCGTCAGATCTTCCACAGGAGTATCCTCTATTTTTTTTTATTTTCTTTTTACAACATCCAACCCAAGCTTGAATCATCTTTGAACACACTTTGCGTATCATTCTCTCGGAATTTATGTTGGGAAGATTAGATTACCTGTCTTGTAAAATATTCTTCCAAGAGATCTGATGTGTTACAGCCAACTCCATGCTTTCGTTGCCCCTACACAGTTGCTGACTTTATACAGGAGTCTGATTTGCCTGTGTAGAGAACAAGTCTCATGTGTGGGAAGCTCCCCAGATACAGTTCTTAACAAGGTGGAGCCAAAAGCTTTTCGTCTAATCAATTCTCCTCCTCGTTCTAGCTTCCTTCAACCTCTTTCTCTTCGCTGCAGTGTTGCATATTTCTCTCTGTTCTATCGGTACTTCAGTGGTTACTGCCTCTCTGAATTGTCTGCTCGCATCTCTCCACCACTACAGAGGGCATGTAGCATCCGTCCAGCAGCAAAATCTGATAACATTTTCAGTCCAGTTCCGTAATGCAAGATTTAATTGTTGTTCCCAATTGTTCATGTACACATCGGGCCAACTCTGGAACTGTCTTCCTCTGTCTGTATTTCGTACTTCAAGTCATTTAACCATAGTGTTACCAGGCATCTCAGAAATAGCGGTCTTGAATATGAATGTTATATTCATTTCGTATTTCTTGGAGTGAACAGTCCTGCTGGCTTCTAGCCCTTGATTCTTTCTTCCTTGCATATATATATATATATACGGGGGGGTGAGTGGGTGTGGTGGATGGTGACGACCATCATCCACTCACTTGATTCAGTGCTGCCTAATTTTTCCTTCGCCTTTATCATTCGTTTACTGTGTCTGCCCTCTTCTCGTCATATTTCTTCCATCTTTGCTGTCATTTTTTCTTACGTTTCTTTCCTCCTCAGGTGGTTTGCCATTGAGTTATAAGCCAAATGGTTTATTGTAAGTCAGAAAACCATTTACAATGATATGTGGTAACCATACAACAAACTCATACGCGTTCCCTAATGTGTCAACAGGTGGGTTGGCGAAGAGTTAGTAACCCTCCCTGTAAAACAACTAGCTCAAAGTCAAACGGCTATCCCTTGTGGGATTATGGCATCTGGCAATATATATATATATATATATATATATATATATATATATATATATATATATATATATATATATATATATATATATATATATATATATATATATATAATTTATTTATAGATACAGATAAATATTAAGTCGTTAGTGAGAGAATACATACTGTTGGTCAATATCCATAGATTACAATGTCTACTTACTGGCCGCCCCGGAGCAAAAGAAAACGCGCCCGCTCCTGAGTGATGACGTCACAGTCTCCTCTCTTGTCTCCCGCGTCCCAGCTCATACCTTACTTTGTTACACACATTTTTTTTCTTATCATATCTTAACATGTACATGCATATTATGTCAGAAATGATGCAAATAAATAATCTACGAATCTCTAACCCAAATCTTAATTGGTTTTAGTTATAGCCTGCTCATATCATTATAAGCTTTGAAACAGTATTTAAGCATATGGACTAGAAAATTATCTAGTCATACTTAAAGTTCATTGAATATGAATGTCTCTGTCTCTCTCTCTCTCTCTCTCTCTCTCTCTCTCTCTCTCTCTCTCTCTCTCTCTCTCTCTCAAGCAATCAGTCAGTATATTCAATCATCTAATTTTCTACTATTTTATAAGTTTCCTCATTTTGTTTGCAGTTTTTCTGGATGAAATATATATTTTTTTTTATTCAGTACTTGCCTTCTAAAAAACATATGACGGCGATCAAAATAATTACTTCATTAGGCAGAGAATGCTGACCGGTAGTAAAGATACGTCTAATCAGAGAGAGAGAGAGAGAGAGAGAGAGAGAGAGAATGTATATGTCGCTTGCGAAAGGAAATTTCTTTGCACGCAAACCGTCTTACACACTAACCATCTTAAACTAATTCACTAACTTAGGCTAAGTGTCTTACACACTAACCATATTAACCCGCCCCATCCCGACGTTTTCTGGGCAGTGGTACGCCCCAGTCCCGACATTTTTGGACCTTTTTTTTTTTTAGGCTCAAACATTCGCTTTTGGTGAAAAACATCGAAAATTCATAGAGAAATCGCTCACCTGAGGTTTAAAATACTCGATACAGGTACGAGTACCTCCTTACCTGACTGGGTTTTCTAACAGGCTGGCACCAAAGAAAACGAGTTCTATGGGAGGGTAACTATTTTATCCACTCATAAACAGTATGTATTTATTTACTTGATACGAATTTATATGTAGTACAAGAGTATATTGGTTTTCAAATAGTAATATAGGCATTATAAGCGTTGTTTCACTCACTAACTCATCACCATTCATGACCTTTTTTTCCCACATTACCTGATCATCATTTCTGACTGTTTCTTCCTCTAATGCTATGTAAACCTTGTCCTCCACACTGTCATCGACTGGGGAATCACTCTGGCCCTGAATGTCTTTATTGGCAAGGTCATTGGTAACAGGTGAATTGCTGAGACAATGGCGTGCAGGGGGGGGGAGAGGTTATGCGGTGTAAGGCATTGTCCCTGCTTGGCATCTTGTAGAGGAATAGAGGAAGGTGTCCCGTGTATATGTGCCAAAAATCACTCGCGAAATCACTCGTGAAAATTGAAAATTGTGCAAATTAGGGACCTTGCAATGTTGCCGTGTTAATTCACGTCTCCGAGATATGAGTGCACATCATGTGAGGACGTGAATTCACGTTTCTGGGACGGGGCGGGTTAAACTACTTCTCAATCTTATTAACCGTCTTACGTTGTGTTTGGTTAACTGTCTTACACACTAACCATCTTAATGTCTTTCACTGTCATATTAACTGTCTTATGCCGTGGTAGGCTAACCATTTTACACATTAACCGTCTTATACTGTACTAGGGTAACCATATAATAACCCTCTTATGCTATGCTAGCCTAACCATCTTACACAGTAACAGTCTATACTAGGCTATCCATGTCACTAACCTTCATATGCTATGGTAGCCTAACCATCTTGCACAATAGCTATCTTAAACTATAAGAGGATAACCATGTTATTGCCAGCCGTCTTATGCTAGGCCTGACTACGGTCTTCCAGACTACTTACCTGATACTATATCCATTTTGCGCATCAACCATATTACACACTAAACAGATTTATTGTGTACCTCTGATTAGTAACATATCTACTCTCATCATCATGATGCAGTTTAACCAGTACGTGTATAACTTACCTATTGCTGATGGCAGTAACAGTGTTGGAACACATCCTTCCTTGATTCTCCCTTGATTATTTGGCACTGGCACATTCATAAGTTCATATTATAAGTTTCTCCAAAAAGCACTTTGTTCAAAATGTAAACTGCATATCACTGCATTGTCATTGTTAATGGGACCTTGCTTTCCATACAGCTGAACCCACCTCCTCGTTTCTTTATTTTTTGAGAAACTGCAGAATGCGACATTTCGTCTTTTTGTGTGGCATGAGAAGCATCCACATGCTGAATAGTAATTTGGGCATTTTTCTCTCCTTTTTTATGGAAACAGTGGTGGAAAGGTGGTAGATAATACGTCAGTTTCAAATGGTATGCCACATGAATGTTGAAAGACGTATCAGCTGAGTGAGGGTCGCAGGGTAGGAAAGGAGAGTTTGACCTCATCACCCATGAGCAGGCACGTTTTATTTCGTTCCCGACCGGCCCGTAAGTAGACATTGTATTCTATGGATATTACTGTTGGCAATCTGACAAGAAATATCCAACCGATACCGATACCTGGCACAGTAGAGGTAAGTATGTGACAGATGTCATGAAGTGCTTATATGATGTCAGTTACCGTAAGCTACTTCTTTCAGCTTGTAGTAGATCACCCATCACTCTGGGATAAAAGACCACTGCACCATCCAGGTTAGCACAGTTAATATCCGTAAGTAATCTTACAGATGTTTGTTTCCATCCAACCTACTGTATAAAGGGTTGATGGATACCTGAACAATGAATGCTAGCTGTCTTTTTTAGGAGTCTAGACCTAGGACTGAATCAGTAGTTTCTCAGCCAGTAATGTTAACCACTTGCCCACCAAGGTGATGGATCATTTTGTAGTACGAAGAGACCAACGTGGCAAATACTATCGTCAGAACTCCTTCCTCGGTACTGCCACACTAATTTCCCGTACCGTTATTGTTAAAGATGCCCACATAGTATTTCTCGACTAAGTATAGTAAAATGGTTTTGGTACTGGCATTTAGTACATACTGGCTACAAAGTTCTATCTGTAAATCTGTCTATAGCCAGACGCCTCAATCCCGTAAGGGGTGGCCAAACACATATTGCCTTCATGTCGCCCTGTCCCACGCCATTTCACTGCCCTTCCCCCATATACCCCTCTCTCTCATACACCTCTCCAGTCCATCCCTCCATTTCATCCTCGGTCTTCCCCTCCCTCTCTCCCCCTCCACCTCATTCACATACACTCTCTGTTAGTCTCGTTCTCCATCCTCTCCACATGGCTAAACCATCTCATTGTGTTTCTCCTACCATTTTCTATCAAATCCACATCAGAGCACTCCTTCACGTCCTCATTTGTCAGTCTGTCTCTCCATGTAACTCCACATACTCCTCTCAAATAACTCATTTCCACTGCTCTCACTCTTGATTTGTGTCCTTCCAATAAGGTCGAAGTTTCACTTCCATACGTCAGAGTTGGTATCACAATACTATCATGCATCGACTTTTTTTACTTCCATGCTCACTTCTTGATTTCTTATCGCTGATTTCAAAGAACCAACAACTTTTCTTCCTTGTTGTTCCCTTTCAAGCACTTCATCCTCTAAACTTCCATCATTACTTTTCACACTACCCAAGTACTCAAACGCACTCATTGCCATGTCCTTTTTAAATTTTTGGTGTAGCTGTAGGAACTGAACTACATACCATGAAAGAGCACCAAGCTTTTATTTATTTCCTGTTCCCGCCTCGGAGGCTCGGGGACGGGTATTATTTTCACTCGGTTTGTGTGTTTCTTTGCTTCTTTGTCTGTCTGTTTGTTAACAACTTAACGCGAAAACTACTGGTGCGATTTTGATTAAAATCACAGGGATGATGGGCTATGACCTTCTGATCACCTGATTATATTGTTGGCCAAATTGGGCCCAGGCCCAGGCTGTAGGCCCAAAAAACATTTTAAAAAAAATGGGAACTTGTAAAAATCGTTTCTTCGCCATAACTCCTTTCAAATTCGTCATATCGACATGAAACCGAAACCTAAAAGGTGCATCTTTCAAATCTGCATCCTATAACATGCCTCATCACATCAAGGAGGGTCACCCCACAGTTAGCGGTATGGGGATGAATGTAAGATTGCGTAGGACCTAAAATTTCAAATGAGCATAAAATAGTCAATTTTCATCCGATTTACTCCAAATTTGATATGTGTCACCTTTGGCTAGATATCCTGTTGTGTTTATACGTCAGCACTAAAATGACTGCCAGGGACGGATCTGCTATGCCTGGACACCGCTTCAAGTTTTATTTATTTTTGGTTACAAATGCGAATAGAATATACTGAATTCAAAGCAACTGTGCATTAATATTTATAATTTTATGATTCAGCGATCCATGTTAATGCGGTTGAAAGGTTCATAAAATGCTCTCTGTCTGTCTGTCTGTCTGTCTGTCTGTCTGTCTGTCTCTCTCTCTCTCTCTCTCTCTCTTGCGAGAGTGTACTTAGTCTATCTCATTTTGGACTACGTGTTGGTGTATACTCAGGAATACAGACAAACAGTGTAAAGTTATGGCTAAGCATAACTACCAAAACCATTACTTAAACCGATCATTCGTGATGGAAAGAATTAATTATTGTAAAGTGTTGTGGACTCTCTGCATCATTATCCCTCTTCATTCAGAAATAAATTTGATACATGACAATGGTGTCTGTTTCACAGGCATTCCGAAGCACACTGTCGCGGGAATGGTTTCTCTATGAGGTGAGCCAGAAATAAAATAGTTTCAAGGAAAAATAAGTAGATGTGTAGCACCTAACATTTTGTCGATATGTCTTCTGCTTTCTTGCTTCTGTGCTATTTTTCCTAGGCAATCGGGCACAGCGAGACACGATGGAAACAGAAGGGAGGGAAGCTGAGAGAAGGAGAAAGGATGAGACAAAGCGTGATATCTCAAGTCTCTCATACGCACCGACGCTCAACAATCAAAACTTTTCTCATACAGAGGGAATTGGATCAAGAAAAAACATGAAGGGTGAGACTCGAATGGAGAAGAGAAAGAAAACGGAGAAAAAATAACATGTAAAGGGAAAATATATAAAAACCCTGTTTATGCCAAAAGAATAAAGTTATGGATCAAGATGCTGGATGCAAAAGGCTTGGAGGAGGAGGAGGAGGAGGAAGAGGAGGAGGAGGAGGAGGAGGAGGAGGAGAGAGAGAGAGAGAGAGAGAGAGAGAGAGAGAGAGAGAGAGAGAGAGAGAGAGAGAGAGATGAAAATAGATTTTAAAGAGAAATGGATTGGAAAAAAAGACAATAATAGTGATCAAGATACTTGTATAAGGATGAAACATGGGAGATAAGAGTACATGGGGAAGAACAGATAACAGGAGGCCTGATGGCACATGACTAGGTTATCTGTTGGAAGAAAGGCAAATTCCACAAAAGTTTTACCAATGTCTAAGAGAAAAAGATTAAAAAGAGGAACGCTGTTCCCTGCCCACCTCACCATCTTGTTAAGCCGTCAGGAAAAGGATAGAAACATCACCATCCTTGTTAGAATGAACAAAGTTGAAAATTTTATACGAGAGTCTGAACGACAATGCACTATGTAATATTTATTCTTCTCAAAATAGTTGTTTAGACGAATTTTAAACGTACCATTAGTTTTTGCACAAAGTACTCCTGCTGGCAGTCTATTCCGTTGATCCACTACGCGCATGTTTAAGTAATTTTTCCGCATACTAGTGTTGCATCCCTTTCCTTTGAGTTTTCCGTTCTTTCTAATCACGGAATCATTCAGTATTTCAAGCAAATTATCATATATAACATCATATTAATTAAGCATTTGAAATACATGTACAAGATTACCTCTGAGTCAAAGCTTTTTCAGAGAAAACATAAAGTTTCTATAGTCTCTCTTCACAGGATAAATCTGGCAGCAATGGGATCATTTTTGTAGTTCGGCATTGCGCTCTCTCGAATTTGTTTTTGTCCATAATTAGATTCAGGGATCATTGCTGAAACACAGTATTCTAGACGTGGACTAACTACGTATAAAGTTTAGAAACTGCATCTGGCATTTTATCAAAGTTTCTTGAGATAGAGTACGTTGCTATGTTACTGGCTGCAATACACTGGAGCTTTTCAGGTCGTTTCTGATCATTCCTAAATTCTTTTCGTCTTTTACTTCCGTCAGCGGGGAAATGAATACGCAATATTCACATTTAATGCTTTCTATTGCCAAGTGCATTTACTTACATTTATCAATATTTCATCTGCCAGTTTTCACTCCAGTTTCTTAACTTACCTAGGTCGTTTTGCATATATTCAGTTTTTCTCATTACTTTAGCTTCAATCTGGGTGGCATCTACAAATATCAGTCTTAAAAATGAGGGCAGTTTTCTAGATCAATGATATAAATAGTGAAAAAACTGGTCCTAGATATGACCTTTGAGGAACTCTCCATGTTACTTCTGGCGAGTCTGATGATTCGCCATGTTACTGCACGCAACTTGTGATTCGATAACCAGCCACCAGTCAATGACCTCAGTTTCTCAGAGAGACAATGGGCTATTTGTTTTTCTAGTAACCGTAATGGAGGACCTTATCAAACGTTTTCTGGAAATCTATATACGAATAGATAACATCCGACAACATTTTTGCTTTCCAGTTATTGTACATGATCGTAAAAAAATCAAGCAAATTAGTTGGTCTTTATCTGTTATAAGATCATGTTTATTTAGGAACACAGTAATTTTATCTCTCACAAATTTTCCCAAAATTTTGCATCGTACTGATGCTGGGCTTTCTGGGCAGCAATTTGTGGCATTTTTTTAAATTGCCCCTTTTAACCAAAGACCTGCAGCCTACTTCATGTGATCCAACTGTGAGTACCTGCAGCCTACTTCATTATAATCCAGCTGTGAGTACCCGTGGCCTACCTCATATGAAAGGGAAATATAGCAATGCACCACAAATTTTCTGGAAGTGGCAGTATCACACGTATTTCATCGAACCTTAGGGTGAATTTTATCTCCCATCTCCCCACTCCCTTTGCTTGTTGCCAGATGTACAGCAACACTAGATACCATAAGCCAATGTTATTCAGTTCGTATCCAGTTTACCATGGCAATCATCTCAGGAAGGGCAGTCATGGATCAAAGCTGTTTGAAATAACAAACAATAATATGCAAGGTCACTAGGTGGTAATGGAAACAGACATGGCAGTAAAAAATAAAGGAAAAGTAATGCAGCATGAACATACAGCAGGATATGCTATCCACCACAAAGGTCTATTGAGATACTCTACTAGGTCATCATCATTTTTTACTAAAAATTGGACCTCTCCACGCATGACACCACTTGGTACCGGAGTGCGCCATTCCAGTAGGGTATTGAGGTCAGTTGAATCTAGACTGTGTTTGGGTCAAGTTCATAAGCTCCTACTGACATCCCGTTCCGAAAGTAGCATAGCGGTACACTTTGTATGATAGTTTTATGATTTTGTTAATAACGTGAATTGAAACTTAAAACTGGCTATGAGAGAGAGAGAGAGAGAGAGAGAGAGAGAGAGAGAGAGAGAGAGAGTGGTAGTGATTCACTGATGATGATGGTTGTGGTGATTATAAACATGGTGACGATGATGGTGGTGGTAATAGTGATAATGGTTATGATGACTATAACTACAATTTGTACTGTCTTACAGAACCTGTTAAATGTATAAAAGTTTCGGGAGTTATGGTGGTGACGGTGATGATGATGATGATGATGATGATGATGACGATGAGGGTTATGTTGATAGCAATGACGAAGGTAATGATGAAAAACGTCAACACTAAGGAATGAGCAGGAGTAATATTTGACCACCAGCAATACGAAGAAGATATGACTGGTACGAATAGTGGTGAATTCTGATATGCGTTAGTTCATATACTCTGCATATCAAGTTTTAAGTAATGAAGTGATAAATTAGTATGTAATCAGTATTAGTAGTGGATCACTAACAATAAAATTATATTACAAGCTAGAAAGGGCGACAAAATAGTCTGCAAATTGTGGAAATTTTTATCAGTTACCCATTCACTTGTTATCTTTGTGTGGTACCCTCATCGCCCACAGGGTAACAGGTAACGTCACACAGATGCATGGGGAAACAAAATGATCAGACCTGTTCTCTTAAGACCTTGCCCACCACCATGCTCTCAGACCTCGACGAAGGGCACCTATGTCTCCCATGGCCTTTTAGGAGCAATCAACATCCAGTGAGGGAGAAGAAAAGATGGTATGACAGCTCAAAACTTTCGTAAGGCGTAGGAGACAGCGAGAGTGCGTGTGAATGCAACATGAGAGTCAGACGGACAAACAAAATATGTAGATAAGTGCTGAAAGAATCTCTTCTCCATCTCACAGAGTAGAAAAGTTACTTGTCTCTGAAAACCATTGCGGAAGGGCCGTGTCTTGGGCTGGGCCGGGTTGTGTCAGGCTGCTCACTTCCCAGATGAACGTAAACATGGCTTTGCTACGTTTGCTCGTAATAATTAATTGGTTAACTAAGTAACCAATTATAAGTTGTTCATTTAAGTAAATAAGTAGACAGGTTAATTTTTTTTTTCCCCAGATAAAGACCACACAATTGAAAAATTAATGAAGCACAAAGGTGAGGAAATATTAAAGGAAAAAGACGAGAACTAGTAAAAAAATAATATAGGTACAGTATGCTGGAAAAAAAAAAATCATCAGTGAAAAATCACTGACTTTTGTCTCGTACGCACCTGAGAAAATGGTATGAAGACTGCTTTATGTAGATATATTGGTTAACCCCTTAACCGCGGGGCGTCACTTTCGTGACGCTTGGGAGCAAGGGATCATACCGCGGGGCGTCACTTTTGTGATTCTGTGTTATTTTGAATTCACCCGGGCTTCCAAGTGGGGGCTTGTATCATCTATCAGTACTGCCAATGTCCAACACTAGTCAGCACTCCTAATCTCATCTGTACTCCCATCCATTGTTGACAATTTAGCCATTTCTCCCCATTCTTGACTCCCCTCCCTACCCCCCCTCCATTACCCTATCCTGTCGCCTGCCCGGCCGTGCTAAGCTAAGTAAATCTTCCCTGGAATTTTTCACTGATTTCATCCATTGAAATAAGCCCTATGTCCTATTCTTATACCAAATAATATATACAAGAAAGAAATAAGGTAAGTGAGAGTGCCATACACCTGGATTTGGCTAATTATCACCTGACAACACCTCACGTGCACTCGTTCGCTAATTTTCGCTGTTTTTTTCACCTTGAAATATGTCGTATAATCTATTTTCGTAATAAATATACATGTAAGGAGGGAAGGGAGAAGCCTAAGTGATATTTACATTCACCTGGAACTACCAAATTTATAATGTATTGTCTAGATTTCCTGCCAATCATATCAGTGCTAGACTTAGCTGTTTCAAGAAGTAATATTGGTAACTCTGAATAACCCCTAACCAGGCCTCCACGCTGGCCCTCCGTTATCAGTTTACTCTCATCTTCCGAAGCGAGGGGACGTATGTTTCTTCTTGCTGACTTCAAGGCCTTTTTTCACTCCCATGCAATTGGCCCTGTGACCTTTACCCCCTACTAAACCTCGTGTGGAAAGAGGTAAAGGGCTGACAATTGATAAAAGAGTGACTACGATCTTTCTATTGAGTAAAACAGTGCAAGTGGAATTGTAAATAATGTGTAAATAATGTGTAAACAGCAAGTGAAAGTAATGAAAGTAAATATACGTGAACAATGGAAAATAGTTTTATAAGTTATTTCAAGTGACAGTGCACAACACAGTGTAAATAAAATAGAAATGTAAATAACGTAAATAAAATAGAGAACGTAAATAGAAATGTAAATGAGTAGTATTATAAGAATACGAGTATATACCCTAGGAGTAATGAAAGTGAAAGTTTCACTCTAGCATGTCTGAATGCTATGAGTTATGAGAGTGAAGATGAAAGTGACATTCAATCTCAATGCCAGTATACAGGACGAGAAAGTGAATGCTACGTATTTTACTGAAAGAAATTGAATCCCTACAGTGACAATAAACTAATACTACTGAAGGAAACTTATGGATAAAGACTGTAGATATATATAAGTGTTATATAGTAATAGAATTATAAATTGTGAGGGGTTTTATGAATAATAAATGACAGAGTACCAAGAGCGAACTAGTGACAGTGCGACGATCAGACACGCTCGTAATTTCCATTGCTTTCACAGTGTTTTTTTTTTTTGAGTATGGATCCCAAACTACTTGAAAATTGTAGAATAGTGTTTATAGTGTTTGTATCTGGCTGTGGTAATCATATTACGGGTTGTCGGGAAGTGTAAAGTGGAGACTTCGTTACCCTACTTCAGAGGTCTCCACAAGTCCTACGGTAACAGACGAAGGCTCAACAATCATTCCAGGAGAAAGCTGAAGGTATGTGCCATAAGCATATTTAATTTTATTATTCTAGGACTAATAACTGATTTTTGGCAAATATTTTTTGAGAGTCTGTCGGAGCCCAAATAACCCCGCGGCACACGCGAGTCATTGGTAAACAAGCCCGCGGTGTAGGGGTTAATAATATGTTTACTAGACCAAGTACAATGAAGGAGAAAGAGAAAGTAATGGAAGGCTTGCTAAGGAAGAAACACACACACACACACTTTCCACCTTCACCTAGAAGGGTAAAAGATGTAGGTATATTTAAGGTGGGTTGGTGAATAGCGTTGTAAGTATAACATGAAAATAACAGCACACATCTACACCAAGTGATAATCACAACGTATTCTTAGGTACAAGGAAGGAATAATAATGTGGAGGAGCTGGCAGTCCCCATCTCACCCACACCCTCCGTTCTTCCTTCCTCCAGGAGAGGTGAGGGGGTGTGAGGTGGCAAGTGAGGGTGCTGGTGTTGTTTTCTGGCTTTAAGAGGCAGTGAGTGTAGAGAGGATGGTGGTGTTGTCATACAATTATCATTAAGCATGAATCTTAGGACATATTTGAGGTAGGTTAGTGAATAATGTGGTTAGCAGACTAAGAAAAAAAAGCAGACACTTACATCATGTAATAACGATAACTTAGTAAAGAAGACAATAAAATGAAGCAAGTGGCATTTCCATCACCACCTACACCCCCCATTCTTGACCCACTTTTTCCTTCCTCCTTCTTTCCTTCACTACCTCGCTTTTCCTCCTCCCCTTCTTTACCACCATGTCCCTAAGTGGTGTGTCTCAACGAGAGATGCAGAGTCGAGGTTATAGTGAAGTGGGAACACAGAGTCCCGGTTGGCTAGAGGTCTGTACGTACGGTTGGTAAAGCTGCGAGGTACCCTGTGCATGGTTGTGGTGGTAAGACAAGAGGTGCGAATTAGAGGGTATAGAGAGGGAGTGGTGGAACTGTTATATGAATAACTAGTTGATGTAGCAGGCACTGCCTGGGCTAAATGTAGTTGTGAATGAAAAATGTTGGATATAAATTTTAGAGAAGCTTCAATCGCATATTATAGCAATTTTTTATTATTCTAAATCATATTTCACACACTGTCTAAGTCTAAAATGCTTCCTTGTATACAACATATTTTGTTTTTCCTTCCAGAGCATAGATGTGTAAATGTTTTTCACTGCCCACTCTAAAGTTGGCCATGGGAGAAACATGGTGTCTCTAGGTTCAATCCAAGTTTTTTTTTTTTTTTTTTTTTTTTTTGTGATTATCCCTGAGACTTGTTGACTGACATAGCAAAGCTAAGTTTCAGGGGAAATTGCAATCGTTTGAATTGGAATGGCAGATCCGATGGTATAACAGGAATTCTAGGGATGAAGACATCTGCTTCTTTCAATGTTCCAGTCATCAGTGAAGCTTGTAGTACATATGGATGCAACTTCTTTATCATCATTCGAGTGCCACTGCAAAGCTTAGGTGGATCAAGGTTTCTAAGAAGCTTCATTGGACATCCAAGCGTCAGTGTGAGATTATGAGATGGAACACCAGGAGGATGAATGGTGTTCAAAAATTCCACAGGATATTGAACAGTCTCATCACTATCCAAACTGTATTAATATTCTTGAAGGATCTGGGCTCACCAGGGAGCTTCTTCAGTATTCTGGCATTGATGTCATCAACTGCATCATTCTTTGGTGCCAAGATTGTTCATTTGCCGAGCCAGTCATGTTATCTATAGTTGTTCCGACTGATGAAAAACTATATTTTCCAAGACTTCCTTTGATGGCATGATGATGCGTTTTAGAAGACTTAGATTTCCATCTGAGTCCAATTGTTGAGTGTCATTGCCACTCTTCATCAAATTCTGTGCAAATGTTTCAGCATCCTTGTTTGCAGAAGGTGAACCCTCATGTTTGTTTTCAAATGTAACTTTTGAACCTGTGGCCATAAATAAGAGGATTTTACAGAGGCATTCAACTCATCAGCTTTGGTTCCTTTTGGAATCACAGGTAATGTTTGTCTGAAATCTCCAGCCATGAGGAATGTGACACCTCTCATGATCATTTTGTTGCTGTGAATATGCTGGAGTGTCCTCTTAACAGCTTCAGTTGTATGTTTGTGTGACATAGTACACTCATCCCACACAAAAAGTTTGCAGTCACTTAAGACATCTGCCAGAGCTGCTCCTCTAGAGGTATTGCATGTAGAAGACTCATGTTTCACCAAATACAGTGGCAGTTTGAATGTGGAATGGATAGTCCGTCCACTAAGAAACAGGGCTGAAGCAATATCTGAAGATGCAACTGCCAAGGCAATGTGTCCTTGGGATATGAGACTTGCAAGTGGCAAGTTTGTCACAAATGTTTTCATTGTGCCACCTGGTGCTTCCAGGAAGGAGAATCCTCCATGATCAATTGATTCAAGAATTTTCCTGTAGGCATTCTCATGATCCATGTTAAGCCCTGCTTCATTAACCCTGACATAATCCATCGTTTCATCTTTGTTGCATGAAGTCTCTCTAAGCATTTCATGTGATATGTACTGCCTTCCTTTTGGGGGCTCAGGAAGGCCAAGAGTTTTAATATCTTTGCCACCAATTGAGAGAATCTTGTCTTCTATCTTCACCAGACCTTCACGAAAAATAGAAACAATAAAGATTGCACTGGGATTCATTTGTTTTGCCTTGAAAAGAATATATTCTCTCAGAACTTCTCTGTGAGTTTTCCACAGTGCAAGAGAGTCTGATACATGGCATGCTGATAGCATTTTGCAGAAGATCCCAAAGAGTTTGTGGAGATGACACAAACTTAGCTTCTTTCGGAGCTTAATCCCAATGCTTGTCACCTTCCAAATGGCCATGTAGGTGATAGGCTTCTCTTTAAGTTGCACACACTCTTCCTTGAAATGTCTTCAAAGTTTCGAATGATGTAGGACCTCTAACTGTATGAAGCAACAGCCGAACGAAACAGCACTCCTCATTGTTGGGGTGAACAGTGTACACTCTGCCAAGAGCATCTGACGCATTGATTCCAAGGTAACCATCAACTTGTGCACCTTGTGATCGTAGTTTCAGTTTCTTAGAAGCTCTGTTCCATGTGAAATATTTGGAAATTTCAGGAAACAAAAGTGTTCTATTAAAGTTTATTGTACCAAAGAGTTCAAAGAAGACAGCCAAAGTAGTGGCCTTTGGATCAAGCAGGGCACTATCATTTACAGTCTCTGGTTTAACCCGCACCATGCCAGTGCCGTTTTAAAACAGTCTGACGTAATTGTGTTCTCGGTGCCAGTGCCATTTTAAAACATCCTGAAATTCAAAAATTCATTGTTACCGCAATTATCAAGCTAAATGTGCTAAAATTGGTGTGCTTGTAGGGCAACCCTTCATCTATCTGCCCTGAGGTGACGTAGCCCATACACCCACGCCTTCCGCCTCATGCTCGCTCTGCCTCACTCTGCTTGTGTCAGTCATACAGTGCAGTGATGTCTCGTCATGGTCTCTCTGACGAGGAGATTCAGGACTTCCTGAGGGTTCCTTACACTGGGGAAAGCGATTTGGAGGATCACAACATGCATGATAAGGACTACATCCAGCCTGAGGAGGAAAGTAGTAGTGATGATGAAATTCCTTCACCTAGAAAATCCAGGTATGTGGGCTACACTAGGGCAACACGTGGTGGGAGGCTACCTGCACATCGTCGTCTTGCACATCACGACGATGAGGAGGAAAGGGAGGAGGAAGGTAGTCCTGCAGTTGAGGGGTGGTTGGGGAGGCAAAGGATTTCACCACGTGGGGAGGAAAGTGTAAGAGGAAGCGTGGAAGATTTGGGAAAGTTCCATTGTTGGGGGAGAGTGACTCATCTCTCCTGCACGTTCCCTTGCCCCCATGTGACCCAGCTCAGCCCAACACCTCAGGACAAAGTCTTCCTGCCTTCCCCACACCCAGAACCTCACGTGAAACTCTTCCCCCATTCCCCACCCTTCCCCATGCTTCCCCACAGCCCGAGGAACACGGAGGCAATGATGTTGATGAGGAAATGATGTAGGAGTGGGAGGACGGTAGTAACTTTCTCCCCCACATTTACCCGTTCACCCACGAAAATGAGGCAGGGTGTAGTGTCCCTGAACTTCACCATACCTTCACTTTTTCAGGAACTACTTTCCTGTGGAGTTTGTTTTGAAGATTGTGATTTTGAAGATGATCAGGGAATACCTTCATCGTGGGCACGTCTTATACCTCGATAATTGGTACATAAGCTCCCTTCTCACCACATACCTTCACCTCCAGGAAAATAGTCTGTTCGGCACTGTAAAGAAGAACCGTTGGCACATGGTGAAGGTGGGGAGGAAGCTTCAGAAAAACGAAGTTGTTTTTTACAAATCACATAATATCCTTGCAACAGCATGGCACCACAACCGCGAAGTATTCCTCCTCTCGTCTGTTCATCGGCCCCTTGTACACCGCACAGGCAGTGTAGATTACAGGGTAGAAGGGTGGCACCACATCTGGAAAAATGAACCTGTCTTGGCGTACAATGTAAATATGCGACAGGTGGATCAATCAGATGCCATGATTTCCAGCGTTGACTGTGCCAGGCCCACGGTGAAGTGGTATAAAAAATTATTCTTCCATCTTCTCGACATCACCGTCCTCAATGCTCACTATCTCCACGCACATACCACTGGCACCCAGGAGACCTTCGAGGGCAATATACGTGAGCTGGTGCAGGAAATAGTGGGAGAATATGGGGAAGATAGAAGTGCTGCTCGCCACTGCCACACCGCCACCACACCTCTCCACCTCACCTCTAGACACTTCCCCAAAATCATCCCTCCAAGTGGAACACGTCAGAATCCCCAGCGGAGGTGTCACGCGTGTGCAAACAGCACTGTAAGGCCATGTACTCAGTGGAAGGACTCAAGGTATATGTGTGCAGAGTGTGATGGAGGACTGTGCATATACCCATGCTTCGAGGAGTACCACACTCTCGCTAACTATTGAGAAACAATAGTGTGGTAATGACAAGCGATAAAAAGATGCTCAAAAAGTGTTGTAAATATGAAAAAAGACGCTCAGAAAGTGTTATAAGTACTGAATACAGTGATGACATGTAAATATTTTCTCGTAAGTGTAAGGACTGAACGTTGTGGAGTAAAGTTTTACGTATGTTCTCGTAAGTG
Organism: Coenobita brevimanus; assembly: GCF_032717465.1. Taxonomy (NCBI): domain Eukaryota; kingdom Metazoa; phylum Arthropoda; class Malacostraca; order Decapoda; family Coenobitidae; genus Coenobita; species Coenobita brevimanus. The sequence goes on along the minus strand of NC_136957.1, from coordinate 6,709,030 downwards.
TTAGACGATATATTCACAGTGAGATGATCAAAAACACTCCGGTAATATCTGTGTATACTGAAGGCATGTTGTAAATAATTTACTGTAAGTGAAAGGGCTGTACATTGTGAAGTCAAGTTATGCATATTTTCTCGTAACTGTAAGAAAATGCATTCACAATGATACGTATAGTGTTGCATGAGTAAGTGATTTTTTCCCCAAAAAAACATGATTTCTTTATGAAATACTAAGATTTTTTTTTTTTTTTTTTTTGTGGGTGTGAAGTGGACAGAAAAGTGTTAAGACCATTCCTATACCTTCCCTGAGTCACGTTGCCAAGAATACCTGAGTATACCTTGCATAGAAAACGGGTTTCCTCTCATCGCCGCTGGGGATTCCCCGCTCGCTCACACATGCGGGCGGCCGGAGGGACTACGAAAAACGCACTTCCAGCCTCTGGTGAGTTTTTTATGGTCATATTCGTTTTTTTTCACATCAAAATCTATCATTTTAGCCTAAAAAAAAAAAAAAAAATTGGCTGGCATGGGGATGACACTTAGGGCTTGAAGTTGTTGGCACACGGCGGGTTAAAGTAGATATGTTGCCCATTTCCCAAATGAACAGCAAGTGGGACAACTGTAGGGTGGCATTCATGAACGGGAGTATTCAATATTCTCCAAACAGCCTCATTTCTGCTAATGTATTGTCCCATCTGGAAGTCTGAGACCTCATTATTGTCGTCCTTTGACTGAATTCCAAATATAGCCATGTCAGATCCTTTGTTGGCATATTTGCACACATACTTGACTGATTTCATTGAGCTGTAAAAATCTGCATTGATATGTGCTTGGAACGTTTTAGACAGAAGAGGGTTATATGGTACAATCCATTTGTTGTTCTCAGGGTCATTTTGTCCATTGGACATTTTATTGGTTGCCTCAAGACCACCATATTCAGGCTTTTTTCTCCTGTACAAAGGATATCAATCAAGATCAGTTTGAGTTTCTTCTACGAATTGCTTGGGGAACTTTTTGGTGCATTTGCCATTTAGCATGCAAGGGGAATTTCTGTTGAGAGCCCCACATGGTCCATGGATCATGTTTTTAATGATGACATCAAATAGCTTACGATCTTCATCTGGCTTTGGAACTTCTGCTGAGATAATTTTGTCCAAATCCTTTGGATGAATAGCTTACGAATAGCTAACGATCTTCATCTAGCTTTGGAACTTCTGCTGAGATAATTTTGTCCAAATCTTTTGGATGAATCCTGTTCACTAACCACAGCAGGATGTGAGCATGGGGAAGATTTGTCTTTTGCCGCTCAGTGGTATACATGTGGCGCCATATGTCACCAAAGATTTTACTCTTTGTCAACAGATTGATCTGAGTAACAACTTTTCTTCTGAACACTCTTGCATCTATATATATAGCATGTATGTACAGCTTTTTGGCTAGGGAAACGTTCTGAATGGATCTCACTCCAGTTGGGGTTGCATGTGGATGTTATGAAGAGGTCAGGCCCGCCATAATTTCTCACGTAAGTCATGGTATCTTGTGTTCTTCCATGCATGTACCTTGGTCCACCTGTGAATGGAGATAGTAGATTATTTCTATTCCCAACATTTTTGATGTCACAGTCACACTTACTGGCATCTTTCAGTTCTTTATAAGTTTCTGCTCCTAGTTGAGCTTGATTTTGATGACTAAATACAAGCCGTTCAATTTCAACTTTTCCATACATGTCAACACTGAACTGGTGGAATAACTCTCTGCCTTTCAAGATGTGGTAGGCATTATTTGATTTCACTGCAATCTGGTAGGCATAGTAATCATTAGCACTCACTTTTTTTCCATTTGAATGGGATGGAATGTTGATGTAATATCCATCTTGTCCTTTCCAGAACAAAAATGGGTACTGGAGAGCATCATAACACCTGTGTCTCAGAAGTTCTTCTTACAATTGGACCTTTTTGGTGAATGATAATGTCACATTTTCCAGCATCTTGGTCAACCATGAGAATAGCCACTTCATCCACTGTTGGAGAGTTGAACAATTTTTTGTGTTCTCCTGGTGGTGTCTTGTCAGCCCTTATAATGAATTTGTGGTTTCCAGGGTTTGGATGTTTCAATACAGATTTGAAACTTCTAACCAAAAGGGTGTACTCATCGAATATGACTTGCAAGCTCTGGACAATGTTTTTTGGGGCACCAGCCGTTATTCCACATCTACGTTTTGTCTGTTCTTCATCTCACACGAAGTAAATTTGAACAGACTTTTGTAAATCTTCATTTTCTGGTAGAAGTGAACCAATTCTATGATAGAACTGACCTTGGATTTTTAATGTAGGCATAAAGCCTCTTCATCCACATTTTTAGTAGCATCAAATGAAGTCGAAAGAATGTTTTGGTATCTTTCCGATGTGTGGACGAAACTGCATGGACTTGTCTGCTTCACCTGTTATAATTATTAATGACTGAAGAGGCTCAGGTGAAGGTTCTGGCAATGCAAAACTCACCCTGCCATTATTGCAACACAGACCTGGTAGTTCATCTTCCCACTTTTTTGCACCACAGTTATTGCAAGTGATACACATGCTGCCAATGTCAACAGCTTTGAGCTTAGTTATATGCAAGCTGTTTTTGTAATGAATGGCCAAGTTGAGCAGACTGACCTGTTATTGCCTCTGAGCTCCTGTCCTTGACTGGTCAGTTCCTGGTCCGGCCATTCATTTTTCACGTGATTCAGCATTTCTTGCTGCTGCAGTTCTTTCTCGGTTTGCTTGTATTCTGGTTTGCCTTTGATCAACAGTTCCAGCGTGTCAAGCATCAGCGATTCTGGCATGGTCAGCCTGCTGTCTGGTCCTTCTTTGTTCTTCAGTTTATGTATGCCAGGCTGCTGCAGTTTTTGTTTGGTTCACCTGTTACCTGGTCCCTCTTTGAGCTTCAGGTTCGTCATGTCTAGCTGCTGCAGTTCTGGCTTGGTCAGCCTGTCGTCTGGTCCCTCCTTGTTCATACATTTATACATTTCTAGCTCCTGCAGTTCTTACCTGGTTAGCTTGTTGTCTGGTTCTTCTTTGATCTTCAGTCTTCGTGTCTGACTGTTGCAGGTCTTGCTTGGTCTGCCTGATGCCATCTTTGTCTCTGTTCATCTGTGTCTGCTTGGCGAGCTGCTGTAGTTCTGGCTAGATTAGCATGAGGTCTTTTTAATCTGTGTTACTCTTGTTCATCCTTGTGAGATGCAGTGGCTCGGTGTCTCAGACTTTTCGATCTGGCATCTCTTTCATCTTGTGTCTCCTCAGATCTGGTTACCCTAGGACTTGAAGCTTCTTTGGTTGACCGGCACAGGAAAAGATTTTTATTCATGTGTGGGTGGACTTTAAGGTAGCTGAAATAACAAAAAGTCACCAAAATCACAAAGATAACTATCACAATTGTGAGTTACTTATGTGAGTGATGTAGAGAAACAAGAGTCTTAGACATACACGAGTCTTAGACGTAGTTGTGATTACACACAGAAACACCGACATTGACAATTCACTTCTTAAACTAAATAATGTAAGTAAAAAGATAAAGTTTATAGTGAAAAAGAAAATAATGGTAAAATGCCATTCTTGGACACTCTAATTATAAGATCCAGTGGTCAAGCAAAATTCACTATGTGCGGGAAACCAACCAACAAAGATGACATCATTCACTACTTCAGTGCTCATAAAAGCAGAACAAAATTAGGAGTGATAATTGGATTTTTTCTAAGAGCATTCAGGATTTGTAGTGTAGAGTATCTCCAAAGTGAATTAAACTACATCATTAGTGCCTTTCAAAACTGGGATACCCGAAAGCCCTCCTAGTCACACTGAAAGAAAAAACACAAAGCAAATAATGGGAAAGGGGAAAGTCAGATAAAAGACAGGATAAGTACCTAATAGTATCAAACTCGGACACAGTCATGAGTCTTAGAAAAGCGCTACGTCATACCATCATAAACATAGTGACATCATCAGGTGAGAAAATAACTGACATGATAAGAAAGAAAAATGTAGGCCCTCAAACTGAAAATAGCATAGTATACAAGATTCCCTGTAGTGGTTGTGAAGCAGCCTGGAAAAGCCAGTAGGGGCATAGAAACGAGGCTGAGGGAGCATAAAGTTGATGTAAGACACCATCGGATAATTAGTGGCCTGGTCAATCACATAGATGGCAAAATGGAGTGAAGTAGAAATATTAGAGAAAAATCTACCAAAGACACAAAGAAAAACTTTGGAGGCATTCTGCATAACAAACAATAAAAATAATAACAACAAAAGAGTAGGTGACGTGGTGTGGTCTCACATAGCAGAGCAGATGATCAGGTCAAAGAGGGAGAGATAACGGACCAATCAGCGACCTTCAGACTAAGGATTAACCAAGAGTGTATTCCAGCAGCCAGCCATATACGTCAGACTGACCCAGGAAAAGTTGAGTCCTCTGAAGAAGCCTCTGTGCGAAACTAGTCAGGAATAAGCTTCTGTCTAAAACTCGTGTTTCTCTACACTACTCATATAATGTACATCTGTCATAATGTCTCAGTAAAGTTACTTATTTACTAAGGTTACTATTAAGATGCTATTGTGCACTGAAGTTACTAATGTATACTAAAGTTACTCAGGTTTCTTAAAAGTTACCCAAGTAACTGAAAGAAAATATACACATATGACAAAAGTAGCCACAATAGTCAATGCTGTATCCAAATAAGGGAAAGTAGAAATACGAATAACTCCAAAATGATCATGTGTGAGTGCAGAATATCAAAATTGTACTTACCAATGTTTATTTTATGACTGTAGTAACTTTTTATAACGAGCGCTGATAAATTCGGCGAAATTCCGTCAAATTTCGTCATGAAAATTGTAGTAATAGTAATTGTTCCCTAGGCAGTCTGGCCAAACAGCCTCGAATCTCTAAGGTAGGCCATGGCAGAGACCGGGCTTGCCCAAAGAGTTCTCAAGGAGTTTATGTTGTGTTGTTGGCACAGGCAATGCAGTCTTCCATAATGTGCTTGATGATATGGGGTCGTGTTGCATCCTGGACCGGCATCAGCGATGGAGTCATCCAGCCTCTTTTGATAACTCATGAGGGCGGGATGATGCCCATATCTCAGCCTAACCAGGTGGACCCTGTCCTCACGTCACACGTGGGACGTAGGATTCAGGAGGTGGATATCAGGAGGCTGTGCATGCAACTGTGTGTCGTCTTTGAGTGAGTGAATGGATGGCAATTGATCTGAACATGGATATGCTTCTGGAAGCTGCTTTTAGGCAGGTGTGGGGGGAGAGATGACAGTATTTTTGTATGATATCGTGTACTGGATGTTATTTTAATATTTTTTGGTGCGTGTGGATGTGCTGCCATGTTGTGTAGTGGATGGTGTGGGTTTGTGGAGGCTGCAGCAAGAATATGTGTGCCTTTCATGTCTAGATGATCTTTGACACTGAGGACTTTGGTTTTCTGGCGTAGGTGGTCTGTAGGTGTAGTAGCTGTGCAGCCTGTGATTATTTTTAGGGCCTTGTTCTGTATGGTCTGTAGAGTGTTGTAGTGTGTTTCAGTGAGATTAGAAGCCCTAGTAGGGTTTGCTTAATTCATCATTGAACGTATATATTGTTTGTATACTGTGTTGGTGGTTTCTTTGTTGTGTCCGAATGTTGTATGAACAAGTGACCTTAGGGCACTGAGTCTTGGTGTTAATTTATTTTTAATGTTTGTGATACATAAATGACATTGATCTATGTTACACCAAGGATTGTGTGTGTGTGTGTGTGTGTGTGTGTGTGTGTGTGTGTGTGTGTGTGTGTGTGTGTGTGGTAGGGGAGTGTTGTTTATTGTGCAGTGTGGAATGTGACTCTTCTACTGTCCAGTTTGTGAGAAAGGTCACTGTAGATTTGGCTGGGGCTATTTTGAGCCTGTTTACGGTGAACCATTCGTGTAGAGTGTTGAGGTAAGGCTGGAGGATGTGTGCAGCTGTGTTTGCATTTTGGTGTGCACATGTAAGTGTTATGTCATGTGCATAGGAAGCTATGTGCATCCGTCGTGTGTTTGGTGTGGGTATGTCGTGCTCGTGTTGGTTAAAGAGTGTAGGGACAAAACACATTCGTGAGGGACGCCTTTTGTGAAGTTTCTGATGTTCAGTGTCTGACTGGCAAATGTTACATGTGCACATCTGCGTGCTAAATAGTTTTCTAGCCAACTTTTTTGTGTTATTGTGCATGTTTGTGTTGAATATTTTGTTTGTGTGGTTATGGTGGGGGATGGCATCAAAAGTTTTGCTAATGTCTAGTGTGACCAGGAGAGTTCTGTGTGGTGGCACAGATGAATTGATGCCATCAAAAACTCTTTGTGTAAGGTCTGTAAGAAGAGTGTTTGTGGAGCATAGTGGCCTAAAACCATGATGTGGTGGAGCTAGGGGGATATGAGGTGTTACTAATTGTAATGCCAGTCGTTCAGTGACTTTGGAAGGGGTGCAGAGGAGTGTAATAGGGTGGTGTAAGGAAGGTAACGTGATATCTTTGTTGGGGTCGGGGATAGTGGTGGTAGTACCATGTGTCCAGATGTTGGGTGTTATATTGTGTGAGTAGCTGTAGTTTGATATATGGGTGAGTGTTTGTATGCCTTGAGGTTCAAGATGTTTAAGGTGTATGCTGCTTATGTTGTCTGGGCCACAGGCAGATGAGTGCTTAAGGTTGGTAATAATGTGTTTCGTCTGGTTGTAAGAGAAGGGTTCGAAGTCTGGGTCTGTGGGGAACTGTCGCTTGCATCGGATGACACGTCGGTCATCGCGATGGGGGGTTTAGATGACTGACGCGTGACAAGTGATCGATGAGAGTGTTTGCTTGTTGATTCTTTGAGGGTATAGTGTCTGTTGTTGTGATGGCAGTGTGTGATTGTACAGTGTTGCTGTCGGAGAGTGTGATGCTGTTTAGTGTTTGGTAAAGTTTGCTGGTGTTTGTTTTGTGATCAAGTGTTTGGAGTTAATTATTCCAATATAGTGTTTGCTGTTGTGATATTATATTATTTACTTGAGTGCTGAGTTCTTGTATTTGTTGTATGGTGTCCTGTGTATGGGGTGTTGGGGAGTGCTGTACTCGTAGTCTGTCACATTGACTGATGAGGCCTTGAATTTCTGATGTGAAGTTGGAGCTGTCTCTTTCTGTTGCCCCTAGGGATGTGTCCTTTGTCTACATTTTGAATAATTGTATTGAAAGTGTGCACAGTAGTGTTGATGTTTGTGATGGGTGCACTGTTTAATGTTTTAAAGTTTTGTTCTGTTTCAGTTGTGATGGCCTCCCACTTGGCTCTGTTATATTTAGTGTATGTGTGTTTGTGGTTAGCTGGAGTGCTTCTGGTTACCCGTCCCAGACCCAGAGGGGCTCGGGGATGGGTATTGTCTTTACTCGGTTTGTCTGTCTATCTGTCTGTCCGTCTGTTAACATGGTTGCACGACAACTACTGGTGCAATTGTGACTAAAATTGCAGGTATGATGGGCTATGACCTTCTGATCACCTGATTAAATTTTAGGCCAGTTGAGCCAAGGCCAAGGCTGTTGACCCCCAAATGTAAGAGAATCATGTAAATAAAATAGTGTTTTCGCCATAACTCTTTTAACCCGTCACGTCCCAAGGTTTTCCGCACCTCCGACATCCCCCAGTCCCAAGCCTTTTTGGAAAAATTTTTTTTTGGCTAAAACTTCTGCTTTGGTTGAGAATCGATGGAAAATCACCAAGAAAGGGCTTACCGTGGTCTATAAGTGGTCGGAACAGGTGAGGTCCCCTGCGCCAGGTATCGTATTCTTTCATTGACGTGTCAGGCGCTCACGTTTTCTATGGTAGGGAATACTGGGAGAAACAACACACAACACCTTTATATTTATTGAATTTGAACTAATAAACAATAACAGTAGCAATATAATGGATTTCAGACACATATATATGAAAAATAAGCATTGTACCATCATGCAAGCATAGCGAGTTAGGTCCGAGTTGTAACATGCTATATGCTAGGTTTCTTGTATCAGTCAACATATTATTTTTTCTACTTGTATACTTCTGTTTCAATGACATTTTACCAATTTCTACTGTTTGTAAGTGTTTTCAGATGTTTTCATTCATTATGATGACATGCAGCGTAAGTTTAGCGCACATCAGCTTAGTAAGCGCACTCGCTATGACTCGTATTTCAACATACCCAATTGTTTTATCACTTTCCTATTATTTTTCCCTTTACATAGAACCTTTCCTCCACCACTGTAAATGTTTTCAATTATTTACATTCATTACAAGGGCATTTAGCGATATGCTAGCGCATATTCACGTAGCAAGCACAATCTCAAACACTCGTGTTTCATCTTCTACTTTATTTATTCACTCCAATTATACTTTCCCACTTACATTACACACGTTTATACCCCTATACTGCACTGTACATACTTACTGGCATTATTTATTCAAGTGAATGTCAGAATATCGCATGAAAATACCCTCGCAATGAATGTTTCGACCAACATAATACTCAGACACTTATATACTAATTCTTCACATATATTACACACTTTCCCACTTGTTGACTTCTATTTTCATTATTAAGGGCCTTATTCATTCAACTGAGCGTCAGGATATCGCATCTCTATACACACGCTATGAATATTTTGACTTAGAATATATTTCAGCACTTACAATAATTTAAACTTATATTATACCCGTTAGCATTTCCAATAATAATAATTACATATTTACGGGCCGTATTTATTGCACTGAGCGACAGAATATCGCATCATAAAACCCTCGCTAGGTATGTTTCCACTTACAGCATATTTATACACTTACATACAATTTTTGCACTTATGTTATACCCGTATGCACTTTATACTAATATTTGGAGATCAACATGACTGATAATTTCACTGAGCGTCTGTTTGTCGCATTTACTTCATAGTTTCAGCGTCCTATCGCATTCACACCATATCAGAATTGCATCAACGTGTGATATTCGCTGAAACATGGGTGAATACAAAGACCCACATCACACTCCACGCACTCATAGCGGGTGTCCTTCCTCTGTGTCATGAGTCTCACCCGGGAATTGCTACACACGTGACACCTGCGTTGGGGCCTAGGTCTGTTTGGCTGGGGAGGGATAGGAGTGGGGAAATGGCGGCCGGATATTCTCAGGGGAGTTTGGGCAATAGGGGCAGTGCGGGTGCGATGTTGGGGCCTTTCAACAGCAAAACGTGCAAAAATCTCTCTTGTGAGCTCCCTCACAAACCCTTCAAAGGTTTCCCGAACTCCTGTTGTCATGGCGTGAAGGTGGTGGCAATTCAGAGCAGTGATGTCTAGCAAGTGAAAGAACAGTTTCTTATACCACTTCATCGTGGTCCTGGCACACTCTACCATCGATATCATGGAGTCTGACTGGTCCACCAGGCGCATGTTTATGTTATAGTCCATGACACACTCAGGTTTCCAAATGTGACGCCTGTTCTCGCTACGGTAATCTACGGAATCAGTACGGTGCATCAAGGGGCGGTGAACCGTTGACAAGAGGCTTACATCTCTATTGTGGTTCCACACAGTTGCAAGGATGTTGTTGGCTTTGAAGAAGACAACCTCATTCCTGGCAAGTTTCCGCCCTACCTTGGCCATGTGACGCCGGTTCATCTTCACGGTTCCACAGACTCCCGTTTCACGCGTGTGAAGATAACGAGCGAGAAGAGGGCTAGTGTACCAGTTGTCCAGGTAGAGGACCTGACGACGATGAAGGTAGTCTTCTATCATTGACTTTACCACTGCTCCCGACAGTCCAATACTTCGATCTTCTATTATGCCTGTCTGTGCACCGGTGTACAAGACTATGTCTTGCACGTATCCAGTCCTACAGTCGCACATAACAAAGATCTTAAACCCAAAACGGTGCCTTTTGCTGGGTATATACTGCCTAAATGAAATATTACCTCTCCACAACACAAGACCCTCGTCTATGACGAGGTCTCTATAGGGATAGAATGACAAACGAAAGGTTTGCCTCAGGTGATCAAAGACCAACCTAATTCGCCTCATTTTATCTGTCGTTTGCATTTGAAGGATCATGAGCATCATAGAAATGGAGGCGACTTAGAATTTGTTGAAACCAATTACGGCTCATCACTTGCCCAAATATTGGGGTAAACATAACAGGGTCCCTTGTCCAGTAAGCAGGAATTCTGTTCTTTCGTATAATACCCATCAAAAGGACCAGGGCAAAAAATAGGAACATTTTTGAAAGGGAGACAGGGTAATCATATATGGTAGAATGCCTACTCCTTTTTCCCAATCTTTCACTCTCAAGGCGCTGGGTGCTTGCAAAAAGGTTGGTTTGGTAAACAATCTGCTCCACGAATGCCTCACTAAAAAACAGGTGGAAAAAATCCAACCTGGTGGAATTACGGTGAATTCCGGAAGCAATGCAGCCAGAGTGCCCCTGCTCAGTGAAGGGGTGAATGAGGGGAGAAAAATCACTCCCATCCTCGCAATTCCATCCCACAAATCCCTCATCCCCATCATCCCCATCACCGCCTTCGTCTGGGTGGGGAGGAGATCCTGGTGGGGGAGGTGGGGGAGAAGGAGTGCGGAGGGCTTCCCCACTGTCACTCCTCTTCCCTCTGCCTTTACCCTTTCCCTTTCCCTTACCCTTACGGCCTTGAGGAACATTAGGGGGCTGTGGGGATGAAGTAGGGGAATATTGGGGAGCATAAGACGTGCTGGGGAGTGGTTCCTCCCCACCTTCCCCCTCCATGACAACACCACGTGCTTTCTCACACACCCTAGTTCGACCACATGTTTGGGGATATTGGGGAGCATAAGACGTGCTTGGGAGTGGTTCCTCCCCACCTTCCCCCTCCATCACAACCCCACATGATACTGAACGCACCCGCACTCGCCCAGGTGATACACTACACCGCCTCACACTACCTAGGGAGAGCAATGACTCACTCATGTCACTCTCACTTTCCCTAATCCTCCCTGCACTTTCCTTTTCACTCCCCACTCCCTCCACTGCACTTCCTAACTCCCCAAACAAAAGACTAGGCCCATACCTGCTCGTCCGACGTGGTGTGCGCTCTGGGCCACGATGAGTGATTACCTCACGTCCATACCATGTGACAGCACGTCCCACGACTCCGTCTTCGTCCTCGTCCTCATCCTCGTCATCGAAATCTGGTTCCAAATCACGTTGGGGATGGGCATAGGATGTTGCACGTGGTTATTTGGCTGGCTGCCCCTCTCTAGCAGCACGGTAAGTCACGTACTGCCGCTTCCTGGGAGACGGGACTTCTTCATCACTGCTGGTGGTTTCTTCCTCCTCTGGCTGCACATAATCTTTATCCACAACCTCGTCGTCCAGTGGGGAATCACTGTCGCCTGTAAAGGCATCCAGGGCAGCTTAAATTTCGCCCTCTGAGAGACCTCTCTTAGCCATGTCTGAGCAGAACTGTTGCTACCAGGTGAGTGGACGAGCAGCGGGTTGGCACGGGTCGTGTGGGGTCGCCGAGTGTCCCTGCCCGGTGGCAGGTAGGGGAAGGTCATGCAAGGATACGTACCGCAAATCAAGCGCGAAATTTGAAAATTGTCGAAATTATGCACTTTGCAATTGCACGACGTACCAGTACGTCGCCGGGACTGGCAAATGCAAATCGTGCAACATACCCATACGCCGACGGGACGGGGCGGATTAAATTCGTCTTATCAACATGAAACGAAAACCTAAAGGTGCATCTTTCAAATCTGCATCCTAAAACCTGCCTTATTACATCAGGGGAGGTCACCCCCCAGTTAAGGTGCAGCTTTCAAATCTGCATCATGTAACTTGCCTTATTACATCAGGGGATGTCACCCCCCAGTCAGCTGTAGAGGGGTCAATGTCAGGTGGGTTGGGCCTAAAATTTCAAATTGGTATAAAATCGTTAATTTTCACTCAATTTACTCTAAATTTGATACGCGATGTCTATCTAGTTATCCTGTTGTGTTTATATGTCAGCAGAAAAATGACTGCCGGGGACGGGTTTCCTGTGCCTTTGGCACCGCTTCTTGTTTTGGTGATGATGATGATTGGGAGCTGGTCAGAGCCAAGGGTTCTGACCACTCTCCAGGATGTTGTGGGGACGAGATTTGGGGAGCAAAAGGTAATGTCTGGCGATGATGGGAGGAAGAGGGCTCGGTGTGGGATGTGGGTATGTTGATGGAGATTGTTGAGGATGAAAAGATTATCTGTCTGAGATTGTAGTACCTTCTTGTGCGATTGTGACTAACATTTCAGGTATGATGGGCTCTGACCTTCTGATCACCTGATTAAATTTTAGGCCACATTGAGCCAAGGCCAAGGCTGTTGACCCCCAAAATGTAAAGAATCAATGTAAACAAAATCATTTTTTTGCCATAATTCTTTGAAATTCGTCATATCGATATGAAACGAAAACCTAAAGGTGCATCTTTCATATATGCATCCAATAACTTGCCTTATTACATCAGGGGAGGTCACCCCCCAGTTAAGGTACATCTTTCAAATCTGCATCCTGTAACCTGCCTTATTACATCAGGGGAGGTCACCCCCCAGTTAGCTGTAGGGGGGTCAGTGTTAGGTGGGTCGGGCCTAAAATTTCAAATGGGTATAAAATCGTCAATTTTCACCCAATTTACTCTAAATTTGATACGTGACATTCATGTCTAGATATCCTGTTGTGTTTGTACATCAGCACAAAAATGACTGCTGGCAACAGGTTTGCTGTGCCTTTGGCACTGTTTCTTGTTTTGATAGTAATGATGATTAGGAGGTGGTCAGAGCAAAGGGTTTTGATCACTCTCCAGGATGTTGTGGGGGCGAGGTTTGGGTAGCAAAAGATATAGTCTGGGGATGATGGGAGGAAGAGGGCTTGATGTGGGATATGGGTATGGTGATGGAGATTGTTGAGGATGAAAAGATTATCTGTCTGGGATTGTAGTACCAGCCCACTGTCTTTGTCAGGGTTGTTGACATGCCAGGCCGACTCCTTTGAGTTGAAATCACCACCAGGATGATGTTGGGTATGTTTGTGATGTTGTGTATTTGAGGAGAGGAATTGTGTGGTACTGCGGGGGATGACTGGGGAAGAATGTAAGTATCGGTGATTGTTATGTGTGATTTGTTGTCAATGCTTATTTTAATTGATCGTCTTTTTGTTGTGATTTCATGTTGGGGGAGAAATGGTTTTGTGTGTGCACTAGTATCTGAGAAGTTGATGGATTGGTGTACCAGGGTGATGAGTCCACCCCCATCGGCCTGGTCTCGTCTAATGGTAGTGAAATTCTGAAATGTTGGCATTTTTTGTGTTTTGCATTGTTTTGTTTCTTGCAAGATGGCAATGTGTATGTTTTGTTGTTTGAAAAATTGTGTGAGTTCTTGTTTGTTGGTGTTTATGCCATCTATGTTTATTTGAGGAATGTTAATGTTGTGTGTACGATATGTGTTAGGTGCTGCAGCACCGGGCCTTGAAAATAGTTATACGTAGGTCTGTTGTGGAAAACAGCCAAAAAATGCAGAAAATTCCAGAAACAGAAAAAAAAATAATAATTTTATCGGGCATAATATGGCCTTTAATGGCCTTGAAAGTCATGTTCGATGATGCCAGCCTCATCATTTTGAGGGATGGAGAAACTTTTTAAATTATGACATATCCTCGAAATCCAACTCCTTCAGGCTGAAAAGGGCATATCAAATATTTCAAACGGCTTTTTTGGCCCTTACTGGCTTTGAAGACCCAGGCATAATATGGCCTTTAATGGTCTTGAGGGTCACATTTGATGATGTCTGCCCCACTATTTTGAGGAACGGGAAAACTTTTTCATTTAATGACCTATCCTCGAAATCCAACTCTTTCGGGCTGAAAATCCCTCACAATTATTCAGAACTTTTTTTTTTTTTTTTTTTTGTCTTTATTGGCCTTGAATTCAGGTCTACGGCTATATGCCTATGACCTGACCTTTGGCGAGGAAAGTATGTGTGCCAAATTTCAGCTTTCTAGCTTTAAAACTGTAGCCGTGCATAAAAATCAAACATAAAGACACACAGACACTCTGCTTTATAAATAGCGATTATCGTTTTGCACAAACCTTAGGGCTCATTTCAGCGTTCATTGTTGGGCGAGTTTTTGGCCCCCTTATCCAGCTCCAAGTCTCTTTTTCCAAGGCTAATATTGCTTCTGTTTTTGTACTATAATTAACAATATGCTTTGCCCGTATAGGGAGGGGATTGTAGAGGCGTCATATGACTTATCATTGTACACAAACCTTAGAGCTTAGTTCGGTACTCATTGTAGGGAGAGTTTTTGGCTCCCTTGTCCAGTCCAGCCCCCTGTCTCTCTCTTTCCATGGGTAACAGTACTTTTATTTTCATAGCTTTGTAACCAATACACTCTCCTGACCATAAACATGGTGTAACAACAATAAATCAAATTTTATCGAGGGTGAGAACCTTGACCAGAGCACAGCCCATATCTCATCATGCATGCTGACAGAAAATAATAATGGCCACAATGCTAACAAAGACATAAGATATAACTGTAATGATTACATCCAAGTAAGGTGTAGTTATGTGAACAGTAAAGTATTAGAAACACACACAAACACCTTATAACTAGGTCAGGAGACCATGTCCCGAACCCAATCCATCGCTCAACTTCCGGAGCTAATTATGTTTTTATTTTTACATGTTGGTAAATAATACTGATACCAATTTAAAACAATAAAGTATGCATACACCATTATGATTACATCCAACATATATTTTGTAAGGTGGAAAAAGTGAATAATAAAAAGTAGACATGTTGATGTCTGCCATGTTAATGCTCCATTTCCAAATTTCTCCCCTTCGCTGGAGACAAGTTGTCGATTTCCTGCCACAATTGCATTTTTCGAACATACAGTAATATTTTCAAAACTGGGGAGCTGTGAAAACAAATATCATGGGGAAACGTGCCTTGCATTATCTAGGCCGTTGATGTATATTTCATCTATTTTCTTTAGGGCCACATAATATGCCATAATGCCACATCACAGAGGCTCCTCTGCACACCCCTTATCGCCGTTTACGGATTAAAGATAGGCGATACATGCACTAGCGAGCTTCCACTGATTACATACTCCACTTTCAGTTAACTATTTGTTGGATATTTTAGTTACAGGAAAAGGTAACTGTCTGTAACATTCACACAGCATGCAAGGAGACATCCGTCCAAGGCTGGTTGATTGATTTGGGACAATTTTCTGAAAATTATTATGAGTGAGCGATATATACTCTCAGTTATGTTTGAAAATGAGCGGCCCGGCCCAACTCGACGGTCATGCTAGCAGAAGCTAATAACTTTACTCCTATGTGAACTATAATTGAAATTCTTTCTGCATGTGATTCATTTAATTTTTTTATCAACTAAATACTCACCACAAAGGTATAGAAACCCCTTGGAAACCCCTTTCCAAGGGAGTGTTCAACTCTAATGACTGTGTGTGTGTGTGTGTGTGTGTGTGTGTGTGTCTTCTTACTTTCCCTAATTGCTCATGCCTAATTGTATCATTACAGGAGCAAGTCAAGCCCGTACTATCCTGTGTATTAACCCGCCCCGTACCCACGACGTTTGATGCATGTTGCAACATTTTTTCACGCTCAGTCCTCACAACATATTGTTACGTCCCGATCCCCACACTGCCACAGGCTCCAACAGCAGTAGTACAGTGCAGGAAGGACGTTGCCCAGTGAGGTGTTCTTCTTATGGTCAGCCTTTAGGTGTGCAGTACACAAGTTCAGCTGAGGCGAAAATAAACACTGGCTCCTTAAAGTTCACTGTCTTTATTTTCCAAATAATTCCACTTAATTCTTTCCAAATTCACTGTACTCACAAGCACTGGAGCTATACACACTTTACTAACTGTTATTACACTTAATGCTCAACACTTCACTGTTTTCTCAACTTCCAATGATATACACACTTCAATAACCCGTCACTGTTTGCCACTGTTTTCACAAGTACCAAAAATATACAATATTCACAGACAGTAATTACATTTAATGATTGCAAAGCAACTCTCTACAAACTTCACTAACAGCACAGCACCAAAACCGACTGCACTACACTCACACTGAACTGAAACCCGACTAAAAACTCAAAACAGTCTCTACCCCATCCTTATATAAGCTTGCATTACTTTCGAAACTTCTACTTCAACATTCTAGAACATACTGTCTTGCATCAGCCCCTAGCAACAACAGTTACCAACTACGAGACATCAAAACATGCTAGAGTTTTCCTACATTACATAACACTCCAAATCATTTACCATACGAACTTGAATTACATATTATAACAAGCAATCACTTAAAGAAAACATTACAAAGAAAAAGAGTACAAACACTGATGCATAACTTACGAAATTACTAAGCTCACAAACAGCATGCTAACTGGCAACTCTGACTCGTACAGGAACTTACGGTACCAGAAACGTCTCGAAGGGACGAGACTTCCTAACTGGCATATCCCCCCTTCATCTATAAATATGTGATAAGTTATATAAGGTGGAAACTGGTATAATATTAGTGGAAAAGTATAATGTAAGTTGAAAAATAGAATGCAAGTTGAAACAACAGTCATAGTGAGTCAATTGTGCAAGAATTCGGCAATTTTCATGTGTTCGTGAATGAAACAATGCTCACATCACCTATATTTTTGTGTGAAAACCAATATATTCTTGTATTACATGTAAATTTGTACCAGATTAATAAATATCTATGTATTTTGAGCAGTTTCCAATAGTTACCCTACCATAGAAAATGCGACAGTAGCAGCACAGCAACAGAAAACACACTATCAGGTGTTCAGAGGGTCACCTGTCTAGACCATTTTTAACCTCAGGTGAGCACTTTCTTGGTGATTTTCCATTGTTTCTCAAACATTGCAGAGGTTTGAACCTTCCCCCCCAAAAAAAAGTTGAAAATTTGTCGGGTTTTGAGGATGGGTTTTTTAATAAATTATTCAGTACGGTGGGGGGGGGTTAAATCATTTTTATCACACATATCCTTAAATTTATGAATAGTTTTGGCACACACTATTTCATTCGGAAGTGCATGCTAATGATCAATTGCCCTTTTTGGGAAGCTGAATTTCCTTAGGCATTTATCATTCCTCTTTTTATGCGTTTTTTTTTTTCAGTGTCCTCTTGCTAATGCTTCCCCACTCAGTGTGGACAAATGCCATTTAATTAAGTTTGATAAATGTAAAAAAAAAAAAAAAACAATTGGGACTACACCTATCAGAAGAGGAGATGGACCTAGGAGTGATTATCAATAACAAGCTATCTCTGGCTGATCACATCAGTGCGAAGGTACAGAACATGTATACACTGTTTGCTAATATGAGGATCGCATTCACATAAATGTATAAATGAAGACATGCTAAGAAAAATAATAGCATCATTTATTAGACCAACCTTGGAGTATTCATCAGTAGTCTGGAATCCACATTGAGTTCCATTTGCCATCAATTGCTCCATTCATGAAGCTTACTTAATTCTTCTTGTAGCTCTGTGCAAGAGCCTGTGTTTATAGTTCTCGTTTGTATTTTTGTATCATCAGCAAACATATTTATATAGCTTCCATTTCCAGTGATGCTGTCAGTGTCATTTATATATACTAAAAGAATGATTGGTGCCAGTAGTACTGTCCTTATTTCTCCATTTCTGATAAAATCTTGCAGCCAACAGTACAGATTACATTGAGTTCCTCCTTGGTGGTACAGTTTCCATAACAGTCTTTGGTGTGGTACTCTGTCAAATGCTTTCATGAAATCTAAATAGATACTGTCTACCAATCCGTCTCTCTTCTGCAGTGTTTCCGCTGCTCTATCGTAGTACCTTAATAGATTAGTAACACAAGATTCTCCCGTTCTAAAACCGAACTGTCTTTCTGTTATTATATTGTATTTTTCCAGATGGTTTACCCAAGCTTTTCTTATCAGCTTTTCCAGCATCTTACAACATTGGTCTGGGATACCGGTCGGTAGCTGAGTGATTTCTGTCTATTTCCTTTCTTGAATAGGGGGAATAATTTTTGC
Organism: Coenobita brevimanus; assembly: GCF_032717465.1. Taxonomy (NCBI): domain Eukaryota; kingdom Metazoa; phylum Arthropoda; class Malacostraca; order Decapoda; family Coenobitidae; genus Coenobita; species Coenobita brevimanus. Next base: position 6,690,912 of record NC_136957.1, on the reverse strand, counting down.
TTTCTTCCAAATATCAGGTAGTTTACCTTGACTTAAAGATTCCTTGACAATTAAATATATTGGTCCACTTAACTCTTCAGCATATTCATGTAGCACTCAGTATGAAATTTCATCAGGACCATTTGCTTTGTCTAATTTGCTCAGCTCTTCCTGTACCTCTTGCCCCAATATTCGCATATCTGGAGATATGTGTGGGCATGCATATTCATCTCTCTCAAATTACTTTCTTCTGTAAAAATTTATTGAAAGTTTTCATTAAGTACTTTGCAAATATCTTCCTCTTGGATATCGATTATCCCCTCATCCATGGTGGACCGTATTTTATCTTTAACTTTGTTTTTGCTTCGAATATAGCTGTAATACTGTTTTGGTTCATCAGTACTTTTATTTATAAAGTCTTCCTCAAACTGTCTTTGAGCTTCTCTCCTTATCCTTGTATAATCATTTCTTGCCTGTTTATTGTTTTATATGCCCTCTCACTATTATTTCTTTATCTGTTCCACGGCAAGTCTCTTTTCTCTTATATTTTCTCTTATGATCTGATACATTCTGTATTAGACCATTCCTGTATCCTTACTTATGTTCTCTGTGTTTAGGAGATATAATTTTGGACTCCCGTTTCCTAAAATTCACAGAACTTTTTATATATAACATTAATATCTTGTCCTCTAAGCTCCTTTTCCCAATCTCTTTCAATAAAGTTCTTCTTCAGGTCATGATAGTTGCCCTTTTTTGTAGTTTAGGCTCTTCTTGGAACTTTCATTACTGCTGTTTATATCATAATTATGCAATCTTGAATTTACAATTGAATATTGCATGGTCACTTTTGCCGAATGGAGGGTGATACATTATTTTGTCAATATCATTATCTTGTCTAGTAAATAAAAGATCTAATAATGATGGATCTTCTAGTCCTCTCTTTCTGGTGTTTTCCTTAACATGTTGTGTTGGGAAAAACTCCTGTACAAGATCCAGGAACTTTTGATCGCAACAGCGATCATAGCTTCTTACATTTAGAGTATTCCAATTTAAATTTGTAGCCATTGAAATCTGCAGTCAATAGGGCTCTTAAACACTGAATTGTAATTTCTGCCAGGTCTTCATATTCACCCTTTTCCCAAATGTTTGTTTTGGTTGGCATGTATAAATTTGTCACCATTATTTGTCCTTCAGATGCGTTGATCTCTGCTGCTTTTAATTCTGGTTGTGAGGGTATATCTAGTTCTATCTCTTTGACTTGTAGATTTTTCTTCGTTAATATCACAACTCCTCCACTTTTTTCAAATGTCTCTATCTTCTCCATATATTATATTCCTTAAAGCTTAGGGTGTCGTTTGATATCCCTAGGATTAATTTTGTTTCAGTTTGGTTAATAATATGTTGTTTTCCTTTGGTACAGTGTTTTATCTATAATAATTTGTATACCATTTCATCTTCATTTGAGTACATCATCTTAATCATGCTGTTTACTTATCTGACATAGTTCGAGTCTGCTACCTTCCGTTTTATTTAGTCCCTGTTGTTTATGTACTATTTCCTTGCTTGTAACTTTACTACTTCGTCAAAAAAGAATTAATCCACACTTCCTCTGATCTTTCCTCATATTTTGTTTTTGCTTCTTCCCTCTTTTCCTTCGGTAATCCCCATTCCTCCTGAGTTATGTATCTTTTTGTCCATATATATTTTTTTTTTAATCCCTCTATTTCCATGATTTTACTAGCCATTTTTTATATTTTTTCTACGGTGTTCACACTTTGGAAAGTTACTTTTAGGGGCCTTGACTTATTTCTCTCATATTTCCCTAGCCTTTTATATTCCTCTATATCTTTATCACACATATTCTCTAATAATTCCTTCAGTATGTTGATTATATTTACCATCTCCCTTTTGTCTCTTGAGGTTCTGTTTCTTATTTCTTCTTCATCTATCCCAGCAATTTCTATAGATGTATTGGTCTCAGCTGATTCCTTGACCAGTGTTGAGTTATTTATAATTTCTTTCACTTCCTTTCTTATGCTTTTTACTTCGACTTCTGTTTCTAAATCTTTCTTTACTTTCACCATTTCAGCATACATAATTTGTACTTCATCTTTGCACTTTGTCATCATTTCATTCACCTGGGTTATATTCTCTTCCTTCAATATCACTGCTTAGGTCTATCGGACTGCTTGTTTGCCTAATTGTCTCTGTATCATTTTTGAACTCCATAATTCCCTCCCCCCCTGTGGCGGGGGGAACACAACCTAGCCGCACTATGGGGTGGTACTACTACTCTGCGGCCAGGTTGTGTTAGGAAGAATACTGCCACAGTATTCCCTGCGTGTCGTAAAAGGCGACTAAAAGGGGCGGGGTGAGGGGACTAGGGACCCCCTCCTCTGTTTTTTAGTTCCTAAAAAGAGACAGGCCAGAGAAAGGGATGGGGGATGGAGTTATCCCCGTACCCTGAAGATTGGGTCTATGAATGTGCGTGGATATAGTACGATTGAGGCTAAAAAGGAGGAGATTGGGAGAATGTTTGTGAGAAGAAAGTTGGATGTGTTAGCATTGAGTGAAACGAAGATGAAAGGGAAGGGGGAGTCTATGTTTGGAAGTGTGAACGGAAGATTGTCAGGTGTTGATAGAGGAAGGACAAAAGGAGGTGTGGCCTTGTTAATGAGTCCGGAAGTACAGCAGTGTGTGATTGAATGGAAGGAGGTGTCATCGAGACTGATGTGGGTGAAAGCGAAATTTGAACATGAGTTGTGGGTGTTTGTGAGTGCATATGGGCCTGGTAGTGAAAGGGATGAAGAAGAGAGGGAGTCTTTCTGGAATGATGTTGATGAGTGTCTGCAGAGTTTTGGAGCGAATGTGAATGTGGTAATGATGGGAGATCTGAATGCTAGAGTGGGAAATGTAGCAGTTGAAGGCGTAGTTGGTATGCATGGTGTGCCTGGAAGAAATGAAAATGGGGAACGAATGATAGCGATGTGTGTTGAGCGAGAGATGGTGATTGGGAATACGCTGTTTGAGAAGAAAGATATTTATAAGTATACATGGGTGAGACAGGAGGGTGGAAGGGTTGTTGATAGAGCCTTGATGGACTATGTGGTTGTGTCTAGGAATGTAATAGGAAGATTGTTGGATGTGAGAGTTCTGAGAGGGGAGGGTGGAGGTATGTCTGACCACTACCTGGTGGAGGGAAAGTTAAGAGTAGGTAAGAGATGGGTGAGAGCTAGGAGGGTTAGGTGTGGCAGGGAGGTTTTGAAAGTGAGTGAGTCGGATAAAAGAGAGAAAAAGATAGATTATCAGGAGAAATTGAAAGATGAGTGGAACGCAGTGAAAGATCGGGAAAATGGCAGCGTGGAGGAGGAATGGCAGTTGTTTAAGAGTGCTGTGGTGGGGCATGCAGAAGAGGTGTGTGGTGTGAGACGTGTGGGTGGTGGTGTAAGAAAAGGAAGTGAATGGTGGTGCGAGGAAGTAAGTATGGCTGTGGCTGAGAAGAGACGTGCATATGAAGTGTGGCTGCAGAGGAAGGATGAGATGTCATATGAAAGGTATAAGGAGAAGAGGAATAGAGCGAGAAGGGATGTGAGTGATGCTAAAGTGGCAGCAGATGAGAGGTGGGGTAGGCGGCTGACAGAGAATTTTCAACAGAATAAGAAAATGTTTTGGAAAGAGGTGAAAAGGGTGTGAAAAGGAGAGTCTGGGAAGGAAGAACGAGTAAAAGCAGAGGATGGAAGGATGTTAATTGAGATGGATGCAGTAAGGAAGAGATGGGCAGAGTATTTTGAAAGATTGTTAAATGTAGAGGAGGAAAGAGTGGCTGAGATTGGGGCAGATGGAAGGGTGCAAGGAATAAATCTGTTGGGAGAGTTGAATGATTCTTTGATCACGAAGGAGGAAGTGGAGAAGGCAGTAAAGGAGATGAAAACAGGGAAAGCTGCAGGTATGGATGGGTGTGCTGTGGAATGCCTGAAGGGTGGTGGAGTGACTATTGTTGACTGGTTAGTAAGATTGTTGAATGTGTGCTTTGAGAAAGGTATGATGCCAATTGACTGGGCAAGTGCTTGTGTGGTCCCGTTGTATAAAGGCAAGGGTGATAAGTATGAATGTACTAGCTTTAGGGGTATAAGTCTGTTGAGTGTTGTAGGTAAGGTGTATGGTAGAGTGTTAATTATGAGAGTTAGAGAGGGTACAGAGGGAGTGATTGGTGATGAGCAGTGTGGCTTTAGGAGAGGGAGGGGATGCGTTGATCTGGTGTTTGCTGTGAGACAAGTGTGTGAAAAGTACTTAGCGAAAGGCAAGGATGTGTTTTGGGCATTTATGGATTTAGAGAAAGCGTATGATAGAATTGATAGGGAGGCTTTGTGGACTGTTTTATGATTGTATGGACTTGATGGTAGGTTACTAAAAGGGGTGAAAAGTTTTTATGTAAATAGTAGAGCATGTGTAATAGTGGGAAATGCGGTGAGTGATTGGTTTCCCGTGAGAGTGGGGCTGCGACAGGGATGTGTGATGTCGCCTTGGTTGTTTAATATTTACATGGATGGTGTTGTAAGGGAGGTGAATGCAAGAGTTTTAGGTGGAGGTCTGAGTCTGGTGAATGTTGATGGTGGAGAGTGGAATCTGACGCAGCTGCTGTTTGCAGATGATACTGCACTGGTGACTGATTCAGAGGAGAGATTGAGACAGTTGGTAGAGGAGTTTGGAAGGGTGTGTGAAAGGAGGAAATTGAAAGTAAATGAGAATAAGAGTAAAGTGATGAAGTGTACGAGGTTGATAGATGGTAGGGGAATGAATATAGTTTTGAATGGTGAGTTGCTTGAGGAGGTAGATTGTTTTAAATATCTAGGGTCACATGTTGCTGTGGATGGAAGAATAGATGCAGAAGTGAAGTTTAGAATAAATGAAGTAGGAAAGGTGCTGGGAGGAATGAAAAAAGTGTTTAAATGTCGTTCGCTTAGAATGGATGTAAAGAGGGCTGTATGAGGGTGTTGTGGTACCGACTGCGTTATATGGGGCTGAAACATGGAATATGGGTGTAGCAGAGATGAAAAGTTTGAATGTAATGGAGATGAGGTGTCTGAGGAGTATGTGTGGAGTGACGTGTATGGATCAGGTGCGAAATGATGAAGTGCAAAGGAGAACTGGAGTTGTTCGGGAGATGGCTGGTAGAGTTGAGCAGAGGGTGTTGCGATGGTTTGGGCATATGGAGAGAATAGATAATGAGCGATTGGTGAAAAAGATAACTAGATCTGATGTGAGAGGTGTAAGGCTGAGAGGAAGACCACGAATAGGATGGATGGACAGTGTGAAGAGAGCGCTGGATGCAAGAGGGATGTCTGTTGAGCAAGGAAGAGTGGCTGTGCGTGACAGAAATAAATAGAGAGAAATTGTGAATAAGTGATGACGCAGCCCTGAGGGGATATTCTCCCGCATTTGGTCTGATCAGCTAGTCAGGTCAGGTGCGGGTAAGGGGATGGGTCTGTTATGATGTGGCAGGGGTAAACCAGTTCCGCTGTCGGGCCCTGCTGCGGATGTCACTGATTGCATTGTGCAGTTGACCCTTGTGCGGTGTGGTGCGGTGAGGATCTGTCCGTTCTCCCCTTTGGGGCTAAGATGCGAATGAATGTGTTTGAATGGATGCGGAAATGGGGAGTGTGTCGTCCTGTCTCGGCTACCTTCCTTTCCTTGGGGGAAGCAGCCTAGGTATATAGATAGATAGATAGATAATTCACTCATAGTTGACCACTGTACTCCCCATTTCACTAATTTTCTTTCAAATGAATCTATCTCAACTGACAGCTCATCTATTGTTATCTTTCCTGATTAATTCCTTTACGAAATCTTCATTTTGTTCCCTCTGCTTGCATAGTTTATTTTTAATTTCCTCTATTTCCATTTGAAAAGTTTTCTCCAGTTTATTCACCCTCTCTTCTAATTTATTATATGTTCCCATTTCAGCCAGTTCTGGGTAGAAGTCATCATCCTGTTTTCTACTCTCATCCCTTCTCTTACCACCTTCTAGAGCTACATTTCCAAAGTAATCTATCCTACAGAAAGATAATCTCTACTTACAGGCTGGCATCTCTGCCGCATCTGCCCACCTTGGTGTGTTTTGTCTGCTGCTTAGCTATCTCAGCTAATTCCTTGGACACTGAGTTTTGATGTTTATTTTCTTTAGACTCCCCTTTTTTTGTTATTACTTGCTCTAGTATGTTGAATCATCACTTAATTTAGCCAAATAATGAGTCTGACTCATTCAAATAGATACAACTTAGGTAGGCCCAGACTGGAGCAAAGCGCTTTGCGTCCAATCTCTCCCACTGCTGTCTCGTGTATGTGTGTGTGTGTGTGTGTGTGTGTGTGTGTGTGTCTTTCATCCCAGTATATTTTTAATTGTTCAGCTACCATCAAGAAGAGTTGATATATCAGAGGGAAATTGTCATAACATGGCGCTCGGTCACTCGTCACTCCCTCACAAAGCGTTTGTTCATTACTGCTGCTATTGTTTGATTATCACAGACAAGATCGCATTCTGAGCTTAGCAGAGGGCCTGTGTTATTTTTTTTACGTTTTCATTAGTTTTCATCTAATGGAAACCTTTTTATGGTTTGCCTTTCCTTCGCAAGAAGTTTTATTAACAATTTATTTTCGTACATGTCCGCTGTGATCTAAGATATTCGGTGCCACTATCATGATTTTCCATAAGTTTATATTCTCTTGAGACCAAAAAATTCTTTAATATTATTTGACATCCAGGTCAGTTTTTATGGAGATTATGTCAGGGAAATTGTCAGTAAATGTTTCATTCAATAGGAATCAGTCAACTAGTGAATATTTCCCACATCTTTTGACGTTATCCACCTGTTGTAAATTATCCAAGTTGGTGGTGGCAGTTTCATTTCTCATATTCTCGGCACTTTCTTTTATAGAAACAAAGAGTCTGATTGTGCTTGTGATACATATTATGCCAATTTCAAAGTTTAGTGATATAATGATGGCTGATGCTGAAATTTACACCAATATCACACAAACTTATTAGGTCACTGTGCTTGCCAGGGAAAGGTTGAGTATAATAATACTGCATGTCGGTGTATTCACTAACTGACCTAAAAAATGCACCGTCCATCAGCTCTTGTAACCTGTGCCCTCCTTTGCTCATGAATTTCTCCAATCAGTATGCGTATTATTAAACTCCTCCAGAATAATGACATGTTGGTTTTCCATGAATGAGTTTATTTCATCATATAATGATTTATTATTTTCCTCATCTAACTTGGACATCCTGTATATTACACAGAAATATTCGACATACAGTGAATCACATGTTTCAATGTCCATTTTGCTGATTTGCACTGCATTTATTTGTTTTTTTAATGTATATTAGAACTCCCTGACCAGTTTTTTGTTGTCACGATTTTCCAAATATTTATGGTTTTGTAGCGATACTTGAATAAGGTGCTTGACACGAGGCTCTATCCATGATCCTGCAATCATTATTATGTCGGATTTTTTGTAGTTACATACATAATTAATTCATCTCTCTTTGAAATATTACTTCTCGCATTCATATGCATAATATTCATAGCACGATTCCAACTAGTACACCTGTGAGACACACCATAATATATTTTGTGAAATCATATAAATCCTCAGCCGGTATGACGACACTTTGACAAGCCACTGATGTCACGCTCCCATTCTCTCACAAATTGCCTGATTGTGTTTATCTGCACCTGAGGTGAGGTCAGATCCGCATGTCCCACCCGGTGATCTAGTCTCACCTCACATACAGTACCACCATTGACCTCAAGGATTATATTGTTAACAGCTACAGAATTTACCTCTTTCCACTTCTCTATCACTACCTAAATAATGCATAACACTGTCATCGACAACCCTGCTTCACATTACTTTTCCAGCCATTCTGAGACGAAGGCAGCCTCCATCATACAAACTCCTGTCATGACTAAAGTTACCCCAGACATAAAAAAAAACATCATATCCTTCTTTCTACACAGACCTTCTGGCCTTCTATGGACTCATATCATTCTACTGAGAATCACAGAATCATTATCAAATCTTGGTAACAGACCATAGACAAATAACTTCCTACAACGTTCCTTGAACTTACTAATAAGATTCGTATACCGGTACCTCCTAAGTATCTCCTTTGACCTGCTTAAAGCTACCCTACAAGTCCCAACCTCTCCAGGAAAGCAAAAACTTTTCCTTCTAGAACCCATAGTACAAAACTCCTTTTGATGCTTGATCAGCAAATTCCCAACAAGTATGAGGCTAGGCTCATCAAGCACTTCATCTTCTAGCACCTGAAACCTATTCATAATAGATACAATCTTACCAGTTACTTACATAGGCTTGCACTCTCCTTGACTGGCTGGAAGCCATTACTGTCATCTAGCCAGGTCTTACCATTTAGGTAGGCTAGTTTCTGAGTTGCCTACTTTGCCTAAAACTGCTGCTTTCACTTTCTCGGCATGCACTGCCTTAGTACTCACCATTTCAGCCTCAATCTCCCACCTTTTTAGCCCGTCATATAAGACATTAATTGCCTCAGTGTATTGCCCCCTCTATAAATTAAGCCTACTCGTTAACTCACAAAAATACACACGTATACCATGTATACTCACCTCCTCTATCACCATTAAATCTCTTTATAGACTTCTTGGAACATACGCAGAAGAAGAATCCTTGGGCAGGTGCCATCTTAAATGGAGGTATTTTAATAGCTCCGACATCACGTGTTCACCTGAACTGGGGATATGATAACGAAGAAAATGATAAAGACAGGAGAAGACAAAAGTAAGAAAGTGAATTAAAAGCACAGTGATGAACCTTACAGGTGATGGTAAGACTGAGGCATTAAAAGAAAACACAGCATGAGAAAGAAACAAAAACTGGAGTACACGAGATAAGGACAAAGAATGATATATCAGAGTGTTAGAGAAATGGGAGCGGGAGATCATGAAGAAATATTGCCTATGGGAAACATAGAATAGGCGAAAAAGTTTAGTAATAAAACATTGAGAGAAATCAGATAGAGGAGGAGGAGGAGGAAAGGATTGGGGCAGGGCCAGAGAGAGAGAGAGACAGAGACAGAGAGGGGGGCGGGAGAAGGACAGAGCCAGAGGAAGTGTGGGAAAGGGCCTGAGGGGAAATCTAGAAGAAAAATGACAGTTATTTATAAAGGGAGAAGCAAAAAACGTTAATCAAAACTTGGACAGAAAAACTTACCGGATGTTGTGGTGGATGGGGAAGAGTGTGGGCAAGTTTTAAAGCGTGTGGAGGAATAAGGAACAGTGTAGGCGAGTCGGGGGGAGCGTGGGAGAATCAGGGAGAATGTGAGGGAGCCAACAAAGGTAGTGAAATCAGGAAGTGTATGGGGGAGTCGGGGAGAGTTTAAGGGAGTGAGGGAGAGTGTGGGAAAGTCAGAGAGTGACGGAAAATCAGATGGAGCGTAGAGTAGTCAAAAAAAATAATAATGAGTTAAGTAAACTTCATGCAAGTTAGTGTGGAAGTCAGCCATTCGGGAAGATTATGTCAGAGAACAGGATAAAAACAGAATAAGTGGGAAGCTAAACATTACCACAATAATTTTCCTATGGTGACGCCTTTTATATTAAATCCATACTATTTCCACGCGATTATGTCTGTATAAAGGAATTTTTTTCAAATGGAAATGTAAGATAAATATTGTAGCGTTCAGTACCCCTCCACTACTTGATGACACTCCCAGACTGAGTAAAACATTCTAATATTTGTAGCAATAAACACAAACAGGCGTCATTCCATCAAGAGGGTTAACCCTCTCACACGGGTGATCTTTGTCATTTTTACCTTTTGCTATCGTGATGACTTTACTCATAAAAAAATTCTAGCACTGAAGGGGTTAGGAAGCCATACTCAATACCACTACTTCGATATGTCTCCTATAAGCTGCATAGTGTCTTCTGAATGTAGCAAGAATATAGAAAAGACATTATTGGATTAAAGGGGTAATATATTGTCATGTTAAACAGTCACAAAAAAACAATCACATCCATCCTAAGGTGGCACAGTCTTAATGATAGCAAGGTAAAAAAAGAAAGAAAAAAAAAAGAGAGATTCAGAGGGGTTCAGCTTGCAGTGATGTTAGGAATCCTGAAAACTAGAATGAAGTTTTTAGAGTAGTGAAGAATATCAATGCTTATGGAACCCCTCAGGAAATCAAGGTTATGAGAGAGAGAGAGAGAGAGAGAGAGAGAGAGAGAGAGAGAGAGAGAGTATTGCTGAGATTAAGTAAATGAATATCTCTGGGACTCTGGGATAAACAAAGATGTACTCTACATTCGTATGACAATTGAAGTATTTTCGGTATCTGAACGACTTGAATCCGGCGAAATACATTTTTCTGCAATTTTCTTCCTGTTTCGGCACGATTTGATTCAGCTTCAAAAAGACTTTTCGAACAGGTTGCTTATAGACTTCACTCCTTTTATATGAACGAGCATTTTTTTAAACAAAGGAAATCATCCAAATAAGTGGTGGCAGGTGGGAGTGGAGTGGTTAGGTGACTTCTTGTATCCTCTTTCCATGGTAGTTTGCGTTGCACCCTACTTCTTACCAAACCCAGCCTATTATAACGCTCTTGGTTGAAATTAATCATTTGGCATTAGCTGATATAAAAACAGACTTGTAAGCATTCTCATGCTGTAAGGGCTCACTGTCAGCTGCACTGAAAAATTTGGTGTTGGCCAGAATATATTAGTGAAGCAATACCACCCTGGCTTATGACTCACTCTCAGCTGAACTCGATTATCTAGCGTTGTGGAGTGGAATACAAGAGTTCTCATGATCCTGAGGTAAATTTTTCTTCAATGCTATGTCGCGTCAAAACAAACATATTAAAAACATATACAACAAGGATATATTAACGCATCATAAGAATTTCCAGAAATAAAGTGGTGAGAAAAGGGGCTACAGCAGCTTCCTATACTGACGAGTTTGCGAGTCATAGAGCGTTGGGGAATGTGAGAGTTTGATTATCAGAATGGTAGAGAATCATAAAAGTGGAAGAGAAGGAAGTGATGTCATTATCACCATAACCCTATTCACACCGTTATGGATGGGATTGGTAGGACATAAAGACACAGGAAAGAAAACTATTTCGAAAACTAACTACTGCTTGGTAAAGATTGTGCCAAAACTGCCTCACTCGTCACCTAAGTCCACCTTCCCCTTCCGGAAATTAATCTCCCCTGTCAGGTGGCATATTTATTTTTTTTTTTTACATTATATTAACCTTGAAACGATTGTATTTAATTCTGAAAGCAATTCCCATTATGAGGGATTCATTGAACATATATCTAACCCCTGAGTTCTAAAGGTTTCACCAAAGTTGAATATCCGTTTTGATGCTGCAGGAATTAAATAATTAAAAAGTCAACAGACTAAAATGAGTTCAGGGAAGTGGGTCAGTCTAAGAGTCAGGAAGGAAGTATAAACTATCGGTAATGGGAGTTATACAGAGTTCGTTGAGAACAAGTCAAAAGATTCAGCAAGTAAGATTCTTGTAAACAGCGATGTGAGAAAAATGAGCCAGGAAAAGGAATGCTAATGTGCAGCATAATTCAATCTGGGAGAAATTGTGCAGACAGTGCGAGTTAAAGAGATTGATGAATTAGGTTAAATGACTCAAGGTGAGAAGAAGTCAAGAAAAATACTAGAGAGTGTACGAGGAAGCTGGAGGGGGAGTCTTGTAACAGAAACTGTAGATCATATTCCTGATCAGTAGGACAAACAGGAGCTTCCTCTGCTAACAAGGTTAAAGATATGCGCTACATACACTGTACTCCACACCTTCAATAAACCTACATGCATACTACCCATAAGGCATTGTATAATGAGAACCGATTTGCCGGACCTCCTCACCACACAGTCGTATGGCATATATATATATATATATATATATATATATATATATATATATATATATATATATATCATCATCATCATCATCAGCCGTTTGAGTGTCCACTGCAGGACCGGCCTATCCCTACCTAAATGGGGACGTTACAGCCAATGTATCTCTACCAAGTGGCTTAGGCTGTCTGGTAGAGATTGTATGTAGGGTGAGAAGTGATTGTAAGTGTAATTGTTGTGTTGGAGTGGCTTTGCTTGTGTGTGTAGTCTGTGAACCATGTGTTATCGGCCCGCACAAGTCGACTAGGTGCAAGCATACTTTATAGTAAGCGACACTGGTTCAACCACAGCACCCCTGATGTCCGCCAAAGCAGTACGTGGCCAGCAAAACGCTCCCAAAGTTTATTACCCTGGCGGGACGCGAACCCTCGTTCTTAAGTGTATGAAAACGCACACTTTACACTGTACCACAGAGGCTCCATATATATATATATATATATATATATATATATATATATATATATATATATATATATCTATATAATCAAAGAGAGAGAGAGAGAGAGAGTTAAGCTAAGAGCAGGAGTGAGGGACAATGCGAGTCTGATACTGAAGAGGAACTGAACTGAAGAAGCAGGCAACACATGACAATCAGTGTTATGCAAGTCGTGTTAGTTGGCAGTAAGCGAAACAAAATAATCAGATAAAAAAGAAAAAGTAGCTTTGGAAGAAATCGAGTAGGAGTAAAAATGCTTAAGAAGATAGGGATGAGGCAAGAGAAAGAAGGAATATGAAAGAAGTTGTTCTAAAAAAATCATTAATACACAAAGTATGGAGGCTTACAAAGGAACTGGATGAAAACCGGGCTGCAATGTACGAGGAATGAACACAAATGACTAAGTGAGATAGAAAGGAATGCTAATCTTAAACAACCAGAGAAAGGAGAAAGGAACAAAGGGAAAATGAGAGCTAATGAAGGGAGAAAAACACAGAAGGGCAGACTGAAAAGAGAAGAGAAGAAAGGGAGAAAGGAAGAGGGAGAAGAAAATGATAAAAGTCATGTGAGAGAAAGTGCTGAATGTTTGTAGAGGAGAAAAAGGCGAAAAGGGTGAATGTGCGACAATAAAGGCTGGGTTGCCATAGTGGAGGAAAAGGAAAATTTTCTTACCGCGATGGGTAGCTAAACTGTGTAAGGATGGAGAATGAAAATAAAAAGTAGATGGAGTAGACATATATGATGATGAGAAAGTAAATAATAACTGATGAAAGACTCGTTGTAAAAAATAAGCAATATAAAGCTGAGAAACAAAGCAGAGACTACAGAAAATGAGAAAATGCCGGGCATGAGCGAATTAGAAGGATATGTCTTCGTCTGGAGGGGAAGAGGAACAGGTTGGAGGAATGGTCATGTAGGAGGAGGAGGAAGGGAGAAAGAGACCCACAGGGAGCAGGGAGATAATGTGTTTGGAGCGGTAGTGTGGGATTGTCCAGTCAGGGTGATGGATTGGAGGGGGCGGGGAAAGAGAAAGGAAGGGAGGGTGGGAAGTGGTGGAGGACAGAGGGAGAGAGGAACGCTTCACGAGGACACCACCACAACCACCACCACTACCACATCCAGTTCGGCTGTATTGTACACCCTCTAAAAAAAATTTCGGCACCCCTTGCTTTGATACCTTTCGCAACGATCACTGTTACAGACGGCGAGAATACGTGGTGTGGTTGATAGCCCTGTACCTCTCTTACTCTCCCACTGGATTTCATCATTAGCGGACGAAGTAACACACACCAGCAACACAGGACCAGGGATACCAAGCACACACCGAAATTCAGGAGATGATTCAGAATGCTTCGTGTGGTGTATCATAATGTATCGTGTCGCAAGGGTGCCGAAACTTTTTTTTTTATAGCCTGTACATCCTATATTACTGGACAATATTGTCAGCCTCACCGTTTTGAGCTGAGGGATTAAAAAGCATCCTTCATTAATGTAAGCAAAACTGTTTTATATATACGGTAATTACCTCTCCGAGAGGGTTGTGAATAGCTGGAACAGCAATCATAACTACAATGGCACACGGAACCATACTGATAATGGGCGAGTGACGTGTAACTTGACGACATGATAGTTATATATTTGGATAATGTATGCGTCAATAATATTTCAGGTATGTAGGAACTAAATTCTGAATTAATCATGGTTTCTTTTATATACATAACAGAAAAGGCATTGTAAGTCAGTTATTTTTTTTTTAATCTATATCATCCACCTTTACATATATATATATATATATATATATATATATATATATTTATATATATATATATATATATATATATATATAAAATGTCGCAAAAGAAAGCGAGGAGTTTGGAGAGAGAGAGAGAGAGAGAGAGAGAGAGAGAGAGAGAGAGAGAGAGAAAAGGGAAAAGTATAGTAATTAAGAGAGAGAGGGGGGGGGGATGAGATATATAGGGAACGGACGATTAATGGGTAGTTACTGAACAATGGAACGCAGCTGGAAGCAAACAGCAATAAATTTATTCAAAAAGCTTTTTATATTACACTGTTGACAAAGTGAAGCAGGAAGGCAGAGGGGATGTATGAAGTAAGGATTCCGTACTTACAACTGTAACTCACAACTTGAGATGTGTTTTGCCTTAACTCAGGGTAAGTATGAGTTCATGTTATCTTATGTGCTAATGATGTAGTTTAAGCTGATGGAAATAATATGTCCTCAACTAAACATATGTATTCTTCTCACTGCACGGAACTCTAGTGGTTTAAGGTAACTAGTCGGGGTGATGGCTATGTGGTACCCATACAAATGTATCCTAAAGAGAGCCTGGATGTTCTTAGCTCATTGAATGCCACCCGTACCAGAGGCTAGACACCTACCTATTAATGTTCTGAAGTACGGAAGCCTTAACGCTTCAAAGGGGTATACGTGATGGCTTAAAAGTCTAATTTCTAGACTGCACTTCATTTGTTTTTTTGGAGCTCAACATATCTGGTTTTGGGATATCAGTATATTTATCTGTGTGATGCTGTTTTATGTAAGTACTATAATTTCAGTTTAACGGCAAAAACACAACAGACACCAGCAAGAACTCAGAGAGCGTATACCTCTGCCAAAGCCAATGCAGGATACGGATCAGGATCCGCCGGAATATTTAAAGAATAGTTTCTTAGCCCATGGCCCACTCTTCCACAAATTTCATTGAAATTTTTTGAGAACTCATGTGGACAAACAAACAAACATAAGCAATTATATAACCACGATGTTAGATGAGGTAATTAAGACCGAATTTACAAGTCGAATATAGTCATTTGTCTTATTACAAAATTAAGAGACAGAGCGATATATAGCTCATAGCAATTATCATTTTTGTTCGCTCTCTTAGCGAAAGTTGGTCTCAGATTCTGATCGGTGTGTGTGTGTGTGTGTGTGTGTGTGTGTGTGTGTGTGTGTGTGTGTGTGTGTGTGTGTGTGTGTGTGTGTGTGTGTTAACAGCATAACTTAAACAAGTTCTATCCGATTTCAACCGAACTTCCTGGAAAGGTTCATTGACCGTGAGAGAGTATAATTCACAGCTCACAGAGCAGGGTAAAATTTTGACACAGTAAAATGTGACTGAATAGTTCTTATTGAACTTAGGCATAACTTGGGGGGTGGGGGGTTGGAGGGGTAGGACGGAAATGAAGTGACTGAATTTTGAGAACAGTCAGAGGTAAAACTCACATGGTAAGTTCAAATTTCGACCTGTGTGTGTATGTCAACAAAATAGTCGAACAGTTCTGAACCGACTTTAACTATTTTAGTGTTAGGATTTAAAGTCAGCCATGTAGTAATCCGATTTTTAGAGCAAAAGGTCGAAGGCCAGTAAGACAATTGCAGGTAAACTTAACAATTCTACATTAAGGTTTGGCCAAATATTGTGGATGGTTTGAGGATATATATATATATATATATATATATATATATATATATATATATATATATATATATATATCGTTTCGTTTTTAAAGGCCCCAACATGCTTGCATGTGTCGGCCTTGGTCACCTAATGGCGGCTCTCCACGCTGCACAATCCATTGCAGCCTCCCTGTTCAGTCCCTTAACCCTAAGGTCACACTTAATGACCTCGTCCCATGTCTTTCTCGGTCTACCCCTCATAACCCCATCCCCAATATTAACACTTCTCACCTTCCTCACCCAATTATCATCCCCCATCCTCTCCACATGTCCAAACCACCTCAATCTACCTCTCCTCATCACAACACCAATACACTCCAGTCCCATCCTACCTCTCAACTCTTCCATCGTAAACCCAGCCCCTCCAGGCCTTGGACGCAGGGACGCACTGCACATCCACCTAATCATTGTCATTTCTGTACGTCTGAGCCGGCGAATATCTTCCTCCTTCACTGCCCAGGTCTCACTACCATACAGCATTACACTCCTAACACATGCTGCATACAAAGACCCCTTAGCACGTAGGGAGAGCCCTCTCAATGTCAGGAGAGGCAAGAGCTCCCTGAACTTCTTCCAACCACTTCTCACCCTAGCCACAGAGCTAGCTCCAGCCCCACCTCCAGCACACAACATGTCTCCCAAATAACAAAACTCTTCCACACACGCAAGAGATTCACCAGCAAGTTCAATTCTTTCACGTCTGACAATCTCCACCTGCTCACCCTGGCACGCCGTACACATAAAATCAGCATTATCTCGCCGTCTACCTCTGATACCACTACATCTCTTATGCAGCCATTTATCACACACACCGCACAAGATGGAATTACTTCCCACCCCCTTGTGGCAAACTGCACATGGCCACTCTCTCTCGTCTTTGACAGTACCGCTACCAACCCTAGATATCATCACTTTTGTTTTATCTGCATTTAACCTTAAACCCTTTTGCCCCATACCATCTCTCCACTTCCTAAACCTTTCCTCCGCCTCCGTTTCGTTCTCTGCAATCAATACCAAATCATCGGCATACTACAACTCCCACGGGAGTCCGTTTCTAAAGTCACGTGAAAGGGCTTCAAGTACCATGATAAACAACATGGGACTCAAGACTGACCCCTGATGCACACCAACATTCACGAAAAACTCATCACTCAAATCTCCAATCACTCTCACCTGGGTGTGTGCACTCACATACATGGCCATAACCACCCTAACCAGCCACTCCTCCAAGCCAAGCTTTCTCATTGCCCACTTCACCACCTCTCTAGGGATTCTGTCAAAGGCCTTTTCCAAATCAACAAAAACAAAATAAAGATCCCTTCTCCTACCAATATATTTTTCCTGAAGCTATCGAACAATGAATATGGCATTAGTGGTCCCCCTACCTGGCATAAACCCAAACTGCATCTCATCAATATTCACTCTTTCTCTAATCATACCTTCTAAAACTCTCTCCATTACTTTCATTATCTGATCTAAAAGCTTTATACCTCTATAATTTCCTCTTTCCAGGGCATCACCCTTCCCTTTATACACATTTACAATTACACTCTTCAGCCAATCATCTGGGACAACACACTCATAAATAATCCTATTTATCAGGTCAGTGATTAAACTCACCCCTATATCGCCTGAGGCCTTCAACATTTCGGCAGTCAACCAGACACACCTGCTGCCTTCCCCACCCTCATCCTGCCTATTGCTTCACTCACAGTAGCAGTATCAATCAAAGGCCAAGGGCCAGACACTGGATCTGCTGGCTCAGTGTCTGGCCCTTGGCCTTTGATTGATTATATATATATATATATATATATATATATATATATATATATATATATATATATATATATATATATATATATATATATATATATATATATATATATATATATTTATAACATTCACCTAAAGGTAGAGCTCGCAGAGGTCACAGGCCAAGGATCGAGTAGCGTCAACTAGAATGGCTTTTCAAACCATATTTCACAGAAAGATTAGATCAAGTCAGAGGCCTAACATATATAAAATTATATACATTTTGTCTGGTGAAGTGAAGAAATTTAGCACTAATGAATTATTTGGGACTGTTTTGGGTTTCAGGACACTACACCACCGTTGGCAAGTAAGCTGGCAGTGCGCCAGAAGATGTAGTAAACAGCATCACCACTCTCACTGCAGACGTCCCTTGCCTTCCCCACCGCCTTTCAGCGAAGGTGATGGATCGTGGTAACATTTTTCATGGCAAACTTTACAGTGTTCCGGCAGAGGGCTTCCTTGTACCGCAGTCAATCAGTATCACTCACACGGTTCACCGAGGTTTCCAGGGCTAGTACGTTCCCATGCTGAATATTATAATCTTTACTAATAATAAATCAGGCGCAATGTCAAGGGTATAACAGAAGCTGATTCTGATACTTTACAATAAGGGAAGTTTCAAAATCTGGATTATGTTGCTACGCAATGGAAAAAAATAAAATGAACAGTAAGTAATCATATAAGATTTACACCCCCTCAGCAGATAATAACGTGGCAGACCAACAATATTCCTTACGATATACTCGACACCTTAATTACTAGGAGCCTCATCCATGTTGAAAAAAAATAACATGGTGGTGATACCAAATAAAGATTTTTTTTATTTAACTGATATGGCTTCTGTAGAATGCTTCTTTTATAGGCAGATGAATAAAGTCGTTTGGTGATATAAAACTATGCAATAAAAAGCCATCCAGCTTAAAAGCTTATCTGTGGATTTTCAGTAACACGCTTGGGGGTTGTCGTCATCATCATCATCCCAAAAGACGGGATAAGGTAATCTTGATGATAAGGTAGTTCCTTCATACTATGACAAAACTGTCACAACAAAACTAGATGACAGTCTCCTAACGAAACAGTCATATGAAGCGTAATGGAAAGGACCGTATCGATTCCCTCATTAATATGTAGTGAGGATATTATTCTGCTTCATTAATTTGAAGAACATTGCAGGTAAATGCTTTTTTGATAACAGCTATACAGTACATAAGCAAAATGTGTAAAACGTGAGCCGGTTTTACAGGAAAGTACGTGAAAGTATTTTTTTTTTTTTTTTTTTTGGGGGGGAGGGGGAATTGATATGAAAATGTGTCCCAAAGAAAAATGACTGCCAGCGTGAGATTGGAGTAGGGTAGGGTGAAAGAGGCATGAGGCACCTTTGGCAGTGAGAGAGAGAGAGAGAGAGAGAGAGAGAGATTTATGAAAATGTGAGATGAAATGAATCAGTAATGAAAGAAAAAGCTTGGGAGGACTGTAGCCTATGGTAGTTTGATTATACTGTATTATGTAAAGAAATACATATTTGATGATATGAATAAGTTTGTTTGCTAAATCTGTGTTGCGACAGAGAGAGAGAGAGAGAGAGAAGTGGGGGGGGGGGGACGACAAGAATGATAAGCGCTTACAGGATTACGACCATAATGGAAAAGGGTGGAGAGAGGTAGTGGTAGCAGAGGGGAGGAAATAGTACTAGGAGAGGAGGAGCAGGGAAGGGAGGGAAGGTTCGGAGAGAGAGGTGGATGAAACGAAAGAGAAAACAAGAAAGAAGAGACGGTGAAAAGAAAAGAAAAACAGTAAAGAGAAAAGATAGATATGGAGGAAGAAACACTAAAGACAATGAGAGAGAGAGAGAGAGAAGCGGACTGGGGAATAGACAGATCAAAATATAGAGAAATTGTTCCACAAAAACTGATACCACAAATGAACGAGGCAAAAAACAGCTTTGATAGCTGCACCCACCCATGCAAGGGAAAAAAAAAAATTACAGGGAAGGAGGAGGGACAAATCCCTGGGGTTCTAACCTGTGTAAACCCAGGTTTGAATGAAAGTCACCTACTGTGCAAAAATTTTGTGCGTTAAAAACTATGAAGTTGTCTTCTCTAGAACAATTTGCTCGTGTTCACACCCTACCTAGAACTTGGCCAGGGTGATCGTCTACTAGTGTGCAAAATGTCGTGTTCGTAAGATAAAAACTATGACCTTACATAAAAGCTTTGTCCAGGACACCCGGGGGCCACCGTCACCCCGTTGGGTTGCCCTTGAGGGTTTGCCCCTGCCTATAATATGGTCATCGTAAAAATCTTACAAAAAAAAAAAAAGGCATTCTTAGGGGAAAACTTTTGCATTGTCCTCCCCGGAGAAGCCCCCACCCCCGTAAGGGCAACTCTCGGTTGTTTCACATTTCTCAAAACGTAACTGGGGTGAATACCAAATGATATAAAAAAAATATTTTTATTAGCTAAAAACTTTGACCGTACATAACGACTTTGTCCGATACGTCTTTGGACTGCCCTCCCCTCCTTCCCCTGAGGGGTGGCTCTTGCAGGTCCCACCATGCTTACTACCTGGAGCGGGTATAGTTCTTCCAGCGTGGAACAATTCGTGCATCCAGGCAAAAAACTGGCCGTGCCCATCGGTTTTGGATGAGACCTCCGGGAGCTGCCAGTTGGGGGAAGTCTACCAATCGGCATTTTTGTTTTTCATAAAACTCTTTCCATAAGCTGTGGAGGCCATTCTTCATGAAAATATAGTAAATCAGTGAGTGAGTGAGGGAGGGAGGAAGTGACGCAGCAATAGACACGTTCAATATTTTTGACCGCTCCCGTGGGTACTGCATAAAGCAAGGATATATAAAAAAATGTAGAGACGAAAATATATACACATATTTATTTAAATATAAATATCTAGAAAGGAGGGGAAGGGGTAGTACACAGAGGCTGGGAAACAGGGAGAGGAATAGGAGACGGAAAGATGAGGTGATGCAGAGATAGGAACAAGGGAAGAGAGGCAGAGGAGGGGGAGAAGGAAAAGAGAAGGGTAATAATGTGAGGTGAGGAGGCATCTTAAGATTTACGACCACAACGTGGTTACACATTCTCTCTCTTTCTCTTTCTCTCTCTCTCTCTCTCTCTCTCTCTCTCTCTCCAGAAAGGACGCAGAGTATGTAATACTCTCTCGGTTATTACTGTAGCAACATGTGAAAACTGATGACGGTGAAGGCTACAAACATGATGTGGTAACTACACGACAGAGAGAGAGAGAGAGAGAGAGAGAGAGGAGGGGGAGGGTTGAAGCAGTTGGATGAAATATTACCCTGGCCAAATCCCTCACCATAATTTCTCTGAGTTGTGTCATCAGGTGAGATGAAGGGGAGTAGCAGTGGTGATGGATGGGGGTGGGGGTTTGGTGAGAGGTGGTACGAGGGTGAATGGGAGATATGATGGGATGGTTTAGAGCTGGGGATATAACGTAGGGAGATATGGTGTGGTGTGTCCTTGTGTTGAGGTATGGTAAAGTGGTTTGGTGTAGGTGATATTGTGGGGCAGTATGACTGATGTGATGTGGTGGAGGTTGTTTTTGGTGGTGGTGGTGGCATGATGAAGGAGTGGTGGTATGGAGGGGTACTATTATTGTTGTGAGTGTAGTGGTACAGTGGTGGTGGTTTTATAGTAGTGAATTGGTCGTATTATGAAGTACTGTTATAGTGAGTGGACCGTGTCATGGTGTTAGGTGTCCTGTAGTGATGGAAATGGTGATATGATAGGTTACTTCTATGGTTATAGGAGGGGTGGTATGTTGAAAGCATGATGTGGTGGTGTCATAATGGGAATGCTGATGTACTCGTCACCTGGAGGTGGGAGTGGGAAGAACAGTATGAAAAATGACATTAGCGGATCTGTCCATATAAATCACCTCCCACGCACCTATCACTCATCATGTATTCAGGTGAATCATTTTTACCAAAAGAAGGTACTGGTTATTGTCAAGACCTTCCCTGCACAAATGTCTACCAGAGCACTATTATTCCCATCCACTTCAGCAGGTACATATCACTCATCTACCCTGACATTACCCACGGTTCCATTCATAACTGTTAAAAATACACACACACACACACACACACACACACACACACACACACACACACCTTTTTCAGATTTCTTTATGGCCGCTTTTACTTGCTATAGACTCACGTTTCACTCACGTCGCATGGCCATCTGTTGAGGCATATACACAAACAATCACCCACACTTGTATTCCCATTTCCATTCTTGACCAATGTTCATATAGTCCGAAACAGTTAAATGCCATGATCACGAGGAAATGTCAGATATCATGATCATATACCACAGCCAACACAAACAGTTTCAGGCTATGTGTGACAAATGAAGGTAAAGGAAGGATGAAGGGATACGATTTTCAGAACAGTTCTTAAAAGTTCAAGATCACGCAGCAAAGTCAGATGTTCAGCCGCATGACGGAAACAGTTCTGACTATTGCTGCGTCAAATTTGCTGAAAGGACTGAAAGACTGACAAGTACAAAGAGACTTGCTTTTCAGAATGATAAGTCATAAACCTAAGTCATAGGACAGAATCAAATAAGCTTTTATCCGATTTTTACCCACGTTTCTAGAAGTGTTCTGCGTCAGATGAGAGTGAAGTAAGTCGATTTTGAGAATATCACTTGAAGGTGAAGATCATCAGGAAAAGTCAGATGTTGTACCCATAGGCTAATTGGTAATGCTGCTTTATATATATATATATATATATATATATATATATATATATATATATATATATATATATTTGTTCTGGCCTTTAATTTATGAAGACAGTCGGTTTTCATCCTTTAGTACAGTAACTCCACTTATTCTTCAGTCAGAATTTCTTCACCTTTTTTAATGAACCAAGAATAGAGAATTGTTTTGGTTAATGTGTGTGTGTGTGTGTGTGTGTGTGTGTGTGTGTGTGTGTGTGTGTGTGTGTGTGTGTGAATAATTCAAGCAGTTTTCATCCGTTTTCGAACTGAAGAAAACTGCATTAAAACTTGTTTAAAGGATTGCAAGTCAGCCGTTTTCGAATGGATGAAAACTGCTTTAAAACTTGTTTACAGGATTGCAAGTCAGCCGCAGAGTAAAATTTTCTCTCTTTGTTTTAGAACAATACGTTAAGGGTGAACGCCACGGAGGGGTAGATTTTTGACGTAGTATGATAAATTTAAAATGTTTTTATCTGCTTTACACGAAAATTGATAGAATGTTTAAAGGCAAGGCAAGAAGAAATTGAATCAGTTCTCAGAAAAATATCTCAATGGTCATGCAAAAGGGCAACATTAAATTTTGACCCTTGTGTCTGTGTGTGATCATAATACTAAAACAGTTTTGATATGATTTGAACCAAACTTGTTGAAAGAGCTGAGGATCGGTCAGGGGGCTGACTTGTAGTTTTTGTGAGCAATAGGCTAAACGTCATCTTTGTTTGTAGGGTAAAAATAGAGTAATTCGACTTTGAAAACAGTAAAATGCCAAGGTGGCATGAAAAATAAATCTAAGGTCAAGATCACATGGGAATGTCAACATAAACAGTTTTTCGATCTGATTTTAACCAAACTCTGTGGGAGGGGTGAAAAAAAAAAAAAAAAAAAAAAGCGAAGATGATATAAATCGACTTTCAGAAAAATTTGCAAAAGGTCAAAGTTGGGACCTATTTGTCAAACAATTCTAACATGATCTGAACCAAACTTGACAGAAGGACGAAGGTTCAACCAAAGATGAGAATTGATTTTGAGAACATAGGTCAAATATCAAGGTCACAGGATATGGTCACCATAAAAAAAAAAAAAAATGATCCAGTTAAAATCGAAGTTGGTGCAAAAGTTGCGAGTCCAGCAAAAGTGAAGTAATTCAGTTTTTAGAGCAATCAGTGGAAAGTCAAGATCACAGGGTAATTTCAAATGTTCGGCTCTTAGATCAATTGGTGTGACCAGGTGTTGTCATCTGAGTGCTCCTTCATTTTATATTGATTTCGTTCGTCCCTAATTATTGTCCATTTTTTCTACCATAATCACTGTACCTACAAACCAATTCTTATAACTTCTATAAGTAGTAACCACTCTCAAATATATATAACACTTTCTTTCATTTACCCATAACACAGTTATGTGTACTCATAGATTTCAGTCAGTCCTAAGGTCATATTCTTTCTTGTTATTCTTTGTACTGTTATGCAATTTGTAGTCACAGTCACCCTTAACATATTTTAGTCGAAGCGCTTACGTGATGCTCTACCACTCCAGTCCCTAACACTGCTCGAAATGTTTCTAGCATATACTACTGTCAGTTGAATTCTGTTATAAGAATAACTAACAAATAAACACATCTCCAATACATTGTATAGGAATGAACTCTCACTTACCTATTTTCCCCAGCAACCATTCCCCACATACACCATTTTTCTCAGAGGGTCCTACTATCCTCACTAGGACCTATAATTCCATTGGGCTTACTATCCCACTGAACTATATTCCCCCATGGCCGAATATTTCGCGTGGATCTATTCTCTCTGTATACTCTGATTTCTCATCATGGACCTGCTTTCCTTACTGGACCTATTTCCCCCACGGATCTGCTTTCACCAAGGACCTCATTTCTCCTTGGTCCTTTTCTTTCTCTTATACCTTTTTGCTGAATAAGGAAACACCGAATCCCCTCATAGGCCTACTTTTTTCCATGGAACAGTTTCCCCTAAAGACATAAGTTACTGGGGCTGTGTTCCCACTTGGGCCTATTTCTCAGAGACTTATTACCTGTGGATCTATTTATGCACATGGTCCTGTTCCAATCATGTACTTACGTAGCCCATAAACCTATTTTCCTCCACCAATCAGCACAGCCATCCACCCGGACACCCTACCACCGACAAGGTGTGGAGTAGACTGTAGCACCAGTCGAGCAGGGCAGTACTCCCGAGGTAGATGGAAAGCTGATGATAGGGAGTGCTGGAGCTCCCGTTTCATCAGCCCTTAGGACTAGTTCCTGACCACCCCCCTTTGCTGAACTTTTTCAGTGTCTCAGTTACACAGAGAGTAGGCCAGCATGCTCTCCAGTACAAATTTCTCTAACTATCTTCACCAAACTACAGGCACAGTACACACTACACTTCCTATTCAAAAGTCACCAAAAATGGCGTCAATTCACCCAGCCTCGGAGTCCCCAGGGGGGGGGACCATAAATGCCCCCGCCATCTGCCCCTCTCCCGGTGACGACTCGAGGTGCCTGGAACCACTGTCTGACTCTCTTCTTCTTCATTTCTGCAACATTCGCGGCCTTTCATCTAACTTTCGCTCTGTTGAGCACCACCTCTCCTCCTCTAAACCTCACCTTCTTTTTCTAACGGAGACTCAGCTGTCTGAGGCAACTGACAGCAAACCCTTTTCTGTATCCTCCTACTTTCTCTATACTCATTTCAAAGCCAAAGGTGGCTGTTGTGTATACATACGCAACGACTTATCTTGCTCTCGTGTTCCTGAACTTGATTCTTCTGAATTCTCCACACTCGGGCTTCGGCTTTCCTGTCATTCTCTGACTAAATATATCTGTGCTGTTTACTTATCCCCTAATTCTACTGACTATCAAAAATTCTTCGACTATCTTACTTCTACGATGGAACACATTCTGTCTATTTCTCCTTTCTCTGAAATCTCCATTCTTGGAGATTTCAATGTTCACCACCACCTTTGGCTCTCCTCTCCTTTCACGGATCCACCTGGTGAACAAGCCTACATCTTTTCTATCCTTAATGACCTAGAGCAGCTTGTACAGCACCCTACCCGTATCCCTGACCGCCTTGGAGAGAGCTCCAACATACTTGACCTCTTCCTCACAACTAATCCTTCTGCTTACTCTGTTAATCTTTCCTCTCCGTTGGGCTCCTCCGATCACAACCTTATTACCTTAACCTGTCCTATCACTCCGGTACGGCCTGTGGACCCTCCAGGGAAACGTCGTCTGTGGCATTTTGGAGCTGCGGACTGGGAGGCCCTCAGGCAGTACTTCTTTGATTTTCCCTGGAATGATTATTGCTTCCATGGCCGTGAGCCATCTGAGTGTGCCTTGCGCATTACGGAGGTTATTCTCTCGGGCATGGAAGCATACATTCCTTTCTCATATCCTTTGACTAACGCAAGAAAGCCTTGGTTTAATCACGCTTGTTCTAATGCTGTCCGGAACAAGGAGAAGGCCTACAAAAGGTACCGGAGCCAACCCACCCCTGAATCACATAATCTTTATGTTTCTGCCCGGAATCGTGCTAAGTCTGTTCTTCGCTCTACTAAAAATAATTTCATCCATACTAAATGCTCTCAACTCTCCAACTCGAATTCTTCCCGCTCCTTCTGGCACCTTGCCAAAAATCTTTCTAACAACTTTACCTCATCATCCTTCCCTCCTCTTTTCTACCCTGATGGTTCTGTAGCTATTTCTTCTACTGATAAAGCAGATCTCTTTGCACAGACTTTCTCCTCCAATTCCACCTTAGACGATTCTGGTGCTGTTCCTCCATCACTCCCCCCCTCTGACTTCCTCATGGCTGACATTAAAATTTCTTCAGTTGATGTATTTTCTGCCATCACTGGCCTCAGTACTAACAAGGCATATGGGCCTGATGGGGTCCCTCCTGTTGTTCTCAAGAACTGTGCTTCTGTGCTTACACCCTGCCTAGGCAAACTATTTCGCCTTTGTCTGTCAACTTGTACCTTTCCTTCTTGCTGGAAGTTTGCTCTCATTCAGCCAGTCCCAAAGAAGGGTGACCACTCCCAACCCTCCAACTATCGTCCAATTGCTTTAACGTACTGTATTTCCAAAGTTTTCGAGTCAATTCTTAATAGAAAAATTTTAAGGCATCTTTCCTATCACAACCTTCTTTCCGATCGTCAGTATGGGTTCCGTCAGGGACGCTCCACTGGCGATCTTCTCACCTACCTTTCAGACTCCTGGTCATCCTCCTTTCGGGACTTTGGCGAAAGCTTTGCCATTGCACTTGACATCTCAAAGGCTTTCGATCGAGGCTGGCATAAATCTTTAATTTCCAAACTGCCCTCCTACGGTTTCTATCCTTCTATCTGTGCCTTCATCGCTAACTTCCTTTCTGGTCGTTCTATAGCTGCTGTTGTAGATGGCCATCGTTCTTCTCCTAGATCTATCAACTGTGGTGTTCCTCAGGGCTCTGTCCTATCACCAACTCTCTTCCTTTTATTCATCAATGATCTTCTAAGCTGTACATCTAACCCTATCCACTCATACGCTGATGACTCCACCCTTCACCTTTCCATTCGGTTCCCGCAACGCCCATCTCAACAGTTACTTCAAGAAACAAGGGATGAGGCTATGGCACACCTAATGTCTGACTTGGCTCATATCTCTGACTGGGGTAAAAATAATATGGTTGTCTTTAATGCATCTAAGACTCAGTTCTTACACCTATCAACCCGACAAAATCTTCCACAGGTATACCCACTAATGTTTAATAATATTCAGCTTAATCCTGCATCATCCTTGAACATGCTTGGGGTTTCATTTACTCGGGACTTTTCTTGGAAAGATCATATTGCATCTCTTGTAAAATCTGCTTCCAAGAGATTGGGTGTGCTAAGCCGACTCCGCTCTTTCTTTACCCCTGCACAATTGTTGACTCTATACAGGGGTTTTATCCGCCCCTGTGTGGAGTACAACTCTCATGTGTGGGGAGGCTCCCCACATTCAGCTCTTCTCAATAGGGTGGAGTCAAAGGCTTTTCGTCTCATTAACTCTCCTCCTCTTACTGACTCCCTTCAACCTCTGTCTCTTCGCCGCACTGTTGCATCTTTATCTCTTTTCTATCGCTACTTTAATGGTCACTGCTCCTCTGAACTGTCTGCTTGCATTCCTCCACCTCTACGACGGGTGCGTAGCACCCGTCTGGCAGTAAACTCTCATCCCTTTTCTGTCCAACTCTCTAATGCAAGAGTTAACCGTTACTCCCAGTCTTTCATTTATGCAACAGGTCAGCTCTGGAACTGTCTCCCTCTGTCTGTATTTCCTGCTGCCTATGATCTCCAGTCTTTCAAACGTAGTGTGTCCAGGCATCTCAAAATGATCGGATCTTGAATTTGGCTCTCTATTGTATTTTGTTTTTCTCTTGGAGGGAACTGTTACTGCGGGCTCATGGCCTTTGGTTCCTTCTTCCTCGCATAAAAAAAAAAAAAGGTCCATCTAATCACTCACTCAACCCATCCAACAAGACACCCCGTCCACCCACCTTCCCTCTCAAATCTGCCCGCCCACTCAGTCACCCCGTTCACCCTGTCCACAAACTCCAACCCACCCCGCCCCACCCACAGATTCATTCCACACGCCCCACCCAAGCCACCTGTTCCACCCACCCAACCCAAGCGACCCAATCCACACTCACCCTAGCTGTCCGTCACCCCACGTAACTGCTTCGCCCACCCTCGCTGTGCGTGTTCAACACCCCACCCACCTACTAACCCATTCCACCCACCTATCCAACCGCTATACTTGCTGCCCCAGTAGGAAAACTTAGCAACTTTACACGCAACACACGCACGAGAGAGAGAGAGAGAGAGAGAGAGAGAGAGAGAGAGTAGCTTTTATATCAAAGATGAAATCCTAATCAAACTTAGTTTCAGGTAAGGAAAGTTAAGCTTACTTAGTTTAATCTAGTGTAGCCTAATGCACATAACCAGATCTAAATCAGCTCAACCAAACCAAGCTTAACCTAAAGCCCATGTCCCACAACAGTACGAACCAGCACGAATTGGGACGACTTGCACATTTCTCAGAATTTGCAAGTCATTGACCGAACCGGCCATGAAAAATCACCCACATGAACCTTAAACAATGCCCATGAACCCCACACACGCGCCACACGAAAACCGTAAGAATCAGGCGAATGTAATCAAAACAAAATACGATAACAAACGAATTCAACACGAACATTACACGAATTCCTCACGAACACCCACAAACATTGACGAACATTGGCCGAAGTTGATTGTTTTCCACACAAAGTGCACAAGAAAGCCGAACGATACACACGAAATGCACACGAATCACACTTATAATTGGAACCAACCACAAACCCAATGCGACTGCAATAGTGGCATATCTATATATATATATATATATATATATATATATATATATATATATCTGGGAAACATTCTTTGATTACATGCCATTCAATCACCTGCCCCCCTGCCGACCACTGCTAGCCACCATGGAGTCTGTGGAGCTTATCAACAAGTTCACCTATGATGAAGCTGCCAAGGCCGTAACCCTCTACAACTGCATCAAATCTAACAATAATCTGCTGAGTTTTTACCACCTGCTATTACTCAGGAGACGACGGAGGAGGAGACAACAACGCAAAGCACGATCGTGTTGGGCGCAGGAATGGATCGTCGAAAGATCCCTACATGGCCACTACAAAGTCCTTCTTATGACCCTTATCAACAGTGACCAGACCACCTACAGGAAGTTCATGAGAATGGATGAGACATTGTTCAAAGAGATCCTTGAGCACTTCACACCAAAGATCCAGAGTCAGGAGACCAACATGAGGAAGTCCCTGGAGCCTGATCTACGTCTCGCCATGACCATCCACTTCTTGGCCATGGAGGAGTCCTACAAGAGCATGGCCCTTAACTTCAGGGTGGCTCACAACACCTTGTCTAATGTGGTCTGAGGAAAGCGTGAGGCCATCATGGAAGAGTCTATGGAGGAGGTCATCATATGCCCATCGACCCCGGAAGGTTAGAAGAAGGTAGTAGAGGGCTTCTACAACAAGTGGAATTTCCACCACGCTGGGTGCCTTGGACAGCAATCACATCACCATCCAAGCACCCTATAGTATGGGATCCCTATACTACAACTACAAGGGATTTCACTCCATTGTCCTCCTGGCATGCGTGGACGCTGACTACAAGTTCATGTACATGGATGTGGGTGCCAACGGGTCAGCTTCTAACACGGGGATCTTCCAAATGACTGATCTCTGCCTTGCTCTCAAGGACTATGCAGCTGGCCTACCTCCACAAGGGCCACTACCTGGGGACGGCCAGCCAGTGTCCTACTTCATCGTGGGGTATGCTGCCTTCCCCATGAGGAAGTGGCTTCAGAGGTTGTACCCCCACCAAGGACTTCATCCAAAGGAGAGGAACTACATTGTCAGTTATTATACAAAAATGTGTATGTGAATCACATGTAGCTTGATTTGTAATCCTGTGAAAAATTAGTAGTTTTGTGTGTGAATTGGTGCTAATTATTTATGTAATATTATTCACAGATTCTGATGCCTCCTCACCACGATGGCCCTGCATCCCAAGTCAGTGAAGAAGGTGATCCTAGCCTGCTGCTGCCTCCACAGCATACTTAGACTCAAGTGTCCCTTCTTCGCCATTACAGCTACGGGCCAGGAAAGACCAATGACGATGGAGATTATGCAGGGCGCCTGGAGGACCAACGTGAGACTAAAAGCATTGCACCCTCGAGGTCGACAAATGGGACCAGGATCAT
Organism: Coenobita brevimanus; assembly: GCF_032717465.1. Lineage (NCBI taxonomy): Eukaryota > Metazoa > Arthropoda > Malacostraca > Decapoda > Coenobitidae > Coenobita > Coenobita brevimanus. The sequence goes on along the minus strand of NC_136957.1, from coordinate 6,660,649 downwards.
CCAAGGTGGTGAGGGGGTATCTCAATTACTTCTACAGCAGGCCTGAGAACAGTTTGCCGTGACAGGAGGGCCAACAATGAGTGGTAAGTACCCGTGACTTCCTATGTATATTTATATATATTATTTATTACCCTTAATCTTATGATCCTTTGTACTAGTACTGTACACTGATCTAGTCTTTTGTGTGGTCAAACTGGGCAAAAACAAGTCACTGATGATGACCACTGCATGCTGGAATGGTCCGGAACCCAAATTGACGGAGACTCTCTCCCAATAGCGGCCTCTTCGGTTGCGTTTATTACTTTTCAAGTTGCCAAGTTAAGAGTGGTGGCACGCCAAATGACGGGGTCAGTCTCCAACTCGGCCAACCCAAGCCCGACCTTCTCAATTTCCCACAAATACATGGGAAATACCTCAGTATCCAGCTCCAGGAATACAAGGGAGGCGAGCGGGACTCAGGACTCTCTCTTTCAATGGCGTCACCTCACGTGATCAAACACTACACTTCCCGGGGGACGACAACACTTGATAATAACCAGAGTCTATTTCTCAATTTTTGTCACTATTATCACTCACTGGGTATCACTTACTCACGCTTCAACACATCAAACGTCAATATTATCAAATTACTTACAGAATTCCTTGGATTTAGGGGGGAAGGATGACTACAGAACTGACAATCTGCCTCGTTTAACAGTCAATGAGCGAGTGACCATCTCATGGTGCGCCAACATTACGTGGTGGAAAGGGGGGAGGGAGGATGACGGCTTACGCAACTTATAATTTTCATTACTATAGACTCATGATAGACTCAGTTTGATGCCTTTCCCCTTACAATTGATTACCCGAAAAAAATGGCATTCCCTAGTTACAATAATCACTCTCCACAACCTCTCTCAATACACTTGCATCGAAAAACAACACTAAAAATCATCGTACCTTACATCCCTTTGTGCATGCGTACCGTATGCTGGATTACGTGACCATAGGCACATATTCCTACCTGCTTGAGATTATAATATAAAGAGACTTAATACTAATAAACTACAGTAGAAAAGAAAAATGACTTAACAGTTAGGTAATTTAACCTACATTCTGATCACGTTCACATGGAAACAGCTATACCCTGGCCAGACTCTCTCACTAAACTAACTCATATGAAATGAGCAAGATACAAATCATTATCACTTCTGGGCACTACAGTCGCCCACGGTTAGGGAAGACCAAAAGTTCTGGCAATTGGACCTGAACCCCTTGGAAATACCCAGTACCTATACTTAATAAACTCTGTACACAAATTCACCTACTTGACTATTCTCCCTCAATACTGCTACTGTTGGGTGTTCCACATGCTCCTTGCTTGTGAGGGGAAACCAATCTGTACACCTCCCAAGTGTTACGAGGAGTTATCCCTTATTTCATACAGTACGTTTTCTTTTGTTGTGTATCATGAATGTAATGAATATTATGTTTATTATTGTATAATGTGATTGTATATTGTGTTGGAGTTTATCTTTGGAGAATGTAGAAATGAATTAATATTTGTGAAGTTGTTAAGGGTTAACATGTAAGGTTATGTTGTTGTATTGTGATCCCGTTAGTGAGAGATATGTTGTGTATGCACGAGGAGGAGAGTGCGTGGTTTCTCTCTCTCTTGGTGGCTGGCGGCGTGTGAGGAGCTGATCTGGGTTTCTGCTCGGGTGGGCGTGTTGGAGGAGACACGTGGTGATTTTGGGAGAGCAGCGTGGTCACACAGTGTGAGGTGTTATATAAGGGAAGTGGTGAGATAATTATGTGAATATATTGATGAGTATTATTTGTGGGAGGAGAATATACAGGTGATGGAGAGAGAGAGCGTGGTGTGGGTGGCCACAAGATAGCCTATGGTGCACGTGGTGGTGTACTTGTGATAGTGGAGATTATTATTGTGTGAACCATTGTGGAGTATTTGTGTGGTTAATATTATAGAGTAACATGTGAGGGAGAATGGTTAATTATTTTGAGATTATGGTTATTATTGAGTGTCATTTGGTGTTGAGAAGATCATTGTGGGGATATAGCATAAGTGATCTAAGCATATTCTTTATTTTGAGTATCAGTGTTTATTTGTAAATATATGTAAATAGTGTAGTAGACTATTTCATTATCATTGATGGTGTGATGGATGATACAGTATTTGTGGTGGAGATATTTCATGTTGCTATCCAGCTGGCCCGGGAATGAGGAGTTGCAGGCCGAACGAATTTCTTGCTGTACCTAACTATTGCAGCGTGCTTGAGGAGTGAGGACAGCTGGGGACGTAACAGAAAATTGGGGGCCTGTCCGGGATATCTTTGTGATTGTGTGCCACCTGTCCATGAGCCCAGTGTGTGTGACCAGGAGAATCTGTCTTCCTTGCCAGCCCTCCCCTCTGGACTACTGTGTTGTGGTGAGCCTTGAAATTATGTAATCATGGCAGAGAGTAATGTGCAAAACTTTGTGAGCAGTAGGGATGTACATTTTCTATACCAGTGCACAAGAGAAGAGCTGAGGGAGTTAGCATGCACTTATGGCATTGAGTTAAAAACTAATCTTAAGGAGGATATGCAGAGAGAACTGATAAAGGGTTTGATGGAATCAGGCATTTTGGGTAGAGAGCAGAGTGAGTGTGAAGAAGAAAGTATGGAAAAGGATGAAAAGTATGTAGAAAGAAACAAAGAAATGACTGGTAGTGAGATGATGGAATGGAAAGTGAAGTTAATGGAGATGGAGATAATGTTACAGAGGGAAAAGAATCAAGAGGCTTTGATTCAGGTGGAGATAAAAAAATTGGAAGTAGAAAAAGGGGAACACAGAGGAAATTCAGCAGATATAGAGATGAAACTTATGCCAGAATTTGTAGAGGAAGAGGCTGAGGATTTCTTTATACAATTTGAGAAAATTGCTGAATTGAGAAGTTGGCCAAAGGAAGAGTGGGCTTTGTTGGTGCAAGCTAGATTAAGGGGCAAGGCAAGAGAGGCTTATGCTGGTTTGGGTATTGATGAGTGCAGTGATTATGATGTTGTTAAAGAGGCAATTTTACAGACTGTGAAGGTGGATCCAGAAATTTATAGACAGCGTTTCAGAGACGTTGGAAAGACACATAGTAACACCTATTTGGAAGTTGCCAGAGAGATTGTGCTGAAGTGTGGTAAATGGTTGAAATCTGAGGATGTGACAAGCAAGGAAGATGTGATACAGTTATTGATGTTAGAACATTTTAGAAATACTTTAAAACCAGCACTGAGTTATGAAATAATGAAACTTGACATTAGAAATGTGATTGAGGCTGGACGTAAAGCGGATCAGCTTGCTGTTGCGTATGAGATGAGCAAAGGTGCTGGTAAAGGTAAATTTAACCAGAGCTGGGTTAACAAGTCCACCAACTCTTGGGGTGGTAAACAAGGTACAGCTAACCAAAAAAGTTTCAAGAACTCAAATAATTTTCTGAAATCTAATGTTGGACATGTTCAAAGTCAGGCTGTAGAGTCACCTTTGTTTAGGAGTGATAAGGTCAGTAATGCTTCACATCAAAATAAGTCAGGAATCAAATGTTATAAGTGTGGTGATTTTGGACACTTAAGTATAAGTTGTAAGAAAAATCAGGTGCAACCCAAGTGTCTGCATTGTGGTAAAGTAGGTCACAGGAAGTATCAATGTTATAGTTTGAAGAATTCCAAGGAAGCTGGATTGACTGTAACTGGGAAGGAACATGTAGAACAATTGTTAGCAAATGTATGTACAGGATCCAAGGTGTTACCTGCAGTAGAGTTTAAGCCATTTATCACCAAAGGTCGGATGAAGGTGGGTGAGGGACAAGGAAAGGAGATTGTGATACTGAGAGACACAGGAGCTAACCTGAGTCTTGTACGTAAAGGTATTGCAGAGTGGAGTGATGAGTCCTTTACTGGTGAAAATGTTGTTGTTAGGGGTGTGAGTTCTTCAGAGCTTGAAGTACCAGTACATTGTATGCGGCTTGAGAGTGGATTTGTCAAAGGAAATGTGAAAGTTGGAGTAAGTGAAGGATTGCCTGTGTCAGGAGTGGACATGCTATTAGGGAATGATTTGGCAGGCAATAAAGTTGTCCCTGAGCCTGAAATTGTGGAGAATCCTGAGGTTGACCAGGAAAGTGAAACCGTAGACCCAGAAGTATGTGAGGATGGTGAGAGACTTGAGGAGAGTATGATTTATCCAGCATGTGTAATGACAAGGGCTAGTGCTAAAAGAGCGGAGGAAGATGAGGAGTGTGAGTTAGACCTAAGCTCATCCTGGCTTTGTGAACCTGGAGATGAAGCAGAGCAGGTGAAAGGGAAGGAAGTAGAGACTTTGCCAGACTTTGTTGTGAAAAAGGAGGACTTAATTGATGCACAAAGGAATGATGAAAGTCTGAAGGCGTTGTGGAGTGAGGCTGAGAGAGGAATTCTTGATGGAGATGTGGGATATTATGTGCAAGACCAAATTTTAATGAGAAAATGGAGACCTGCTGATAGCCCAGTATCTGATCATTGGATGATGATGACCCAAATTGTTGTCCCTAAGAAGTACAGAAGTAAGATTTTGGAGTTGGCTCATGAAGATAGTTGGTCAGGACATTTTGGTGTAAGAAAGACTTTGAGTAGAGTGACAGCACATTTTTATTGGCCAGGTGTAAAGATGAGTGTAACTAAGCATTGTAAGACTTGTCATACATGTCAGGTTGTTGGTAAACCTAACCAGAATATTGTGAAGGCACCATTGCACCCTATTCCTGTTGTAGATGAACCATTCAGCAGGATATGTATTGATGTTGTAGGTCCTCTACCTCGTTCTAAGCGAGGCAATCAATATTTGCTAACTATTATGTGTATGTCAACAAGGTTTCCAGAGGCAATTCCTTTGAGAAGTATCCATGCCAAAGTGATTGTGAGGGAGTTGGTGAAATTTTTCTCATGGGTTGGACTTCCGAGAGTAATTCAGTCAGATCAGGGCAGTAATTTTACTTCAAGGTTGTTTGGTCAGGTGTTGAAAGAGTTGAGGATTAAGCAGCAGTTATCGAGTGCCTACCACCCGCAGTCGCAGGGATGTGTGGAAAGGTTTCACCAAACTCTAAAGAAGACTTTAAAAATATACTGTACTGAAATGGATAAGGATTGGGATGAGGCAGTGCCACTAGCTTTGTTTGCCATAAGAGATGCTGTACAGGAGTCCACTGGCTTCAGTCCATTTGAACTTGTGTATGGACATGAGGTCAGGGGACCTCTGCATATGTTGAAGGAGAAGTGGTTGGGAAATCATGATGTGCCAAATATGCTGGATTATGTTACTATGTTTAAGGAGAGATTGTTGAGAGCTAGAGAGATTGCCTGTGAGAATTTAAAGGAGTCACAGACTAATATGAAAACCTGGTATGATAAGAAGGCACGAGATAGAAGTTTTCAGCCTGGTGATAAGGTGCTGGTGTTGTTTCCATTGCAGGATAATCCTTTGAAAGCAAAATATTGTGGGCCTTGGGCCATTAAGGAGAAAGTCAGTGATGTAAATTACATAGTCAGAACCCCAGGGAGACGGAAGGGAACTCAATTGTCATGTAAATATGATCAAGCCATACTATGGTAGGGAAGAAGTATTGGATGTAAATGATGAAGTAAATTGTGGTAATGTTGTGAAGGTGGAGAAGAGTGAGGGTGAAGATGATGACTTGATGAATTGTGAAGGTCAGAGTTTGGAAAATTCAGTCATATTAAATAATTTGGATGAGAAGTTGAAGCATTTAGATAAGGATAAGAAAGGAGAGGTAAAAAGAATTGTTAACAAGTTTAGATCTTTGTTTCCTGATGCTCCTAGAAGAACCCATGTTATTGTGCATGATGTGGAAGTAGAGGATGTAAGGCCAATTAAGCAACATGCATACAGAATGACTCCACAAAAGAGAGAAATTATGAGGAAGGAAGTAGAGTACATGTTGAAAAATGATTTAATTGAGCCATGTAATAGTCCATGGAGTTCACCCTGTGTACTTGTACCTAAGGCTGGAAGGAATAGTTACAGATTTTGTACTGACTTTAGAAAAGTGAATACTGTAACTAAGACTAACTCATACCCTATTCCCAGGATTGATGACTGTATTGATCAGTTAGGAAATGCTAAGTATGTGACAAAATTAGATTTGCTTAAGGGTTTCTGGCAAGTTGGATTAACTGAAAGGGCTAAGGAATTGTCAGCATTTGTTACCATGGATGGGTTGTATCAGTATAAAGTTTTGCCATTTGGAATGAAGAACAGTAGCAGTTGTTTTCAGAGATTGGTTAATGCAGTGTTGAGTGGAGTGAAGTGTTGTACTGTATACATTGATGATATAGTACTGTATTCTGATACATGGGAGGAGCATTTGAAGTTGTTGGATGAAGTATTTAGAAAGTTAGATGATGCAAATCTCACAGTGAATTTGGCAAAGAGTGATTTTGTGAAGGCTTATGTGGACTATTTAGGATTCAAAGTGGGACAAGGACAAGTGAGGCCATTGGATGCTAAGGTGAGAGATATTCTGAACTTTCCTTCTCCAACAAATAGGAAAGAATTGTTGAGGTTTTTGGGAATGAGTGGGTATTACAGAAGATTTTGTAAGAACTTTTCAGCCGTTGCATTGCCATTGACCAGGTTGTTGTCAAAGAAGGTGAAATTTATGTGGAGTGAGCACTGTGTGGAGGCTTTTAAGAAAATTAAGGATATGCTAGTAAATGCACCCATATTGGTCACTCCTGATTATGATAAGCCATTTAAATTGTATGTGGATGCCAGTGGTGAGGGAATTGGAGGAGTATCAATGCAGGAAGTGGAGCAGGTTGATCATCCTATTGGGTATTTTTCTAAGAAGTTGTTACCATATCAGATGAATTACAGTACTGTGGAGAAGGAGGCTTTGGCATTGATTATGTGTTTGAATCATTTTGAAGTGTATGTGAAGGGTACCATGAGGCCCGTGCAAATTTTCACTGATCATAATCCTCTTGTATTTGTAAATAGGATGAAGAACTCAAACCAGAGGTTAATGAGATGGTGTCTGCTGTTGCAAGAATATAATTTGGTTGTGACTCATGTAAAGGGAAGAGAGAATGTGATAGCAGACGCTCTCGCTCGCGTTCCTGAGAGATATGAATCCTCTTAAAGGGAGAATTCACATCTTTACTGGAAGGGGGGTGTTACAAGTTATCCCTTATTTCATACAGTACGTTTTCTTTTGTTGTGTATCATGAATGTAATGAATATTATGTTTATTATTGTATAATGTGATTGTATATTGTGTTGGAGTTTATCTTTGGAGAATGTAGAAATGGATTAATATTTGTGAAGTTGTTAAGGGTTAACATGTAAGGTTATGTTGTTGTATTGTGATCCCGTTAGTGAGAGATATGTTGTGTATGCACGAGGAGGAGAGTGCGTGGCTTCTCTCTCTCTCGGTGGCTGGCGGCGTGTGAGGAGCTGATCTGGGTTTCTGCTCGGGTGGGCGTGTTGGAGGAGACACGTGGTGATTTTGGGAGAGCAGCGTGGTCACACAGTGTGAGGTGTTATATAAGGGAAGTGGTGAGATAATTATGTGAATATATTGATGAGTATTATTTGTGGGAGGAGAATATACAGGTGATGGAGAGAGAGAGCGTGGTGTGGGTGGCCACAAGATAGCCTATGGTGAACGTGGTGGTGTACTTGTGATAGTGGAGATTATTATTGTGTGAACCATTGTGGAGTATTTGTGTGGTTAATATTATAGAGTAACATGTGAGGGAGAATGGTTAATTATTTTGAGATTATGGTTATTATTGAGTGTCATTTGGTGTTGAGAAGATCATTGTGGGGATATAGCATAAGTGATCTAAGCATATTCTTTATTTTGAGTATCAGAGTGTTTATTTGTAAATATATGTAAATAGTGTAGTAGACTATTTCATTATCATTGATGGTGTGATGGATGATACAGTATTTGTGGTGGAGACATTTCATGTTGCTATCCAGCTGGCCCGGGAATGAGGAGTTGCAGGCCGAACGAATTTCTTGCTGTACCTAACTATTGCAGCGTGCTTGAGGAGTGAGGACAGCTGGAGACGTAACACAAGACATCAGCCATCCTGTGCTATACTGCGACTGTGGGATATTACATAAGCTCTGTGCTCAAGAAGAGTTGGCAGCTATCCTCTCTGCAGAAAAAAATCCTCTACCACGAGTAAATTTTCTCTTGCTACTCACGATATGCAACCGACAACGTATCCCACTCGCCAAGTATATTACTCACCAGGATAATGCCCTGCTACAAAGAGAAACTTTGTGTTTAGCTGAGAGTAACACAAGCCACTCCACTGCGTTCTGTCCAGAGAGACCGAGCAAAACCTACCTACCTCACCTAACATGCGAAAGCCCCTAAGTTCAACTTCTCCAAGCCCTATAGAGAATTGGAAACTTTCCCTCTCTCTCTGAGCAATTCTATACTGCAGTTTGGGTATTACATAAACTCGGTGCTCGAGGTTCTCAAAGCAAGTAGGAAACCTCCAGGCGGAGACCTTCAGGTAGAACTGCCCCTCATATGCACCATTCTCTAAATGTGAAAAAAAAAAAAAAAAAAAAAATTCTAACTGTGAGATCTCATTTTCCCTAAGCCTAACAATCTAACCTAAAAAAAAAAAAAAGAAAAAAAAAAAGTCGAGGTAAGGCAGGAACGACGGTCTATACACCATGATGTACTCGATTTGACAACATGCAGCTTCAACGCCTCATGTCTCCAAAAGCTGAACATACCCTAAACAACTACTCAACCCTTTTAATCAACCCGAAATTACAACTCATAGGTACTTGTAGAAAAGATAAATACACAGGTACTGTCTGGAGAGACATGGAAAGGCATACCTGACTCCATATTCCCAGCCAGTTAAGGCAAGGACAAGACGTGCTCAGAGAAAGAATGAGTATATACAATATATACACCATACACCAATCATCATATCATCATCACCATCATCATCATCATCAATTGCCGATGCTTCCTGCTTCACACCTACTCTCTCAGGCATTTCAGTCTCAAGGTCAAATAATTTTTCAAGACGGGACTCCATCATGAATTATACAAACATGAGCAACCCCAGAAGGTGAAGCTCAGCTATTAATATGCCCAGTTGCAATAGTACACACTACAAATACACATACCCTATAATTCAACATATAATGCCATGTCCATATACTTTTGAGAACTGGGGGATGAGTTATTACCTTAATTAGATTTAATGACAATCATCTAAATGACCTCTCAGTTATTGCTTACCAGTTTAATTACCCTCACATTCATAGGTTGTCCCAACACTGCCACCACTTGTACTAATACGCTCTGAGATCCAGACTTGTGTGTGGTCAGACGGGGCAAAAACAAATCACTGATGATGACCACTACATGCTGGAATGGTCGGGAACTCAGATTGAGACTCTCTCCCAATAGCGGCCTCTTTGGTTGCATTTGTTACTTTTCAAGTGCCCAAGTTAAGAGAGGTAGCATGTCAAAATGACAGGGTCAGTCTTCAACTCGGCCAACCCAAGCCCGACCTTCACAATTTCCCAAAATGCTCTTGGGTTATACATTAACAAGCTACTAGGTCAACTCTATATCCCCAGTTCTCAAGGGCTATACAAACAATAAAGCTTGAGTGGGAGGAAATATGTATTAACAAGACAAAATAAAAAAAAAAGTAGAAATCTTCCCATCTACTAGCCTTACAGAATAAACTTGAATCAGTTGGCACGTTATTCAACAAGTATATGACCCTAACATCAAATGCAACAAAACTTTATTCCTTTGCCTCAGGTTCAGTCCAGTGTGACTCTCCATAATCGTCCCTCTGAGCTCATAGTTCACTGGTCCAATCCTCTGTTATTCTTGACCTTGACTTCCACATCGGGACCTTGACCTCCACGCTTGGACCTGACTTCCACACTTGGACTTGGACTTCCTCACAGGGACCTTGACTCACTCACTGGGACCCACTAGAAATTAATATGTACAATGAATAACTATTCTTCCTAATGCAAGCAATCCTTTCAAGTGATCGAGAAATCTTATAATCAAGAAACATGAATTACAACACTCTGCATTTCAATTAGAAAGAGTGACACATAAGTCTGCTCATAATACCACATGTTGTAGGGATAACATAGAAGAAAAATACTATAATAAATAAGCATGAATAACCCTACCCTAATCATGAAAAACATCACTACATCGATATCATTATGCTTCACAAAGTAACTACGTGAACATTAAATCATAATGTAGGGATAACATAGAAGAAAAGTACTATAGCAATTAAACATGGATAACCCTACCGTAATCATGGAAAACATCATTACATCGATATCATTATGCCTCACAAAGTAACTACGTGAACATTAACTCACAACTAACGCAGCCTTAATATGTACTGAACTGCAAAGTCATCCCAACACATATTAATAAACAATTCACAGTTCCAGGTCACCTGATACTTGGCCCACAAAAATCACACATTTATCTGAGGCTCAGACAGAACTCTGCTTCTTAGCTACATTCTCATATTCCAGTTACACACTAAATAATAATAATATATAGTACAGTACAGTAGTGCACCAACTTTCGCTACAGCAGGATTCGCGGAATCCACTTTCGCGGCATGCACCAAATATTCCCTAACTTCCACTTTCGCTTGAAAAAAATCGATTTTCGCGCACAAATTTTGGGTTTGGGACAATATTTTGAACTTTGAATTTCCTGCACCGCCCGCCCGCAACCCACCGCCATCTTGAATGACGTCATGTCAACACTGTCCACCCAGTCCCGCCATTGTGTAAGAGCGTGCTAGCTCCATTGTGTTGGATTCTCACGGCCATAGAGGAGCTTAACCTGGATGAAGATTTCGATGGATTTGTTCAAGAGAACCTAGCACAAAGGGAAATTCAGCACAGAGTGGAAGTGTTGCATCAAGTTGCATCTGAGGAGGCAGAGAGAGTGGTAGCGAGGCAGCAAGAGGTGGCGCCAATACGTCTGGCGTGGCTAAATAAGCCCGCCACGCGCCTCGGATACTTACCCCCATCATCCATTAAACAACTCAACCTGGTCTCTGTGGATTGTTTCTCCTCATATAATGTGTACTGTACAGTTTTTATTGTTTGAATCTCACAATGCAATGTACAATAGTGATTTGATGTACTGTATTGCAAGTGAAAATGAAAATCTGATATTACTTTAGGATAACCGGGAACCAATTAGCCTTTTTGTCATAAAGACAATGCCCCAACTTTCGCTAATTCCACTTTCGCGCATTATTTTTGGACCCAATTAGGCGCGAAAATTGGTGCCCCACTGTACACAAATACATGGGAAATACCTCAGTATCCAGCTCAAGGAATACAAGGGAGGCGAACGGGACTCAGGACTCGCTCTTCCAATGGTGTCACCTCGTGTGATCAAACACACTTCCTGGGGGGATACAACACTTGATAATAACCCGAGACTATTTCTCTATTTTTGTCACTATTATCACTCGTGGGGTATCATTTATTCGTGCGTCAACATACCAAACATCAATATTATCAAATTACTTACAGAATTCCTTGGAGGGGGGGAAGGATGACTACAGCACCGACCATCTGCCTCGTTCAACAGTCGATGAGCGACTGGTCACTGACCATCTCATGGTACGCCAGTATTGCGTGGTGGAAGGAGGAGGGGGGGGGGGAGGATGACGGTTTATGCAATTTAAGATTTTCATTACTCTAGACTCATGATAGACTCAATGTGATGCCTTTCCCCTTACAACTGATTACCCGAAAAAAATGACATTCCCTAGTTACAATAACCACACTCCAGAACCTCTCTCAGTACACTGGCAGAGAGAGAGAGAGAAAAAAAAAACACTAAAAATCATCGTGCCTTACATCCTGCGTACATAATGCTGGATTACGTGACCATAGGCACATATTTCTACCCGCTCGAGATTTTAATATTATAAAGAGACTTATTACAAATAAATTTTAGTAGAAAAGAAAAATGACTTAGCAACTAGGTAACTTAATCTACATTCTGATCACGTTCGCATGGAAACAGCTATACCCTGGCCACACTTTCTCACAACCGAACTTTTGGTCATATGAAATGAACAAGATACAACTCATTATCAGTTCCGGGTACTACACCTGGATCTTGTAATCTTTTAATCTTTAATATTTTTATCCTTATTCTTTAAATCTTGTAATCTTTTATCTTACAACAGGAGACATCTATTTCAGTTTCTTTTTTTTTTCATCTTTTGTGTACTGCATAATAATTTATATTACCATGTTAATCATTTCTTTTAATTTACTGTAATTTTTTTTTTAATTTAGTTTTCTTAGTTTAATTGTTGTTCTGTTTTATTTGAACATTGCAACTTGTTCATGTAAAATATGTCCCATGATTAAATTAAACTTAAAATTACTGCATGCAATTGGGTAAGAGTAGACAAAATCGATTTCACAAAAAAACTTTACTATAACTAAATATACACGTAAACATAATGCAGTAGATATATAGTGTAAGTGAATTAATGTAGGCAGTTGTTTGTTTGTGTTTTTGCTTGTGTTGTTGTGTATGTGTTTTGTGACTTATCTTGGTGTGTGTAGGTCCTCACCCCTCATTTCCTCGTGGCAATCCCTGAGTATCCTGTCCAGGCTTCTGATGGACCAGCTTGGATTGTAGTGTGATTCTGAGAGGTGCACTGGGGACATCTGGGCAGGATAGGCCTCAAGACAACCGTAAATTCGGGTGCTGGAGGCCCAGGTGTTTCGTGGCATTGCTGGAGGTTGCCACCGTGGTTGTCAGTGAGAGGTGCCAGGGACATTTTCTGGTGGGGGCAGATCGACGAAGCGGGATGAATGTGGTTGTTGCTGTGGCTGTTGCTATGGCTGTTGGCGAGGCAGTGGGTGAGACTGTGGGACAGAATCCGCGGGAACAAAGTTGAGACAATAGTAATTGATGAGTCGATGAACTCATTGTAGTATTCGATATAGGTCCTCTGATCGAATTGCCCCACTGCTGTAGCCAGCCACTGGTGAAATTGCTTCACCTCCAGGGAGTTGGAGGACTGGGCATCGAAGAGGGAGAGCCACTTGTTGGTCAGTTCCATGTTCTCCTGCTGACTTTCCTTGATCTGTTCCGAAAAAAAAACACAAAAACAATTACTGAGGTCTGACATGTGCAAAGTCAATCAGAGGGAGAGAGAGAGAGAGAGAGAGAAGTATACGGAAATTAAATTGTCAAGCCACAGGCTTTTGTTATAAGCTGTAGTATTTCTAGATCTTAAACAATGCTTTAAATTAACTACTAAAATAATTTTTTTTACCCTCTCCAGCAGTTCCCTGTCCGCGTCCACAGTCTTCCTGCACCTGACAGAGGCACCAGTGGTATCAGTGCTAGTATCTGTGTCTGTGGTGCTGCCTGAGGAAGGCTGGGATGGTCTTGGAGGAGGGTCATACTCTTCTGCAGCAGTGACATCCTTGCCGGCTGTTTTTGGCTGTGGCTCCTGACCCTTGTACCTCTGAAAAAAAAAAAGAAAAAAAGGAAGTAGCTATTAAATGTCATGTGTATGTATTATTTTCTATTTATTTATAATTTATGTATCTATTTATTATTATATTATATATTTATTCAATACTATTACTATTATTTTTATATAAAAAGCGAATGACATTTCGCTGATGTATTTCTCAACCTCATTCCTTTGCAAAACTTGCATTATCTTTAACTAATTAATACCTGAAAATTACTAAGAGCAGTAGATTTGCCTGGGCGCATCTTAAAACTAAAGGCAAAAAAAATAATGCACAAACACAGGAAGACATAATAACAGTAAGATTTAAGTATCTGGAAATTACTAAAAAGACAAAAATGACCTGAGGACGCTCTATGTAATGGGAACAGAAAAACTGAAGGTAAATAATAATGCAAAAGAGAGAGAGAGAGAGAGAGAGAGAAGATATGCTGGGAGCTAACAGCAAAGAGGTAAAACACGTAGTAACATGAAATAAAGAAAAACAAGTTATATACCTTTGTCCTTTGCCTCTGGCACCAGACGATATGGGGTCTGAGGAACGCGAAGGCTTCCTTGATCCAGGCCTCCCTCTCAGACAGCTCCTCGCAGCCCTGGCCAGACCTCTTCGCTATAGCGTTGGTATAACGGGTCCCCATGTCCTCCAACCACTTCTGCAGCTCGGTGACTGGAAAGATAGAGAAAATTTAGAATGGCGGACAAATGAGGTAAAATTTGATGCCATGTACAGAGGCAAGTATAATATCACAGGAGATGGACAATTTAAACTCACCACAAACTAATTTGGATCACAGTGGAAGACAAAACCATTATAGTCACCAATTATCATGACTGCCTGGGCTTTCTTTCTGTACACCTCCTCCTTCCTGTCCCTGTCCCTGTAGCCTTCAGTTTCTTGTTGTACAGTAATTCATGATCTCTGTACCACCCCACCAGCTCCCTTTTCTTGTGCTCTGAGATGACCACAAACTGCCGCTTTCTTTTGCTGCTGCCGCTGGTGCTGGCTTCGGTGGATGGGGGAATGTTCTGTGTCCTGTATTCTGTGTCCTATATTCTGTGTCCTGTGTGTCTTGGATTCCTGTGTCCTGTGTGTCTTGGCTTCCTGTGTTCTGTGTGTCTTGGCTTCCTACGTCCTATGTCTCTTGGCTGTCCTGTGGCAAGATCTGTGGATCGTCCTGGCTGTCCCCTACTTTTTTCGTGTTCTGCAGTGGCGTGGCTGGTCATAAGAATACATCCTCTTCTTCGTCATTACTGTTGGATTATACAAACAAGTCCTGTGATACTTGGACTAGTTGTTCAGGATGCTGGCTGCTGTGATTGGGGAAAATCTTCTTTCCTTCTCCCAGTGTGAAGGTGTGGGATGGGTGCATGAATGCATGGGCAGCACAAGCGAGCAATGAGGAATTCGCGCTACTTCTTACTGCATTCATGTGCGAAGCCCGCACGTAACGTTGCCACGTCTGATCCACTGTTGCTGAGACTTTTGTGGATTCGCATCAAAATCGAGTGAGTCGCATGCAAGTGGAGTGCGTCACATGTGGACTTGGTGTGTTTTGTGTGCAAGTTGAGCTCAGTTCGGATGGTATTGGTTCTACCATATAGTTAAAGGGATACTTACACGAATAATCGGATTCAGTTCGTGTGCTAGTCTGTTGCAGTTTGAATGCTAACTGTGTGATTCGTGTACACATTGAGTGCAATTTGGATGGAATTCATCTTGCAGGGAAAGCTTACTCGATTAATCAAGTTAATTCGGTTGCCAGAGTGGCCCAATTCATGTGATACAGTAAATGTGTGATTTGTGTGCAAGTTGAGTGCCATTCGGACGATATTCATCCTAAATGTGGCCGGGGTTAAGACTCAAATGAATGATCGGTTTCAGTTCGTTTGGCATTCTGGTGTAATTTGAAATATATTAATTGTGTGACTCGTGTTCAGTTTGGTCAAACATAAACTGGCCGAATTGAACCAAATCACGACAGATCCCCACACAAATCACACTTACCTCAGACGAACGTTACATGAATCCAGGCTCCCCCAAAATTAACGTTTTTTTCCCCTCGAATATTCAGCTAAAAAATAAGGAGCCTTTTTTTTTTTTTTTTTTTTGCCGAACTTGGCTGCGTCCCAGACAACCGTCCGACCCACCCACGACTCTCCTGAATCAAGAGACGAATAGAGGTGAATATACTGTAGGTGAATTTGGGGTGAACAGTAAAAAATTTGTTTTTGTTTTTTTTTCAGGTCATCCTGATTCGTGGCGGTTCGTACTGTTGTGTGACATGGGCTTAACCTAAATGAAACCAACCTAACGTATGGTACCATATCCTGACTTAACCCTCCCATACTTATCCCAACTTAACACTGCATTCCTTAACCTATTATGCAGACAAATGGGGAAGTGTAGTAGAACTTAGGGCTTTTACATTTACACGTCGCCGGCTGCTCACGTACTACCTCGAAGATTAATGGTGATTTCAGCGTTGTTAGTGGTGGCAGTGGTTGCTTTGGTATGGCTGGTAATGTTGGAATTGCATGTTGCATAGCTGGTACTTGCAAAAATCTTCACAGTTGTGGATGGGCTGATAGTTGTGGTGGTGCTCCCTCTTGTGAAAGGGGTATTAACCGTTGTAGTGGTGGAGGTTGTGATAACTGTTGTAATGGTGGTGGTTGTGATAACTGTCGGTGATGGTGGTAGTGATAACTGTATTAGTGGTGGAGGCAGTGATAAGTGTGGTAATTGTAGTGGTTGTGATAACTGTGGCAGTGGTGGTGGTTGTGATAACTGAGGCAGTGGTGGTGGTAGTGATAACTGTGGTAGTGATGGTGGTAGTGATACCTGTGGTTGTGGTGGTGGTTGTGATAACTGTGGTAGTGGTCGTGGTTGTGAAACCAATAGTAATGGTAGTGGTTTTGGTAGCTGAGGTAGTGTCGGGGTTTGTGGGAGGGGTCATGGTTGCGAGTATTACAGTAGGCTAACTCAGGTGGAATATGCTGGTGGTAGGTATGTGAGTGACTATGTTATTATTTGTGTAGATGGTTTTGGAAGCGTTGTTCACAGGTGATGCTGTGGTTGTGATAGTGGTTGTTGTAATATATATGAAAAAGTATGTAGAGGTTGTGTTGGTGAATGTAGTTGCCACGCTTACTGGTGCAACTCCCTTTACTTATTGCGGTAATGATGGAAGTTTTACTATTTTTATGTTACTGGCACTTTATGTATTCAGTAACAAACTAAGTGAAGCAGGTTGAGATACAGGATGTAATATGTAATCTGTTCACTAAAAACAACTGTGCCTTTCTGCGTGTGTGTGTGTGTGTGTGTGTGTGTGTGTGTGTGTGTGTGTGTGTGTGTGTGTGTGTGTGTGTGTGTGTGTGTGTGTGTGCAAGCTTGCATATTATCCCATTGTTGGTCCAAGCCCATTGGCCGGATGGGTAGGTTGGTGTGTAGATGCCTGAGATAGGATGGTTGTTGAGCAAGTGAGTGGACAGACGGGATAAGTGTTGTGAGTGATTGAGTTGTTTGAGAGATGCAGTGAATGGAGTGAGTGAAGCAGCATGGGTGAGGTGGGCAGGGTGGGTGGCTGGGAGAGTGGACAAGCAGAGTGGGTTGAGTGGGTGTGTGTGTTGGCGAGGAGTGGTGGGTGGTCGAATTAGTATTAGTTGGACTAGGTGGGTGGGACGGGATGGGTGGTGTAGGTGAGTGGCTAGAGTGGGCTAGTGAGGAAGTTATCTAAGTGAGTTGGTGGATGTGTGGTGTCCCGAAGATCAAGGTAGGAGACAAGCTTACCTATACTACACTGGGGAAGTTGGAAGGTAATCGAGTTAGTGAGAGGGTGGATAGGGGAAATCACGTCCATGGCTGGGATATGCAAATTTGGGACAATAGGTCCAAGGGAGATACAGCCTTCGGGAAATGGGCTCGACTGGAAAAATACATCCAATGGGTAAAAATAGTCCATGGATGAAATAGGTCCAAGGGAGAAAATACACCCACGAAGGGATTTGGTGTGTTCCTATGGAAAGAAAATGTCTATGAGGAAAAATAGGTCCACAGAGGAAATAAGTCGATCTTGGGCATTGGTTCTTATCCTTTTTTAATGAAGGAACCTTTTGTATATTCAGAATATTTTTGCACCCCCTGTAAAGAGTGGCAATAAAATCATATTAATTAATCCATAAAGATTCTTTATTTTGGCAGCCAAAAAGAAAGTAACTGGAGAAATGAATCACTGTCAAAATTATTATTAATAATTTGGCTTTATTATTTTATGAAAATGACAAACAAAATGCACAGTATTTGCTGAAAATAAACTTCCACAAGGCAGTTTAGTACAAAGTAAACTTATGAAGTACATCCATGCTATACAGTGACAGTCACGGTAGTAAGTGATGTCAATGATGCCAATATGTTTTACTCACTTACCTCTTTAAAAATGGATGATAACTGCTGAACAACTGTCATAACTACAGATCAGTATTGAAAGAACTCTCTCTCACACATAATAAATTCAATGTGATTTCAACACACGCCATTGTTTGATGAGTACGAGTATTTAGTGCTGTTACATGCCTTATTATTGGGACTCTACATTGACAAACATTGCTAGTGGCTGTGTTGTTGCTGTTTTTCACCAATTAACATGCAGAAACGGGGTTCTTTTTTTTTTTTTTAAGTAGCCACACGCATATCATCATTTGCATCCAAACGGTTCCTGGCCATTAATTTTATATGTATGAGCACTGGAAATCCTGTTTCACAAAAGGTGGTTACAAATGGGCTGAGGACCTCCAAAACTTTCTCTGCTAAT
Source organism: Coenobita brevimanus (assembly GCF_032717465.1). Classification (NCBI taxonomy): domain Eukaryota; kingdom Metazoa; phylum Arthropoda; class Malacostraca; order Decapoda; family Coenobitidae; genus Coenobita; species Coenobita brevimanus. Next base: position 6,642,246 of record NC_136957.1, on the reverse strand, counting down.
TGAAGGAACGTGTCGAGTAGTGCACACCACAAGATATCTAGCTGCATTAAATCAAACTCCATTTGGATTATTCGACTGACTTTCAGCTCAAACAGATCATCTTCTCTTGTATCATTAACATCCATGGAATCCAGGTTGAAATTAAATGGATCCTGGGTGCGTCAGAAAGCTCTCCATGGTGAAAGTAGCTTTGGAAGAACTGACCCAAAACATGCAAATACTCATTAATTTCAGTCACGGGGGGATAATTCTTTTTCTGCATTAGCAGCTTCATCAAGTTTGGGAAAGTTTGCAGAGTTTCCATTCTCAATATGCTTTATCCAAATTGGAAGTTTATGGGTGAAGGCTTACATCTTTTGCGATGGTGTGATTATGTTCAAACCTGTTCCTTGAATGGATGTTCAGTTCGTTGAGGTGTGTTAATATATCTGCCAGGTATGCAAGGAACAAAATGAATTTCTTATTTTCAATGTGGTCAGCTATGTCACTGACTTGCATTCAAATAAATTGCTTGATTTCTTTGCCCAGTTCAGACACTCGAGTAAGTACTAGGCAATGGGAAAGCCACCTCACTTCCGTGTGGTAAAGAACACTATGCTCAGCTCCAATTTCTTCACAAAACACTTTGAAGAGATGCTGATTCAAAGGGCTCGTCCTCTGATAAAATTGACTGCACGCATAACAATTGACAAAACATTGTTCAGGTGTTCTGGTAACGAATTGGTTGCAAGTGCATAATGATGCAACACACAGTGCGTGACAGGTACATGGGGCACCTCCTTTCTCACAAGGGCAGCAAAATCTGATTTGTTTTCCAGCATGGCGTGGGCACCATCAGTGCAAAGTGACCCACACATGTCGAGAGTCATTCCATGCTTCAAGAAATCTTTCATGAGATTGAACACATTGATTGCTTTTGTGGTTTTTGTCAGTGGTTCACAAAAAAGAATTCATCCCCTACTTCTTCCTCCTTCACAAATGGCACAAATACTAACCAGTAGCTACATAAACTGATGTCAGTTGACTCATTTAACTGAAGACTCATTTTGATAGGACTAGCTTTGATATCTGTGATCGCCTGCTACAAGATACAGTACCTTTATTCATGCTGCCAATCCTAGAACAGATAATGTCGTTTGACAGAGTTAACTGTCGACGTTTCTTTTGTGCCTTGTCACCCAACACTACTTTTGTCATTTCTAGTGCACAAGGTTTCACTAGTACTTCAGCAAATATATGAGTTTTTTCCTTGGTACACAAATTTCCAACTTAGTAAGATGCTTGGAACAATGGCTTCTCCAATGGTACAAATCCTTGCATTGGCAGGGTAATGCCATGATCAAATTGTGCTCTCTTGATCATCAAGGTTTCGAAATCATTCTCAGAATTCGTACTCTCATGTCAATTGTTAAAATGCTCATTAAGTTGTGAAGGTCTCAGGTTTGCATCTGTAAATACTGTGATGCTTAGTATACACTGCGATCTCTGAGTTCCATCCTTTCCTATCATGCAGGTGAAACCATAATGAGTGTAGTCGTCACTCCACTTGCATTTCTTAGATATGGTAACTCAGATCTTGACCACACTAATAACTGGAGAGATATAAAATTGAAAGTTACTTGACATTTGCATTATAACAAAAGCACACACTGAAATACAATGAAATAAAATCAAATATATGGATAAGAAACAGTAGAACATGGTATTTATTTTTAATTTATTTATTAAATAAGTGAAAAATAATACTAAAGTCAATATACACCACCCTGTTACATTGACTTAACCATAAAAACACCACACAGCAGAAATACGAATCTGCTACTCCAAGGTGAAGAACACAACTAAGCATAATGTTGAACTTCCAAGCAACAGCACCAGTTGTATAAGTGAACAAGTACTGCACGTAAAAAGCTAATGACATACGAGATGCATAAACCATAAATGTTAGCCATGTAACCCTTATATATATAAAATTGCATCACAGTAAGAAAACAATATAAAAATTAAATACCGCCTTGAAAAAAAAAATAGAAATTATTGAAAGCTAAAACATTAGGATTATATTAAATCATTAAAAAAAAATTAAAAAGACCTTTTTAAAATCCTTCCTTAATACGTGTACTCTACACTACTGAATTGGACAGCATGTCTCCTACCCCAAACTTTAAGGCTACCCCCCTCCGTCTGTGTACCTCTGGTTAAGAACCACTGATCTAGGGTAATTAAGTTCACAAACAAAGTAGATCTATAAGGAACACAGATCACTTTTGCGAAAATAGGCATATGGAGCATATAGGTCCAGTACTGAGAAAATATTAAGGAATGAAAATAAGTCCTATGGAAAAATACATCCATGAGGAAGAGCTGACCCACAGGCAAAAAAGTTGCCAATAGGAAAAAATAGGTCCATAGAGAAATACCTTCAAAATCGAAAACAGGTCCTTCATGGAGGTAAAAACGTGGGTGGGTAGACACGATTAAAGGGGTGCTGCTGAAGGCAAGCTTATGCACTATACCCTATTTGACTGACTTAAGCACTCGGGAATAGGGCTGGGCAGGGGTTGTGTGAATCACAGCTGCTAATTGGCCACCAATGATAACATCACAACAGAGAGCAGATGATTGGTAATATTTAGTTTTAATACTGTTATGTCCTCATCCCACACAGCCACAAGCTCCAAAAGCGGTAGTTCAGTAAAGGAAGGACGTCACCCAGTGAATCATTTTTCTTATGGTCAGCCTTTCAATGTACACAAAAGGAACTCAGGTGCCATAATAACACAAGCTTCTCACATTTGTTGAATATATTTTCTAGGAAATTGCAATGTCTGCATAACTAATTTCACATGAGCCGGAACTACACTAAATTCACAAAGCCACAAGTAAAACTGACTTTTCTATTCTCTCCCCCATTCTTTTATAATCTTCCATGCTGCTCAAATGTTCTAGGACATACTCCTAGCAACAACAGTTTTCTATGTCGGAGATATCTAAAATATTTCAGAGCTCCCCATATTACCTAGCACTAAAGCACTAAATGCAGCAGAATACAAACTTAAGTTAAATCTGAATAATACATAATTTAACAAGTCATCCAAATATAACATTATGGTGAGAATAAGAATAACTATTAATGCAAAACTTTACAAAATACCTCCCCTCACAGCAGCGGTCTATCTCGTAACTCTAACTAGCAACTGAAAAATGTGGGAATCATCAGGAATTTTCCAGTACAACCCAGCAAGCACGCCTGCTTCATAACACTACCCCTCCAGTCTTTTCGTCATCCTGGCAAAACTACACAATATTACTTAATCCTTAATCCAAACTAAACATACATTTATACGTGAAATAGTCCTTCAACTTATCAGGTCTTCTCCTATGCCTCTTCCGATGACATCCTTGCTCCTCCAAACAGTCCACTTCTCCTGGAATGACGATCTTCTTATTCACTTCTTCCCTAGGGAAACTATCACCATCCTCTTGTGCTTCAGCTCCTTGGTCCTCCTCAACATCACTGTGGGCGTGCACGATTCCTCGGAGACATCCCATTTGTACTCTCCTGGCCCATAGTATTGCCACAGACAATTCGTGTGTACCACCTTTGGGCGAGACTTCCTGTCTCCCTGAGTCTGGTACGTTATGTCTGACAGGCAGTTGATCACAGTGTAGGGTCCATCCCATGGGCTGTGCAGCTTCATGACTGTCCCTTCTTCTGCTGAGGATTACTTAGCCAAACTTTGTCACCATTCTTGAAGCTCACCTCCATTGCCTTGCCATCTAACTTGCACTTCATCACTTTACCTGAAAACTTTAGAGTTCCTCGAACCTGGTGATGTGCCTCAGCCAGTCTTTCCTGAAGATGATTTGCAAAACTGAAGGTGTCTGTAGGCAGCTCTTCACCAGCTTATCTTCCCATCAACAGATCAACTGGCAACCGTAACTCATGGCACAGCATCAGTTTTGCAGGTGTGTAGCTGGTAGACTCATGAAATGCAGACCAATATGCCATCAGCAGTGCAGGTAATTTCTGGTCTCATTCCCTCTGTCTCTGTACACAGTATTTGGCCAGTTCTTGTCCCAGGGTGCAGTTGAATTCTTCCACCATCCCACATGACTGTGGCCTTAGGGAAGTCATCCTGGTCTTCTCGATCCCCAGTAACTTGCAGCACTCATGGATCACAGCAGACTCGAAGATTCCACCGTGGTCTGAATGTAGCTCTTGTGGCATCCCAAAACAACAGAAGAATTGTTCCACCAACACTTGAGCAACAGTTGCGGTTTCCTGATCGGGGATAGCACAGGCTTCTGGCCACTTTGTGAAGTAGTCCATGATAACACATATATACAGGTTTTCTCTTTCAGTGAGTGGTAGAGGTCCAGCAATGTCCGCTGCAGCTCTTTCCAATGGTGCACCCACTTGGTACAGCTGAAGAGGGGCACAGCCACATTTCTTGGGCCCCTTTTTGGCACAGCATATGTCACAGCCCCGACACCACTCTTCTACATCTTGACACATACCAGTCCAGTAGATCCTCTGTCACAGCCGACTCAGAATTTTTTTTCACTCCTGGATGCCCATTAGTGATCCAGTTATGAGACTCTTCTATCATCTCAGATCTCATTTTCCTAGGAACCACCAGCTGCCAATACTTGGAGAGGCCATCGGGCATTTCCCACTGATGCTCCAGTAAAGATCCCACTGACTCAGTAGCTCTAAGTTGCAGGGCTAAACCTAGAAACCTCTTCCCATGATGGATGCATTGTACTCTGTTGCAACCTCTCTAGCACTAGTTGTAAATCTGTATCCTCTATCTGCATCTTCTTCAGGTCTTCTTCGGCTGACACTGGCCTTGTCACTGGAGTATGGCTGCATTTCTTGCTATGATTTTCTTTCCTACTACATTGATTGCAAACTGGGTCACAAGGCCGATGGTTCAGGCTGTCAGCATTGACATGTACCCACCCAGGATGGTGCCATACCTAATGGCTGTGTTGGTCCAGGTTCCCAAGCCAGTGTACCAGTTGTCCTTCTGGAATTTTTAATGTCTTCAGCCAGTTGAAAGCTGCATGGCCTGTCCTGATGATGAAGTGGAACCCGTACAAGTAGGGATGGAAAAAGTCAAGGCTCTTCATCACTGCCAAGATCTCCTTATTGGTCACTTAGGAGTTCTTCTCTGATGGGCTGAGCTTCTTGAGATAATAAGCCATGACATATCTTGTAGTATCTTCATAGTTTGTAGATCAGTTATGCATGTGTTATACTCGTGGACGAGAAGTAGTTATAGGTGAGCAGGTTTGTAAGTAGATAATCTTAGTTCCCTTTGTCATGCAATGACAGGAAAGGTAAAGATGAGTGTGGGACTATTTATAATTTTATTGTCTTGAAAAGATTAAAGTCTCTCACACACGAGTGAAGTATAGAGTAGAGTCCTGCTGTTACCTTCCAGACTGTCTCGCTCTATCTCTCTGACAACCTCTTGCCCCTGTAGGTAACCTCCTTTCTCTCTAATACCTCCTTTCTTGTCTAGGAGGGCTTGTGTCGCATATACTGGCCATGTGTGAAGTTTCTCGAAGGCTGTGTGTCTGTGTATATGTAACATTTCCGGTGCACATCTGGCATTCCTTTACTTAAATCTTGCAGACATATTTCCTTTCCCACACCTAGCTTGACTATTATGTTTCCGGTGCACATCTGGCATTCCTTTATTTAAATTTTGTAGACATATTTCCTTTCTCACACCTAGCTTGACTGGTGTTCCTGTCTATTATGATTTGTATTATTATAATATGGAGTCCTGACATTGCTCAGTCACGCCAGCTGGAGAACCTACGACAGCATGTATCAGTGACACTCTCTGATCTATTAATACATAATGTTGAATATAATATTGTATAGACATAATGTTCATGATAATATTGTACTGACCTAATAATATTCTAAAAACATAATACATTGTAAACATATCATGTACATAATGGAGCAAATACACTATAGGAAAACTGATTATAGAATATTGTATTACATATTGTAAAATGTGTATGCATAAGGCATATGCATATAATTGTGCAATGGTAATACTGGTAATCATTACATTACATATGGAGTTATCCCTTTAGTAATGCCTAATATTCACCTAACTTGTATGATGATTCTGGTAATACAGAATTGTTGTAACACTGTATGAATTGTTACATAATTGTATTGTTACATAATTGTATTTTTATTGTACATAATTGTATTTCGTAATTGTTACATATCGTTTGTAGTTACATAATTGTAGCGACTGTAACATAATTGTAGTAACATTATAATAATATTGTAGTAATACTTTAGTAGCATTGTAGTAATAGAGAATTGTAGTAACAATGTATGAATTGTTACATAGTTGTATTGTTACATAATTGTATTTTTATTGTACATAATTGAATTGTATTGTAATTGTTACATATCGTTTGTAGTTACATAATTGTAGCAACTGTAACATAACTACATTAGTTTGTTGTTACATAACTGTAGTAACTAGAGTAATATTGTAGTAACTGCGGTCCTGGCATCGCCAATCCGATCATGCTGTGGTCAATGACAGTGATGATGTGCCTTACCGCTGGCTCATGGACAACAATGACTTGCTCTTTGTTTCATTTATAGAAGGAGTTTACGCTGTATTGTGGCATTTGTATTAACAGTTGCACCTATTTTCGTTTGTTTGTTATGCGATCTTACTGTATTTTTGTATGTACTGATTTTCTATACTTTGTTTTTCTTCAATTGTGTAAACTTTTTAGGTGTTGTCCGTGGTTGCATAACTAATCCTTGGGACCCTTTTTTAAGGCTTAGTTTATGTTGCACAGATATTATTTTGTTATATATATATATATATATATATATATATATATATATATATATATATATATATATATATATATATATATATATATATATATATATACACTTGTTCATTTGTACCTATCATGGGCAATATATGTGTCAGCACTGTGTGGAAATCTTTGCCTTCACGATTGTGTGGAAGATATTGTTCAGTTTTACTAAAGTCACTTGTGTTCGCCATTTTTTGCTCTCTCTCTCTCTCTCTCTCTCTCTCTCTCTCTCTCTCTCTCTCTCTTTTCCTGTTTTTTCTCATAATTTAATTTGTCTGGTTCCGCTAGGTAGCTTTAACAAATGTTAATTACAATTCTTTTATTCACTCACTGAGTAACTGTGATAGTATATTTTATTTAATATTTTGTGGATGTAATAATGTCTAGTTGTATGTATGAAACACGTATTTTATGTAGGTATAAATGGTAACACTCGTTGGTAGTAAATGCATGCCATAATAAATGAATGAATATATACAGTGTAGAATAGTTACTGTTGGTGCAAGTATTTAGTGACTGAGTTATGCGGCAATTGAAGTAGGTATGTGTACATAAGTTGTAATTATACAGCATGTGTTATATGTGTTTATGCAGAATTTGTCAGCCACTATGTTATCACTGTGTATTGTATAAATGAAGTATGTAACTCACTCATTTTTACCGTGGTGGGAATGGTGTTAATGATGGTGCAGGTGGTGATAGTGTTGTCCTTCACGGGTTGATTGACACGTGGTGTTGTCTCAGCAAATGAGCACAGCTGCGTCGATTTCCCTCTCTCTGGTAGCCGTGGTGAGTAAATGAGTAACCTAAGTGAGGAAGGATGAGTAACATGAGTGGTGAATGAGGGCTCTGGTATTTGCTGCCGTCGTCTTGACCTCTTCACTCCTGCATCAGTGTGGTGATGGAGACAGAGGTGGGGGGCGGTTGGAGAGAAGGGTGGGTTCAGGTGGTTGTGTCATTTCTCATTCTTCATTTGTTTGTTTTGTTTTTCTTTCTCGATGTATTCTTGGGCCTTTCTTCTTGTGATTTACTCATTCTGGGATGAAGACTGCTGCTACTTGTAGGTGCGTGTAGAAGATTACAGAGATGTCTCGTAGACTTGTTACTTGTAGTTAATCGTGGAGCTTGTTTCTCCTCACTCGTAACTCATTCTTCTTACCATGTACTCGATTGTGGTTACTTGATCGTAGAATTATAGTTTCTTGATAATGTAGAATCAGCTGTAGAACTGAAGCTGATCTTAGTTACCCTCTCGCCTACTTTTGCAGAAGTTCACTGTGGATTCGTAGATGAGGTTCGTACTTTCGCTGCCACCATATCTTGTAGTATCTTCATAGCTGCTTGTAGTGAGTTTTGTAGATAAGTTATGCATATATTATACTCATGGAAGAAAAGTAGTTATACGTGAGTGGGTTTTTAAGTAGATAATCTTAGTTCCCTCTGTCATGCAGTGACAGGAGAGGTAAATATGAGTATGAGACTATGTATAATTTTATTGTCTTGAAAAGATTAACTAAAGTCTCTCACACATGAGTGAAGTATAGAGTCCCGCTGTTACCTCCCAGATTGTCTCACTCTATCTCTCTGACAACCTCTCGCCCTTGTAGTTAACCTCCCTTTCTTTCTCTAATTCCTCCTTTCTTGTCTAGGAGGGCTTGTGTCACGTGTACTATCCATGTGTGAAGTTTCTCGAAGCCTGTGTGTCTGTGTATATGTAACGTTTTCGGTTCACATCTTGCATTCCTTTACTTAAATCTTGCAGACATATTTCCTTTCCCACATCTAGCTTGACTATCATGTTTCTGGTGCACATCTGGCATTCCTTTACTTAAATCTTGCAGACATATTTCCTTTCCCACACTTAGCTTGTCTGGTGTTCCTATATATTATGATTTGCATTACAATATGGAGTCCTGATACATATTCTTCTCATCTTTCTTTTGTAACACGGTCCCATCAGTGCCATGGTCACTATGGTCATAGTCCAGGATGAATGGTTCACTCTGATCTGGGTACATTAGCACTGGAGAGCTTACCATTGCATTCTTGATTTGGTGAAAGGCTTTTGAGTCACTGCAGTACACATAAACTTTTGCCCTTTTCCTAACAACTTGTCCAGAGGTGCAGCTATTATTACAATGTCCTTGACAAAATGCCAGTAGTGGGCACATAAACCCAGGAAGCTTTGTAGCTCCTTCACCTAAGATGGAACCAGCCTGTTTTTCACAGGTGCCACCTTTTCCAGGTCAGGGTAGAAGCTGCTCTTGCTTACAATGTGTCCCAGGTACTTCACTTCCTTTTGGAATAAGCAGCACTTGGGGTTCACATGAAAGTGTGTTGCTTGAATCCCGTTTAACACTTCTGGCAGCCTATCCAGTTCCTGGTCCAAAATCCGTCCAAACACAATCACATCATCAAGATAGATGAGAGCTGTCTGCCAGTGCAGAGCTTTCAGTACTCTGTCCATGAAGTGCTCAAAAGTAGCCGAGGCATTACACAGGCCAAATGGCTTCATTTTGAACTGCCATAAATTCTACCCATACGAAAAGCCTGTTCTCTCCTTGTCATTTTCTGTGACATTGACCTGATGACATCCAGCTTTCATGTCTAGAGTAGAGAACCACTTTGCACCTGACAGAGCATCCTGTGTGTCATCAATTCTTGGCAAGGGGTATGCATCCTTCACAGCCACTTCATTTAGGGCTCGATAATCCACACAGTACCTCACTGACCCTTCCTTCTTCCTTACCAGAACAACTTCTGAAACCCAAGGACTGATGGACTCCTCTGTGACTGCTTGACTTTGAAGATTCTCCAACTCCATCTCCATTCCTTGCGGCTGAGATGTCACCATCCTCTGAGCAGGCTGTTTAACCCTAGAACACAAACGTCCTGTGTTATTCCACTTAACGCAAACGTCGAGTGTGACAGACCCATTTTTGGAGAAATCAAAAACCACACTTATAATTAAAATTTCATAAATCCAAAAATACACACAGAAAATATACCCTTTCTACTTTATTTTCATCACCCAAATACCATAATCAAAAGAAGAGTTAACACTTCTGGGGTGACTTAAAGAAAAAATATGAAAAATGGCAAAAATTATGACATGTTCAAAGATTACTAAATGATAAGATTGTTAAATGAAAGCTAAGGACTTGTCCTCATGCTCACACTCTCACAGGTCCCTGGACCATCAGCTGGGGCAGGCACAGTCCTCTGGCACAAAAGCTTATTGCAATGGAGATTGACGAAATAGGGGTATTTTTTTAAGAGTAAAAAAACAATGTACATGCAATAATAATTTATGTTATTGTTATGTACCCCTGTAAATGCACACTACATTATTTTTTTCCTCCCTAAGGCTGTACCCTTGATTTCCAACCCATTTAAAAAAAAAAAATACTGACTACTCTCCAAAGCATCATTACTTAGTTTTTTTTCAGTCATAAATGGACATCCATGGAATGAACAATATTTTTTATTGATTACACCTGTAAATGCACAATAAATGATGTTTATTCCTCCCTAAGGCTATACTCCTTGATTTCCAATCCGATTTTTTTTTTTTTAATACTGACTCCTTTCCAAAGCATCATTACTTTTTTTTTTTCGGAATCATAAATGGACATCCATGGAATGAATAATATTTTTTTATGATTATTTACACCTGTAAATGCACAATAAATGATGTTTATTCCTCCATAAGGCTATACCTCTGGAAAAGACACCTGCAAAGAAAAAAACATTAGTTCATCACCCTCACCACTCACAAAGGTCTTCAGTCACACTTATCATGGCTAGACTTCGTAATTTCACAATAACAGTCACTCTTGAAAGCAATATTCACTAAAATCACATAAACACACACACACACACACACACACATATATATATATATATATATATATATATATATGGATACAAACGTTGGGTCTGTGATACCAAAAATAGTCCTGTCGGAAAAACATGTGGAGAGAGCGGACCAACATGACCTTCCCCTACAAGAGCAACACAAGGGAGGAAGGTACTGGAGTGGGCAGACGTCCTGCGCCCATACCCACTGAGTGATCACATGATCAACATGGGGGTTGGTGTCTCAGACTCGACATTTGCGTTCTAGGGTTAATAGGGTGGTGAATCCCAGTGTCGATACAATGCTCTACCAGACCTGTGCATGTCAGTCCTAAATCTCCGGTGCTAAAGACATCAGCAGACTTCACTAGCAGTTGTCTAAACTGCAACACTTGTGAGTCATCTAGACGCTGGCAACTCCTGGAAAACAATTCTTGTAAGTAGTCTAGTAGATTCCCATTTCTTTGACTACGCTTCTTTTACAGGCCTTCCATTGATGCCACTCAGGGTCCACTTCCTGGCACAGTCCCACAATTTCTCCCTTGTTAGTCTTTAGTGTCTCACAGGAAAAATAGGTCACTGCAACTGGCACTTCACTTGCACCTGTTTCCACCAAAGTCGTCCCCATCACCATTCCAGCCTTCTTGTTGCACCATCCATCGGGCCTCATCACCTCAAGACAGCCATCAAAAGAACCACTCACCTTACATTAGAACACTAGTTCTAATCTTGAGGAAATCACTGTAGTGCACAGTGCCCTCTCCTCACCACCAGGACTGATATGTCTCACTGTCATGATAGGAACCGATTTTCCTCAGGCTTTGAGCTTCATGGAGCAGAAGTTCAGCTCACATCTTATGGACATCAGATGGTCCAGACCAAGAAAGCAAGAATCCTCCATGTTGGCCATGTGTAGATAGATGCATAGTCTCTTTCCTTGCCACTTCAATCCGAATATCCATGGATCCCCTCAGTTCTGCACAGTGCCCGGTTATGCCACACAATTATTCTGATTACTCAGGCAGATAGAGAGGACGTAAGACATCAGGCCCCACAAAAGTCTGCTCTGAGGCTGAATCAATCACCAGGGAACACCTCTTGACGTCTATTCTTCTGTCTACTCACACACTGTCAAAGTTCTCTTGCATTTTCTCAATGGTGGCGCTTTTTATGACAAACCGGCTGGTTGTTGCTCCTTAACATCAACCTTTACTAATTTTTTGCTTCTTCTGCAACCTTTTGTTTTTCCTTTTTCTTCTTTGGATAATCAGAACTGAAGTGTCCCACCTCACCACATGCCCATCAGTCTTTTGTTACAATCGCAGATTTCTTTGCAGTGTTCTCTTCATGCTCCTTCTTCCATTTGTAACAATCCTCCTTCTTGTGTCTTGGCTTCTCGCAGAACTAGCAACCTCCTCTTATCTCTGATCCTTCTTCTACTTGTAACAGTCCTCTTTCTTGTGTCCTGGTGTCTCACAATTCCAGTAACCCCCTTCAAATTTGTCCACTTCACGTACCTGCCGCTTTCTTGCCTTGAATCTAGCACTACGTCCTGCCAACAAACTGGATAAACTGGACCTTACATAGGACACAAATTCTCGATGCCTGGCTATTGCTTTTTGCATGCTTCTTGGTGGTATCTTCATCATCTGCACTTTCAATTCTTTACCGTGAAGAGCATCAATGAAATAGTACCTCATAAAAATAGCCAACAGGTTAGGTGCTGCTCTAAGGTACACCTTGTGTGCCATACTCCTCAGGTCATGAGCAAGCTGCCGAAGGGATTCGGCTCGAGCCCGTACAAGGGTATGTAATCTTTCTCTGTAAGCCTCAGTCTGGTATATGGTTCTGTATCTGTGCTCCAGCACTTCTACTAGGGATTGATAACTGTCCCTCTCCTCCGCTGACTTCTAGCGGCACCTTTGAGGCTAGTAGCAAGCTGCACTGTCCTCTGCCTATCATCCCAACCATTCTGATCAGCAAGTAACTCAAACTGCACACAGTTAGCATCCTTAGATAATTTCCCATCAGTTTCCTAAGATTTCTCAATAATTAAGTCCAGGACTCAAAACTCCTACTTTCTCATTATTCGTCCCTGTAATGCTACCTTTAGATGCTTGGGATTCGTCAAGATTCAACAGACACTGTCCATTTTTTTTAATATGCTCCCTGTACAATATCCTGAGGCTCAGCAGTGGAAGATTTCTCTACAGTCTTTGTTCTCTCACTAATTATCTTCAGCTGGTCACCTACATGCTGCCTGCACTCCATCACGTTATTGCTTACCGCACACTTCTGCTGCTGTAACTCAGTGTATACTTCCTCCTTCAGCTGTTGCTGTTCTTCCTTCACTTCCCCCATGAAAACATCTAGCTGTCCTTGCATCCTCAATTGTAACTCCTTCTGTTGCTCGTGTAATCCCTCTTGAAGCCGTTCATGTCATTCTTTCTGATCTTTACTTTGTGCCTGTAATTATCCCCTGAGTTCTTTCTTGAGCCGTTTCTGTCCTTCATTTTGTGCTTGTAGATGTTCACTGAGTTCTTTCTGTCCTTCACTTTGTGCTTGCAATTGATTCATGACTGCAGCCAGAGACGCCTCCTCCAGCCTAACCTGACTTCTTGTCTGTACACTTTCCAGCTCTGTGTCGAGGATCTGACTCACTGCAGCACTTTTGTATCCCAACTCCTTATATCACTTGTTTTGTTCTCATCCCACACTGCCATAGGCTCCAACCGCAGTAGTTCAGTTTGGGAAGGACATCATCCAGTGAATTATTCTTTGTGGGTTCAGTCTTTCAGTGTACACAAGATCAACTCAGGGATCATTATAACACAATCTTCCTGCGTGCATAGTAATTATTTTCCAAATAATTACAATGCCTGCTTAACAAATTTTACAAGTGCCAGAGCTACACTAAATTCACAAGGCCACAAGTAACACTGACTTTTCTATTCCTTTTAGAACCTTCCGTGCTACTCGAATGTTTTAGGACGTACTCCCAGCAGCAAAAGTTTTCTGTGTCAGAGACATCCAAAATATTCCAGAGCTTTCTCACATTACGTAGTGCTAAATGCTTTAGCATACAAACTGAAATTAAATCTTAATATTACATAATTCATTAAACAGCCACCCAAGTCAAACATTATAGAGAAAAAGAAAAATTAATGCACAGTTACAAAATACCTCCGTTCACACGAGTGAGCTGTCTGGCAACTCTGACTAGCAACTGAAAATGCGAGATTCATCTGGAATTTTCCAGTATTCCTGCTTCTTAACAATACTTTCCTCTTGTGTTTCTGGGAATCAAATAGGCTACTCAACTGTTCACAAAAACACGAGGAATATGTTTAATCTGTTCTTCTGTTGAGGAAAATTACGGTCTACAGTAGGTACGTTAATTGCTATAAATCAGAAAGAAGTACTTGCAATTTTTAATTTTCACATCTTTAAGTCGATGGCAACACTCAAATCCCAAGCGCAGGAAGCCATGGACACAACCCTCTCTCTCTCTCTCCTTGTTAGGTTATTTTTAATTATTTTTCATGTTTATTGCTTTTTTTATAGCACATCCATGTGCTCATCGTTGTCTCGAGCTAGATGTTTAGTTCTCTCTCTCTCTCTCTCTCTCTCTCTCTCTCTCTCTCTCTCTCTCTCTCTCCTTATTATGTTATTTCTAATAATTTTTCTTGTTTATTGCTTTTTTTATAGCACGTTCATATGCTCATCGTTGTCTCACGCTAGATGTTTACTTCCCTTTTTTTTGCCCCCCCCCCCTCTCTCTCTCTCTCTCTCTGAGAAGAGTTTGAGTGTACGGCAAGAAGATTAAAGAAATAAAAAAAAAGGAAGAATTATCCCCAGGGTGTAGGAAACAAAGGGAATCAGATTATCACCACAGCAAAGGAAGGTCGGGTAGGATAATGGACAGCAGGTCAAATAACAGAGAAACAATTTTTATTCAACTTGACAGAAAGCATTACAAAATAAGAGTAGGCTAGATATAAGATGGTAATAATAGTCTTTCCACTACTGTAGTTATTTTAAATCTATATTATCATCAACAGTGTTCATATTCGCTATTACTTCTTCATTTATGAGGAGGTTAAGCAAGGAGGGCTTTTGTGTTGAGAACAATCCCTAAGTGATGATGATCAGAAGCTATGGTCGCTGTTCGATCCTATTACTCAAACAGTATCGTCTAATTTGAACCAACTCAAGTGGAAAAACCGGTCAACCATGAATGAAGAGAATCTATTCTGAGAACAAAAAGTAGAAGGACAAGGTCGCAGGGCAATGTTGACTCAAACAGTTTTGATCCGATCGGGTCCAAACGTAGTGTAAAGATAAAGAGTTAGGTATAAGTAGAGTAAATCAGTTTTGAGAATAATCCGTCAACCGTGACTGTCAATGGACAAAATCAGATTTATGGCTAATAGACAATTGCTGACTTTGGGTGTTCCACTCTCTGAGTACTACCCGTCTTTACATCATTTACATTAAACTGATTTGGTTTCTACTTATTACTGTAGTTTCTGCTATATTTTCCTTGTTTTTTAATATATATTTTCCTTCCCCTCTATGACTTTTCCTGATTTTTTCACGTTTTCCTTTTCTTTCTCTCCCTTTCAGCATTTGTTTTCAATCGCCCACCATACTTTCCTTGCCTTTCCCCTTCTTTTCCTAACTTTTTACATATTCTCTTCCTTTTCATCTACTCTCATTACCCTCCGTTTATTTTGCATGACTTCCATGGATTTAAGAGTTTTCTGTATATTTGTCTTACTAGAGCTTCATTATTTCTCATTGACTTCCTATTATATTTTCATCTGTTGTCACTTACTACTCTCGTGAACGAAGGACGAGGGAGGTTCTAAGTTAGATCCGGTATGTCTGTTTTTCTGCCTGTCTGTTAACAAAATTATGAAAAACGATTTTGGATGGAAATGAACTAAAATTGGTATGATGATTTTGAAGCTTTAGAGGAACGTGTGATTAATATCTTGGTCGAGAAATATAATAGGTCAATGGACAAAGGCACCTCAAAAAAGTCTGATTCGATTTTGAGCAGATTTAGAGGAATGGCTGATGGATAGAAATGGTGAGGTGATTTAATTTCATGCAATCGGTCCATGCTAAAGATCGTAAGGCATGGTGAAATGTTGGGTCTTGTAACTCAGACAGATCTGATTCAGTTTCGATCAAACTTATTCGAAAGGTTCAAGGTTTAGAAAGTGTAATTTTAATCTATTTTTAGAACAGCAGGTCAAAAGACAAGGTCACAGAGCAAGGTCAACTTCCACACGTTTGATTCAGCACCATCAAACTTGGTGGATGAGATTATGGTCATGAAAGAATGAACTTAGTTTATTTTGAGATCAAACACAATCAAACGTGAAGGGCACAGGGCAGATTCCAATATTCGACCTCAGTAACTTTTGATATGAACAGTGGCTCCCTGTTATATCCGAAAAAGCCACTGATCATTTTCGAAGTATGGTGTCGAATCACGTTATAAACAGTAGAGCAAGAGCAAGGAAGTTGTTTTAATTATCACATGTACATATTTATTCTCCAACAAATTTTGACTATCATACTACACAGCTATAGGTAACCACCGACAATGTGGACAGGTCTTTGAACCGATTGTATGACGCGGGTGTTGCGCTCTCTAAGTGTTTCTTGTTTTCCTTATTTTCCATGCGTATTCCTTGCTTTTTATATGCATCCTATTCATTTGCATTTATTTCCCTTACTTTTCTTTAATTCTACATGGTTTTCTTGTTTTTAGTGGTTCCTCTTCCTTTCTTCTCTAACATTCTCCTGAACCTTTTCTTTTCCCTTACTTTATGTTAGTACTGTTGACTTTTAAGATTCTTCCTCCCCCCCTCCTCTCTCTCTCTCTCTCTCTCTCTCTCTCTCTCTCTCTCTCTCTCTATATCAATCCATTTTCTCTCCGTCTCTTCATCTCTACCTCCCTAACATGTATCTTCCTTCCTGCCTACCCGTTAACCCTCCTTGTTTCCCGGCCTACTTTCTCTGCCGTTCATCTTCTTCGTTACTTCATGCCTGCCTTCCACAACACTGCCTCCTTACTTAACTCTTTAACACCTGCTTCCCTCCTATTCTCTCTTCCTGATATATCTGTAAATTGTCTCCTTCCTGTCTGTCTCTCTGCTTACCCCCAGTACCCAAGGCTTCGCTGCTGTTTCCCTGCTTCTCCCTCGTTACTTCCCGCCTCCCTGTATCCTTGCCCCACAACCTCCCTCATTATAATGTATCCATCCTTGCCTACGTTTTGCTTCCCTGCTTTTCTGTCTGCTTTTTTGTCTTGTCTGCCTATCCCTTACCTCCCTGCATTCCTACGTGCAGTAGTATATAGCCTACACTTGCTTCTCTGCGTCTCTACCTTCCAGCCTTCTTCTTCCAACCTTCCCTGTCCTTCCTAATTCTGAAACTCCTGGCCGTTTCTCTATTTCCCTGTTTACTTCTATTCCCACCCAACCAGCTTTTGTGCCTTTCATCCTACCTTTCAGGGCTCCTGTCTTCCTCCCTGCCTCGTTGCTTACGTATCCCTCTTCCCCTGCCTTTCTCCTTGCCTCCTTGCCTACAGCCCTGCCCCCTTCAATTCCCCACTCCTTACCTCCCTGCCTACCTCCTTTCCTGCACGTTGCCTTCCTACCTGTTTCCTAGCCTACATTCCTGCCACCCCGCCTACCTGCTTGCATGCCTTCCTGACCCTTAACTCTCTCCCTCCTTGCCGACATACCTCTCTGCCTACTGCATCAGCCGGCCAACAAGTCCTGAGGGAGCGCCAGTCACCCTAACTTAACATAACAGGTTTGCATATTAAGAGGGGAAAGGAGAGACTGGGGGCGGGTAGGGAGGCCGAGGGAAGGGAAGCTCGATATGTGAAACGGAGAGAAGGGACCCTCGGAAGGAATAAGGGAGGCAGGTTGGGTGGGGAGAGGGAAGGTGAGGTAAGGACAGAGAGAGAGAGAGAGAGAGAGAGAGAGAGAGAGACCGAAAGAAGGTAGGAAAGACGTAGGGAGTGAGAGAAAGAGTGACAGGGAGATAGGCATATATTCTCAGAAGGACAAACAAGGGGCGGAGTGGAGCAGGAGGCAGAAAGGAAGGCATACACCGAGTCAGGGTGGGAGGGCACAAGATATGAGGAGAGAAGGCAAGTGAAGAGAAATGGGAGATGGAAGGACTCTGATATAAAAAGGGGGCACGGAGACAGAGAGGCAGGCAAGAGGCAAGGGAACGAAGGCAGAAGTTATAAAATGAGGATAATGGAGGTGGGGATGGAGGTAGAGAGGTAGGCAGGGAGAAGGTCTGTAGTGAGGTAGGTAAGGAGGAACAGGGGGAGACAGGATGAGAGACGCAAGCTATGAATTAAAGGAAAGATAGGTAGGGAAGGAGAGTGTGAGGGACGAAGGAAGGGAAAGAAAAAGGAAGACACGGAAAGAGGTGGTAGTTACGATGATGTGGTGGAAGAGAAGGGAAGTACAGAGGCTCCAACTGCCCGCCCTATAGGAAAAACCGAGAGACAGAAGAGAGAAAGAGTAAAGGAAGACAGAGAGAAATGTGGAGAAAAAGAAGTGGGAAAGATGTTAAAGGCAGAATGAAAAAATTGTAATAAATGTAAATGAGAGCGAGAGAGAGAGAGAGAGAGAGAGAAAGAGAGAGAGAGAGAGAGAGAGAGAGAGGTAAATACATGCATGCAAAAAAGAATAAGTAAAATCTGTTTGTTCTGTAACACGTTTCACTCTAATCTTGCTGCCAGTAGAAGACCTTATTTAGAGATGTATCTTGGTGAAAGGATTATGAACAAGTCCACAAACCTCTTATTGTAACACAGAGATGTATAGAACTGATTACGGGCGTGCTAATGCAACAGTAATTAACCAAAGACAGGCGATATTGAGCTGAAAAGGATAGAGAAGAACCAAAAATGATCAAGAAGATAAGGCGATAATCAATTGATGAAGGACATAGATAAATAAAGCAAGAATGAAAGAGAGACCAGCACAGAGAAAGCAATGACACAAGAAACTAAGCAAGTGAAGAAAGGTAAATATGGGAGAGACTAAGAGAAAGAGTAAACAACCAGGGGGGGGGGGGGAAGACAGACAAGTACACAGACAAAAACACAAGAAAGGGAGGGAGGGAGAAAGACAGGAGTGAGAACAGAGGGAATGAGGAGGAGGATGACATGAGCTAAAATCTAAAGAGATTAGAAGAGAGAGCAGAAGATTAGTAGAAAAGGTCGACGAGAGAGATGCAAGTAAAAAGCAATAAAAGAGGAAAAGAAGGAAGAATATGGAGGTACTGTAAATGACAACAGAAGGAGGAGGAAGAGAAGACACAGCTGTGAGAGCCAAATGGGTAAAACGTGTGTGTGTGTGTGTGTGTGTGTATGTGTGTGTGTATGTGTGTGTGTGTGTGTGTGTGTGTGTGTGTGTGTGTGTGTGTGTGTGAGAGAGAGAGAGAGAGAGAGAGAGAGAGAGAGAGAGAGAGAGAGAGGCAAATACATGAATGCAAAAATGAATAAGTTAAACCAGTCGGTTCATTAACTCGTTTCACTCTAGCCTTGCTGCCACCAGACGACTTTATTTCGAGATGTATCTTGGTGAAAGGATTATGAACAAGTTCAATAACCCCTTATTGTAACACAGAGATATATACAGTAAAACTGAAGATGGCCGTGCAAATAGCAACAATATTTAACTAAAGAGAGGCGATATTGAACTGAAAAAGATAGGGAAGAAGAACCAAAAATGACCAAGATAATAAGGCGATAAAGCAATGGATGAAGGAGATAGATAAATAAAGCAAGGATGAAAGAGAGGCCAAAACAAAGAAAGCAATAACACGAGAAAACAAAGCAAAGGTAGAAAGGTAAATATGAAAGGGACAAAGAGAAAAAGTAAACAACTAGGAGGGAAAGACAGACAAAAACACAAGGAAGGAAGGGAGGGAGAAAGACAGGAGTGAGAACAGACGGAAGAATGAGGACGATGACAGGAGTTAAAATATAAAGAGATAAGAAGGGAGAGCAGAAGATTAGAAGAAAAGTGAGACAAGGAATGTTCAAGTAAAAAAACAATAAGAGAGGAAAAGAAGGAAGAATACAGAGGTAAATGCCAACAGAAGGAGGAGGAAAAGGAGAAGACGCAGCTGTGAGAGCCAAATGTGTAAAACATGAGAGAGAGAGAGAGAGAGAGAGAGAGAGAGAGAGAGAGAGAGAGAGACAGTTGACAAGGAAGGAAAAAGGGAGATAATAAGAAGGAAGATTATGAGAGGGTGAAGAAGGAAACTGGAGAGAGATGGAAAGAGAAATGAGGACTAACCAGTAAACTGAGTTTTGTGAGCGCGTGACGAGCGAGAGAGCGTTTGTATCTACCCCTAACGTCATTCAACATTTCTAGTGCGGTAGTTGAACAGTAGCAGAGGAATAACTGAGCTAAAATATTACTTTCTCATGTATTCTCCCTTTCTCATGTTTTATCTTTGGATGTTCATATAGTGAGGCGCTGTAACATTTACCACGTGCGCAATGTTCATTTCTCTGTTCCCGACATGCCTTGTCAACGAACTGCATCGGTAAATGCTTGGCTATTGATCGAGTGATGAAAACTCAGAAATGAGGCGATTATCCTTTCTGATTTCACCCCCTTAAAACTAGGGAGGGAAAAACGATCATGTAAAATTATGAGCTTATTATCCGATGTTTAATTGCCTGAATTCATGCATGAAAACAGTGTTACAACAGGAAAACTTTTAAAATTCAATTTCATAGCGAAGCATGTCAACTGAAGCCCTCGGTACATTTCACTGGAAAGCTGAGATTCCAAGGGGTTTCTTTGAATTCATGAGTAAATATACAGCTGAAAAAAAATTTTACTGAATGTGTCTACTACCTGCTGAAAGAATAATTATCTTCTCTATCTCACATAGTAGAAAAGTCATTAGCCTCTGAAAACCATCGCGGTCGGGTCGTGTTGTGTTAGGCCGGACCGGGTCGCTTTGGGCCGCTCATTTCTCAGCTAACGTAAACATCGCTTCTCTCGCTGCGCTCGCTCGCTCGTAATAAACAACAATCCTAAGAAGAGGGAGGTTAGACCAAACACACACACACACACACACACACACACACACACACACACATATATATATATATATATATATATATATATATATATATATATATATATATATATATATTGTTACAAAGCCTATGATTTCATCATCCTTTGTGTAATTTTAACGCACAGTATGCTGCATGTTTGATCACGAGCATATTCTGCCTCAGTCCCCCCCTTCTACTGTTATAGTAGAGTAAGTCGTTCTTTCTGTTGTTCAGAGCGGGATTGTCAACTCTTTGTCCCCATGGCTTCATTTGCGCGTCCTTCTTACAAGTTGTTTCAAGCTCTGCTGGCCCCTATATAATGAGCTCAGTCTCTACATTATTGCCACTTAGATCTACTCCTCATTTTGTTCACATCTCTGTCCTCCCCTGTACAGTTATTATTATTGTGAGTGTTCAGAAAGTCTCCAACCATCTAGCAGCTGTGTAATTTGAGTATAAGTGTTATTGCATTTTGTTCTTGTACTGTATAGCATAAGTTGTTAATTCGTAGGCCTAGTGATATTTTGTGATTCATATGAGTGGATGTTAGCCATCATTAATAATAGTTTGTATCTGTAATAATTTATCTTGCATTAACTGAGCATTACCCAGTGTATTTTCATTTTATCAGGGCTGACTTAGGTAAATTTACTCTTGCTAATTTCGTGTTAATAGAGGCTATTGCAGTTAACCATATATTTAACCTGTTTTTTGCCATTACATTATCCTTATGAGTCCTGAATGTTTTGTTGTTAGTTTGAGCATTAAACCTTAACTTGTAATTTTACCTATCTCTTTTGTTTTGAACCTGGAACTTTATGGGACAGTAGTGATTTTTAGTATTCTCACTTAAAGTGTACATTATCTTTCTCTGTTCCGAAACATAAATTTGGCGACCTCGCCAGGATATTCAGGATATTATCATAAGGATATTGCTTGATATTTTGTGACTGTTACTTATTCATGATGTCTACTATTACTACACTTGATGAAGCCAAAGATTTTTTGTCAAATGTGCAAACAGTGTGTGATGTAGAAAACAGAACAAAGAATGAACTTAAGCTTGTTGCTCAACAATTGGGAATTGCTGTTCTCTCTCATCATTCTAAAGATCAAATTGTTGACATGATTAATGAAAGCTTGTTTAATGTAACTCCTCCAAATGAGCAAATGCAGATTGAATTAGCTAAGTTACAGCTAGCCCTGCAGGAGGCTCAGGCTAAGGAGGAGGAGTCTCGTGTTAAGGAGGCTGAATTTCAAGCACGTGCTAAGGAGGCTGAGTCTCAGGCTCGTATTCAGGAGGCACAGATACAGGCACAAATTGAACTTGCCAGGATTCAGGCAGACCATGAGTATCGCATGAAACAAGGTGGAACTGGATCATCTAGCTCTGATGATTTTGATGTGGCTAAAAATGTTAAACTTGTCCCTCCTTTTAATGAATCTGATTTAAC
This sequence comes from Coenobita brevimanus, assembly GCF_032717465.1. Taxonomy (NCBI): domain Eukaryota; kingdom Metazoa; phylum Arthropoda; class Malacostraca; order Decapoda; family Coenobitidae; genus Coenobita; species Coenobita brevimanus. The sequence continues at coordinate 6,619,923 of NC_136957.1, read as the reverse complement.
AAAGTATTTTCAGTTCTTTGAGAGGGTAGCTACAGGTTTTAATTGGCCCAAAAAGTATTGGCCAGTACTCCTTCAAACTGTTCTCACCGGTAAAGCTCAAGTAACTTATGCATCTTTGCCTCAGGATCAATCTGATAATTATGATGTAGTTAAGAGCTTGATTCTTAAGGCCTATGAGCTTGTTCCTGAAGCTTATAGAGTAAAATTTAGGACAACTTATAAGCAAGATAAGCAATCCCATGTTGAGTATGCAAAAATCAAAGAAGATCTGTTAGAGCAGTGGTTAAATTCTAAGAATGTGGATTCTGATTTTGGTGAATTTAAGCAGATGATTTTACTGGAGGATTTCAAGAGGTGTATTAGTAAAGATGTAAGCCTATATCTTGATGAGAAAAGAATAGATAATTTGTCTGATGCTGCAGTTTTAGCTGATGAATATGTTCTCACTCACAAGAGATATTCTAGAGAAAAAAGGAAAGCTGAGAGTAAGTACGTTGCCTCTACTCAGAGTACAGGTAACAGGAAAGAGAATAAAGATGATGTTTCTCAGGAAGTAAATACCAGCTTCACCTCTAGATTTCAGAAAAGTAAATGTACTTATTGTAGTAAGCTTGGTCATACTACGGAGAAATGTTTCAGGAGACAGCGTGATGTGAACAAAAAGAAGTCTTTAAATATTCAGTCAATTGGTCTAGTGTCCACTCTTGAGAGTTCCCAGAATTCTTTAACTGAGTTAACTGAACCTGCTTTGAGGGGTAACTTAAATTCTCATGATGGAGCTCCTCTTTGAGCAGTAACGTGGGTGACACTCTCAAGAGTTCATGTGCTAATTTCCTGTCTGATGGTTTTGTCAGTCCTCTGGACAGTAATGACAGGAAATCAGTTAAAATATATCGTGATACAGGTGCTTGCCAATCCCTTATGCTGACCAGTGTTCTAGGCTCTAATGTTAATTCCTCTGATGAAACTGTAATCTTACAAGGTGTAGGGAATAATTACTTCTCTGTCCCTCTGTGCAGAGTGAATTTAGAGTCTGGTTTTGCTAATGGTTCCGTTATGGTTGGGTTGGTTGAGACACTCCCAATGTCAGGTGTAACTTTCTTACTTGGAAATGATATTGGTGGAAGTCAAGTGTGTCCAGCTCCTCAGTTGTCTAGTGAGCCAGTGGCTGCGTCCCAGGATTGTGATGTCCCTGATGTGTTCCCTGCATGTGCTGTCACTAGAGCTAAGTCTAAAGTTACTGGTGATTTAGAGGATAATGATGATGATGATGTTATCCTAGCTGACACTTTTCTTGCTAATTTGGACCACTCACCAGATGAGGCAGTACCCCATACTGTTGATAATTTGTCTCGTCAAGAGTTGGTTGAGTTGCAGGTTGCTGACCCTGAGTTGAAAGGTCTAGCTAACTCTGCTTACAGTGAAGAAGAGTCAGACGGTGCTTCTACTTGTTATTATATAAAGTCAGGAGTACTTATGAGGAAGTGGAGACCCCCAACAGCATCAGCCGACTGTGAATGGGAGGTTGTACATCAAGTTGTCATCCCTCGTGTTTGTAGGCAGGATATCATTAGAGTGGCTCATGATTCCAGTTTGGCAGGACACCTTGGAGTGAGGAAGACTGTGGCACGCATTTTGAAACACTTATACTGGCCAGGTATCTTCAGGGATGTTTCCTGGTATTGTAAGTCTTGTCACGCCTGTCAAGTTGTGGGGAAGTGTAATCAGACCGAAAAGGTTGCACCTCTAGTCCCCATGCCTCCTTTTGAGGCGCCATTCACCCGTGTGTTGGTGGATATTGTGGGCCCTCTTCCTAAGACTTCTTCAGGATTTTCTTATGTGTTGACCCTGATTGATATGGCTACTCGTTATCCTGAAGCCATTCCACTTAGAAATATCTCAGCAAAGAACGTGGTTAAGGAAATGCTAGGGTTCTTCACAAAGTTTGGTCTGCCCAAGGAGGTACAGTCAGACCGGGGAAGTAATTTCATGTCAAACGTTTTCAAGCAGTCTCTGAAAGAGTTGGGCATCACCCAGATCACGTCTTCAGCTTACCATCCCCAGACCCAAGGAGCGTTGGAGAGATATCATCAAACACTCAAATCGATGCTCAAGAAATACTGTTTGGAACATCAGAAAGACTGGGATAAAGGTCTTCCATTCGTTGTATTTGCCGCAAGAGAATCTCCAAATGAATCACTGGGCTTCTCACCTTTTGAACTACTGTTTGGCCATGAAGTAAGAGGACCCCTTAAGCTACTCAAGGAATGCTGGCTGTCGGAGGAAGATGACGTCAACCTGCTGGAGTATGTGATGAAGTTCAAAGAACGGCTGTCCACTGCTTTACAGCTGGCGAGAGAGAATTTAGGAGCTGCTCAGGAGAAGATGAAGACTTGGTATGATAAGAAGTCCAGGTTACGCCACTTTCAGCCAGGAGATCAGGTTTTGATTCTGCTACCGGTGCATGGGCAACCTCTTCAAGCCAAGTTTAGTGGTCCTTATTTCGTGGAGAAGAAATTCAGTGATGTCAACTATGTCATCGCCACACCAGATCGTAGAAAGAGCAAGCAACTATGTCACATCAACATGCTAAAGTTATATCACAGGCGGGACAAAAATAATCCAGTCTGCACTGTAGCTGTTCCACCCGAGTCTGCAAGTGAAGCTCTCCCATGCAGTATGAGCCTGAGTGATAGTTTGGGGAAGAATCCAGATATCATGAATGATCTCCAGACTAATCTTTCTCATCTACCTCCTGAGGAAAGGCAGGAGTTTTCGGCATTACTGCAGGAGTACCCGCAAGTGTTCCGTGCTACTCCAGGAAGAACCACTGTGTTGATGCATGATGTCGATGTTGGAGACGCAAAGCCAATTAAATTGCCTCCTTACCGTGTGAACCCAGTGAAAGTTCCTCTCATCCAGAAGGAGCTTGGCTACCTGTTGGACCACAAGATGATTGAGCCATGTCAGAGCGAGTGGAGTTCTCCTGTCACTCTAGTCCCTAAGCCAGGGGGGTCACAGCGGCTTTGCATTGACTACAGACGTGTTAATCAGATAACTAAAACAGACACTTACCCTCTCCCTCGTGTGGAAGATTGCATAGACAAGATCGGAAAGGCTAGTACATAAGTAAGTTTGATTTGTTAAAGGGATACTGGCAAGTACCTATGACTGAACGTGCTTGGGAGATCTCATGTTTTGTAACACTAGGAAAGACTTTTGCATGTTCCGTAATGCCATATGGTATGAAGAATGCACCAGCCACATTTCAGAAGCTCATGAATGTTGTAACAGAGGGTTTGGCAGGGTGTGTTGTTTATATTGATGATGTATTAATCTTCAGTGACAACTGGAAAGATCACCTATGCCATGTCAGTAAATTTCTTGAGCGTTTGGTTCAGGCTAATCTTGTAGGTAATTTATCAAAGTGTGAGTTTGGTCAAGCTAAGGTTCAGTACCTTGGGTATGTAATTGGTGATGGACATGTCGCACCACCAGGAGCTAAGGTTCAGGTTATAAATGATCTTCCCAGACCTAAAAGTAGGAAAGAGCTACAAAGATTTTTGGGAATGGTAGGTTATTACCGGAGATTTGTTCTTAACTTTTCTATTCTTGTATCACCACTTACAGACCTACTGAAAAAGGGAGTTAAATTTGTCTGGACCGATAACTGTGAATCCTCTTTCAACAAACTTAAAGCTATTCTATTAAGTCAGCCAGTGCTCGCTACTCCAAATTTTGCTAAGCCTTTTAAGATGGCTGTTGATGCAAGTGATACAGGAGCTGGGGCTGTTTTGCTGCAAGAGGATGATCAGGGTATTGAACACCCTGTATCTTATTACAGTAAGAAGTTCACTCCACCTCAAAATGACTACTCAACTATTGAGAAAGAGCTTTTGGCCTTGATTTTGGGTTTACAGCATTTTTCATTTTATTTGTGTTCTGGTTTTGACCCCATAGTCATTTATACCGATCATAACCCACTGAAATTCCTTAGTAAGTTTTAAAGATAAAAATCAGAGATTGACAAGATGGAGTCTACTTCTTCAGGAGTATTCATTAGACATACAACATGTCAAGGGGAAAGAAAATGTTATTGCAGATTGCTTATCTAGACTTTAGACAGATTGTTTTAGAGTAATAAGAAATTTCCCTTGTAAATTTCTTTTTCTTTGTGGGGAGGTGTTACATAGCCTATGATTTCATCATCCTTTGTGTAATTTTAACGCACAGTATGCTGCATGTTTGATCACGAGCATGTTCTGCCTCAGTCCCCCCCTTCTACCGATATAGTAGAGTAAGTCGTTCTTTCTGTTGTTCAGAGCGGGATTGTCAACTCTTTGTCCCCATGGCTTCATTTGCGCGTCCTTCTTACAAGTTGTATCAAGCTCTGCTGGCCCCTATATAATGAGCTCAGTCTCTACATTATTGCCACTTAGATCTACTCCTCATTTTGTTCACATCTCTGTCCTCCCCTGTACAGTTATTATTATTGTGAGTGTTCAGGAAGTCTCCAACCATCTAGCAGCTGTGTAATTTGAGTATAAGTGTTATTGCATTTTGTTCTTGTACTGTATAGCATAAGTTGTTAATTCGTAGGCCTAGTGATATTTTGTGATTCATGTGAGTGGATGTTAGCCATCATTAATAATAGTTTGTATCTGTAATAATTTATCTTGCATTAACTGAGCATTACCCAGTGTATTTTCATTTTATCAGGGCTGACTTAGGTAAATTTACTCTTGCTAATTTCGTGTTAATAGAGGCTATTGCAGTTAACCATATATTTAACCTGTTTTTTGCCATTACATTATCCTTATGAGTCCTGAATGTTTTGTTGTTAGTTTGTGCATTAAACTTTAACTTGTAATTTTACCTAACTCTTTTGTTTTGAACCTGGAACTTTATGGGACAGTAGTGATTTTTAGTATTCTCACTTAAAGTGTACATTATCTTTCTCTGTTCCGTAACAATATATATATATAATATATATATATATATATATATATATATATATATATATATATATATATATATATATATATACACACACGCAAGCATGCAAGCATGCACTCACAAATGGATACAATCTCGGCAGTCTGACAGAGAGAAATATTAATTGACACCATTATATCCTGGGTTTCATGACCCGCTCTGACCATCCTGATGAAATAAGCGGACACTGATGTCAAAGGTATACAGAGTTGTCTTTCATGGTTCAAATTTTTTTTTGTTTGGGGTTTAGTTGTTGTTTTTTTGTCTCCAGGCGTATTATTTTCGCCGTGGATATCTACGGTTTGATGCCTAAACTCTTCACTACCATGACACCATTTCTATTTCTTTCTTGTCACCATAAGTGATTTCCCTGAGAACTGTACAAGTACAATCATTTGCTTGAGAGAAACTGGAATGTTTCTATGCTGACTACACTTTACACCCTCTTCTTTTATTATTATTATTAAGGCGACGACGCATAATGCTAGTGCCTTGGAATTCTTTATATCCTATTCTGGTTTCCACGGGGCGATGCAAACTCCCACTTACGCGGCACAACATATAAAAAGTAAAATATAGCCTACTAAGTAGTTTCGGTAGTTTTGACAAATCTATCTGCAGTTCCTTGCACATTTTGTAGCAGTCCACAGGCTTCCTGATACCAGTGGAGAGGACAGTTTCAGGCTACACTCGAAGTCACGTATGCATATGCAAGACTTGTTGAAGAGGACACCTTTGAGCTTCTTTGTTGTGGAAAAAGGATGTTTCTACTGCATGCTTTGCCTTCTGGTTTCATTGCAGATTTGGATTACATCACCAATAAATATCCCATACAGCATACCTGGATTTTCTTTGTAATGCTGCAAAAACCTAAGTAATCTCCGTACGCTGCAGTTTATGCTGATAGGTCAGCTGTCTCAGGACATATCTGTCACACACTATCAGTATCGAGGATATTCATTCACTACTGCGTAGGCGAAACAACGGATCATATATAGGATCTCAGCACCTAAAAACAGTAACACATCGATGTTCTTTACTGGCAACGTTAACTTGATTAATAAAACACTGGGTGCATGGAAATGATAGCTGCAGCGATCAAGCTTCATCAGACACACTTGTTTTTCCATGTCCAAACCTTACTAAGCATTCATTAGTATCTTACCATCTCATGCAGTTAAAACTGGCATTCAGTGATAACATTGTACCGTGATTTTCATCAAGTTTAAATCATTCTTGCTAGAGAAATCTTATCATGGCACATTGTTCAAGAATAATGCAATCAGAAAGGGAAGCTTCCATGATGACAGTCACCGCTTGAGCAAAAATGACAATACTGTGCTGGTGATGGAAATTCAGACCAATCAGATAACCAGGTTTTATTGTTCTCGATTGTACCAGTTGCCTTATTCATACCTACTGCCCTTGCTTATTTATTTTTCCTTCGATATGAGCTCACGAAATGCTCCTGTGACAGAGGCAAGATGTAACTCTGGATGCTAGCATTAATCAGTCTGAAAAAATCTTCGATTGTTGGCTTCAATATAACAAAAATTCGTTCTTAGCAGAAAAGGGTTAATCGAAATAGCTTTAGTTATTAGGAATAAAACAAGCAAGTTAGTGAAATCTATCATCCTCATTATTACGATGTTTTTTTTAATTTTTCCCCTATTCACTCTTGTCACCAGCAGGAGAATTTTTTCTTCTCAGTTAAGGTCTGTCGTAATGAAGACGTTAAACAACCTCATGAGACCAGTAAGTTGACCCCTGTAGTCTCTCACTCGCTCTCTCTCTCTCTCTCTCTCTCTCTCTCTCTCTCTCTCTCTCTCTCTCTCTCTCTCTCTCTCATATGAAAACTATAATAAAACACACACACACACACACACACACACACACACACACACACACACACACACACACACACACACACACACGAGAACTTCGTTGTAAAACACAATATGCTCACATGATAACATACTCACGCACAGGCGGGCAAACAATGCAAGCTCACACGTGAACACTCAGAAAAAGCTGAGAGAGAGAGAGAGAGAGAGAGAGAGAGAGAGAGGTAATCTTTTTTATGCACGGAAGAAGGAACCAAAGCCCAGGAGCCAGCAAACGTTCCTTCCAAGAAAAAGAAAAAAAGCCAAATTCAAGATCCGTTCATTGCGAGATGCCTGGATACACTGCGTTTGAAATACTGGAGATCATAGGAAGTAGGAAATACAGAGGGAGACAGTTCCAGAGTTGACCTGTTGCATACATGAAGAACTGGGAGAAAAGGTTAACCCTTGCATTAGAGAGTTGATCAGAAAAGGGATGAGAGTTTGTTGCTGGACGGGTGTTACGCGCCCACCACATAGGTGGAGGGATGCATGCAGACAGTTCAGAGGTGCAGTGACCATTGAAACAGTGATAAATAAGAGATAAAGATGCAACAGTGCGGCGATGAGACAGAGGTTGAAGGGAGCCAGTAAGAGGAGGAGATTTAATGAGAAGAAAAGTCTTTGACTCCACCCTACTGAGAACGGCTCTATATGGGGAGCCTCCCCACACCTGAGAGTTGTACTCTACACAGGGACGAATAAAACCCGTGCATAAGGTCAAAAACTGTGCAGGGGTAAAGAAGGTACGGAGCTGGATTAGTATACCTAATCTCTTGGAAGCAGATTTTACAAGAGATGTAATATGATCTTTCCAAGATAAGTCCCTAGTGAATGAAACCCCAAGCATGTTCAAGGATGATGCAGGATGACCTGGATATTATTAAACATTAGTGGGTGCTCCAGTAGAAGATTTTGTCAGGTTGATAGGTGTAAGAACTGAGTCTTCGATGCATTAATAGCAACAAGATTATTTTTACTCCAGTCAGAGATACCAGCCAAGTCAGACATTAGGTGTGCCGTAGCCTCATCCCTTGTTTGTTGAAGTAACTGCTGAGATGGACGTTGCGGGAACCGAATGGAAATGTGAAGGGTACAATCATCAGCATATGAGTAGATAGGGTTAAATGTACAGCTTAGAAGGTCATTGATAAATAAAAGGAACAGAGTTGGTGATAGGACAGAGCCCTGAGGAACACCAGTATTGATAGACGTAGAAGAATGATGTCCGTCTACAAGAGCGGCTATAGAACGACCAGAAAGGAAGCTATAGATGAATGCACAGATAGAAAGATAGAAACCGTAAGAGGGTAGTTTGGAAATTAAAGATTTATGCCAGACTCGATCAAAAGCCTTTGAGATGTCAAGTGCAATGGAAAAGATTTCGCCAAAATCCCGAAAGGAGGATGACCTGGAGTCTGATAGGTAGGTGAGAAGATCACCAGTGGAGCGTCTGACGGAACCCATATTGATGATCAGAAAGAAGGTTGTGATAGGAAAGATGCTTTAAAATTTTTCTGTTAAGAATTGACTCAAAAACTTTTGAGACACAGGATGTTAGAGCAATTCGACGATACAGTAGTTATAGGGCTGGGAATGGTCACCCTTCTTTGGGACTGGCTGAATGAGAGCAAACCTCCAACAAGAAGGAAAGGTACAAGTTGATACACAAAGACGAAAGAGTTTACCTAGGCAGATTGTAAGCACAGAAACTCAGTGCTTAAGGACAACAGGAAGGACTCCATCAGGCCCATATGCCTTGTTGGTACTGAGGCCAGTGATGGCAGAAAATGCATCAGCTGAAGAAATTTTTATGTTAGCCATGAGGAAGTCAGAGGGGGGAAGTGATGGAGGAACAGCACCGGAATCGTCTATGTTGGAACTGGAGGTGAAAGTTTGGGCAAAGAGATCTGCTTTATCGGTAGAAGAAATAGCTACAGAGCAATCAGAGTAGAAAAGAGGAGTGAAGGATGATGAGGTAAAGTTGTTAGAAAGGTTTTTGGCAAGGTGCCAGAAGGAGTGGGAATAATTCGAGTTGGAGAGTTGAGAGCATTTAGTAAGGATGAAATTATTTTTAGCAGAGCGAAGAACAGACTTAGCACGATTCCAGGCAAAAATATAAAAAAGATGTGATTCAGGGGTGGATTGGCTCTGGTACCTTTTATAGGCCCTCTCGTTGTGGACAGCATTAGAACAAGCGTGTTTAAACCTAGGCTTTCTTGCATTAGTAAAAGGATGTGAGAAAGGAATGTATGCTTCTATGCCCAAGAAAATAACCTCCGTAATGCGCAAGGCACATTCAGATGGCTGCCGACCATGAAATCCATAATCATTCCAGGGAAAATCAAAGATGTACTGACTGAGGGCTTCCCAATCCGGAGCTCGAAAGTGCCACAATCGATGTTTCTTTGAAGGGTCCACAGGCCGTACTGGAGCGATAGGACAGGTTAAGGAAATAAGGTTGTGATTGAAGGGGTCCAACCGAGAGGAAAAAATAACGGTATAAGCAGAAGGATTTGTTGTAAGGAAGAGGTCAAGAATTGGAGCTCTCTCCAAGGCGGTCAGGAATATGGGTAGAGTGCTGTACAAGCTGCTCTAGGTCATTAAGGATAGAAAAGATGTAGACTTGGTCACCAGATGGATCAGTGAAAGAAAAGGAGAGCCAAAGATGGTGGTGAACATTGAAATATCCTAGAATGGAGATTTCAGAGAAAGGAGAAATGAATAGAATGTGTTCCATTGTAGAAGCATCGAGGAATTTTTGATAGTCAGTAGAATTAGGGGATAAGTAAACAGCGTAGATATATTTTGTCAGTATTTATATATTTAGCCGTATTTGCCCGAGCTAAACGGTGATGGTGTTTGCTTATCTTTCATAGTCTTTTCCTTCTTCCTTTGTCAGCTTCGCCTCATTCATTGTGTAATGTTTTTTTTCTTCTCTCCCTTTACTTTATCCTTTTCTTCCTGCCATACTAACTTTACATACTTAGCTCTTTTTTATCATCTTTACGCTACTTCTCCTTTCGGTTTCCTGGTACTCATTTTATTTCAATTCTAGTTGTTGCATCGTGTGTGTGTGTGTGTGTGTGTGTGTGTGTGTGTGTGTGTGTTCTTACCTAATTGTACCTTTAGAGGAATGAGTCAGACTCCTACTGTCCCGTGTATTAAACCATTTTTATCAAACATATAAAATTTTTGAATACCAAGTAAGACATCTGCAGGCGATCTTGGACATCGCAACTTCCAAAGCAGGAACAAAATGAATGTGGTAAATACTCTTAACATAATTCTAATTATCGGCAATAGGGAGATTTCATGGTTAAATAATTGTCCCAGTGAATTTAGACCAATTTATTTTAGAAGATAATGTAGATGATTTATTTATAATTTTCAATAATGAAGAGGCTCATCAAAAGTTTTTTTATTATATTAACAAACAGCATAAAAATATATGGTTCACATGTGGAATAGAAAATAATGGATTAGAAAATTATTAGACATATAAATTGCTAAAAGTAATGAAGGACTAGTAACAGGGGTACATAGAAAAACAACTTTTACAGGTCAAGGCTTAAATTGGTAGAGTTATTATCCAATGATATACAAAATTAATTCAATTAGAACTTTACTGAACAGAACATACAATGTTTGTTAAAATTATATAACTTTGCATGAAGAATTTCTTAAACTTTGGGATAATTTTCTGAAAAATAATTGTCAGATAAACATATATGATAAGTATTTTAAAGTCTTTCCTCTATACTAAACTAAAAAGTAAATCTGTATGTTTTGAGGTGGAAAAATTAGTTAAGTACGTCAAAATGCCTTTCTATGGAAAAATCAGTTATCAGTTTCGCAATCTGGTACTTAAAGAATTAAAAAACAGTTTTCCGTCTGTAAATTTTAGGATTATACATACTAATGACTTTAAGATAAAGAATTTTTTCGCTCACAAAGATAGGGTGCCTACTTCTCTATGTTCAGACGTTGTTTAAAAATTTACATGTCCTAGTTGTAAGGCTGAGTATATTGGATGTACAAGTCGTTCATTCACAATAAGAATATCTGAACATAAGGGAAAGAGCTACAGAACAGGGCAATATTTACATCAGATGGCATTTTCAGCTATTAGAGAGCATTCATTAACCCACGACCACCCTTTCTCTTACAATGATTTTCAGGTAGTAACTAAAATTCAGTAATTCAGCTGATGTTATACTTGGAGAAAAATTACTAATAGAAAAGTATAGACCTGAAATTAATGTAGCTAATAATACTTAATGGATTCTCTGTTCGAACCTATAGGTGGGTTTGGTTTGTTTGCTTCAGTTTGGGGGGTCTGAGTTTAGTGTTCGAACAGACAAGTGTTGTTTCAGTTGGGGGTTTGAGTAGGTTTCTTTGGGTCTTCCCTGAGTGGTCCTTGGCTTTTCTTTTTGAACTTTTATACGGGGAGGAGGGTTCATTTTACTTGCTTTTATTTATTTAATGGTTTAATAAAGTCCTTGTTTTTCATTTCAGTTCTGTGGTGACGATATAGGACAATAATTGTAATACATGATGATGGTCTGAGGTGGGCCGAAATTTCGAATTCTGCTAAGAGTATTTACCACATTCATTTTGTTACTGCTTTGAAATATATGAATAGTTTTGGCACAATATTTCATTCGGTAGTGCATTCCATTGATCACTTGCCCTGTTTGGGAAACTCAATTTCCTTACCACTTTGTCACCTCTCTTTTTATGTAGTTTTTTCCAGTGTCCTCTTGTTGATGCCTCCCATAGGTTATTTGCTCATTGATGTATATTTCCCTGAGATGCATTTATATAGCGTACTCATATCTCCTCTTTTCTTTCTCTCATGTAATGCTGGTAGATTCAGTTTTTTTAGTCTTTCTTCATAGCTTAGATCTTTTAAGCTTGGTACCCATCTTGTAGCGACCCTATGTACTTTTTCAATCTTATCTATGCGTTTTTTGAGATGAGGATTCCAGACCACTGATGCATATTGCAGGGTTGGTCTGATGAATGATGTTATAATCTTTCTCAGCATGTCTTCATTTATATATGTGAATGCTCTTCCCATATTAGCAAGCAGTGTATGCATGTTTCGTACGTCTCATTTATGTGGTCAGCCAGTGATAGTTTGTTATTGATAATCACTCCTAGATCCTTCTGTTTTTCTGATGTATGTAGAGCTCAACTTCCTAGCTTTTAATCCCAATATGCTCTTATTCGACTTTTACCAAACTTAATTGCATGGCCTTTTTTCATACTGTATTCCATTTGCCATTTATTGCACCACTCATGAAGATTGTCTTCTTGTATCTCTATGCAAGAGTTTGTGTTTGTTAATCTCCTTTGTATATTTGCATCATCAACAAACATATTTAGATACCTTCCATTTCCAGTGTTCCTGTCTATATCATATTATGTACTAAAAACATAATTGGTGCCAGCACTGAGCCCTGTTGAACACTTCCCTCCATGATAAGTAATTACCCCTTTCTTCTGTTCTCATTTCCCCTTTTCTGAGATATTCCTCCATCCAGCAGTAGAGATTACCTTCGATTCCACCTTGATGGTACAGTTTCCGTAAAAGTTTTTGGTACGGTACTGTGTGTGTGTGTGTGTGTGTGTGTGTGTGTGTGTGTGTGTGTGTGTGTGTGTGTGTGTTCTTTTTAACTAATGATTAGTATAGCAATTACCTTTTTCCCTTTCTCTCCTTCGTCACCTCAAGAATGCCTCTCACTTTTCAGTTAATACATGTTTATCTCTTTTCTGTCTGTCTTGTCACCCGTCAGTTCATTCACTAACACCTTCCTTTTCTTCACTTTCTCTTATTTTTTTCTCTTGTTCTCTTGGTTTCTCCTTTGTAACATCATTGTTATCCCTCTCATTCTTCACTTTCTTCCTAAGTCTCCGTGTCTCTCCTCCTTACTCTCTTTTCCTTCTTATCCTAGTTCTGTCTTATATTCTTTCTCCTCCATCAATTCTTTCTCTACTTCCCTGTCTTCGCTCTCCCTCTCAGCTCCTTCCCTCCTCCATCCCTGCTCTTTTCCTCTTGAAGCTTTTCCAACCATTTGCCCTATCAACTCCTGTCCCGTCCGTCTTTTCACTCCTTCTATACTTCTTCCCTCACTCAGTTCCTTCTGTCATTCCTTCCTGTTGTCTCTCTATATCACATTCTTACCTCCCTCCCATACAACCATTTAAGCTGTTGTCACATTTCCCCCGCCCTCCCTCCTTCTCATCTTTCCCTCCAGCCCCTCACGGCCCTTTCGGCCAACACATAAGTTACCGAAGTGGCCTAAATGCTTGTTCTAATAATAACAGGTGTTATCAGACATTACAATTATATGGCTGATGTATGTAGGGGGAGACTGTGTGTGTGTGTGTGTGTGTGTGTGTGTGTGTGTGTGTGTGTGTGTGTGTGTGTGTGTTTTACAATTCTTGCATCCTTCTTGGGATACGACGAAATTTATTGATTCATTCCTTACTTGTCACAAACAGTGAATATTAAAGGTAGGAAACGATGGAGGGAAACAGCGATCTTTGTATTATTTTAGGGATGAAGGAACTCGATCAACCAGCATTTGTATTCTGAACAAAGGTCTATTGTACTGTACCTCTCACCCAGTAAATGGAATTATTTGTCTGGAAGTTAACGGTACTTTGCTAATACTAATTTTTTATATATATCATAAAGCCTTGTGAGTAATCTCACTTCTACGTGTGAATTTGGAAGAACGTGTTATAATGGTAATAGTGATACTGTTTCTTCTTTATATCCATAATATAAAATAGAAGTCCAAGAACCCAAAGAGTGCAAATAACTTCGAGGTTCTAACCTCTGGAATAAAAGTGAGATCAGCTCTGATTAAAACGGTGGCTGGAAAATTTTTTAGAAAAATATTTTTTTCCAGCAAAAAATTGTCCATGAAAGTGGGAGAATAGGAAAGGCTCCGGACTCTCATTTCCTTGTCTTTCCGTCAGAACAGATCTTAGTTGCGAATATGAGTTGGTCGTAAATTATTTTGTGAATCCCAGGTCTGTCTTGCCTGGGTCACCTGTCTATATCGATTCACTTCGATTATGCTAATTCTTCTTCTTCTTCTTCTTCTTCTTCTTTTTTTTTTTTTTAATATTCCCTGATGATTTACCTTACTGTTTGGGCTACGACTCGCAGGGAAAGACTCGGTGTCAGTCCGTGTCTCCGTTAATTTTATACATACATACATACATATTTATATATATATATATATATATATATATATATATATATATATATATATATATATATATATATATAATTTTTGTTTTCCAGCAAAAAATTGTCCATGAAAGTGGGGGAATAGGAAAGGCTCCGGACTCTCATTTCCTTGTCTTTCCATCAGAACAGATCTTGCGAATGTGAGGGGTCTTGTTTTGTGTTTTAACCCAAATGAATAAAGATGAAGTAAAAAAAATAACAAAACTCCAAATTCAAAGAAGGAACCCGTTTCATTCGACTTGCTTAAAATTCCCTTCCTATTTCATTGCTATATCGAGGAGAAAACACACAGAAATTAACCAAAACTCACAATGTAACAAGAAGTTCAGCAAAGGAATCGTATCGACACACACCTTAGTGTCACAGAATGTTTCTCGCATAATGTATGAAAGAGCAACGGAAGTGAGAACTGTTTGAAACACTATTTGAGGGTTTTTATAACGTCGGAGGGTCAAACAGGGAGGGCATCAGGCGGGGTTTATCATATTCCATGCAAAGACTGATCGAGCATACATAGATATTTCGTGGAATACGAAAGAGAATAGGTAAGCATGAATGTGATGTTAAGAAATTCAATATGCATCATGCAGTTGTTAAACATAAGTGTGATAATGATCACCGAATAACATCGGAAGCTAAATTCATTATTTATAAAATGTTATATGCAAAGCGTGCCTTGAATCTGACTATATTGAAACGTTTTATCATTTTTATCAAAAAGGATTTTATTAATGTTATAGGAAAATCACTGGCATTCTTGTTAACTAGGGGGAAGCCAGACTACCTCTATTACATTGCTTCTTAAACATTATTGTTGTTGTTTTTGTCACCGGTGTCCCGGAGATAGACTAATTACGATGGAATACTTTTGTACCTTCAAAGTAGAGGTAAAGAGACTGAGAACAAGGCACGTAAGGGGAAAAGAAAAAGAAATGAAGAGGACCAATATATAGAGGGAGAGACAGACAAGGAGGCAGAGAAAGGGACAGAAATGTGGATATTCAGAGAGACAGACAACGAAATTGAAAAATAAAATAAAATGGAGGCAGTTAAACTGACAGTGAGAGAATAACTTGATGTCCACCAAAGTGATAGCAAGGGCCAAAGTGGCGGGATTAACAAGAAAGAGGTGCACTCCTGTTTAACCTAATGTGCACAGGCAGGTAGATTGTTTGTTTACTTTGACAACATTACCGGAATAAGGTGGTGAGTGTGTGTGTGTGTGTGTGTGTGTGTGTGTGTGTGTGTGTGTGTGTGTGTGTGTGTGTTATGTGCCGTCGCTACTACTCCCTTGGCATTCTTTACATCCTATTCTGGTTTCCACCTGGCGATAGTTAAAAATAAGTGTAAACTCCCACTTATACGGCACAACATATACAAAGTAGAATGTACCACAATTGTTTTCGTAGTTTTTGACACAAATCAGTCTGCAGTTCCTTGCACATTTTGTAGCAGTCCACAGGCTTCCTGATTCCACTGGAGGGGACAGTTTCATGCTGTACTCGAAGTCACGTATGCATTAGCAAGACTGTCGATGGGGAGGACACTTTGAGCTTCTTTGCTGTGGATAAAGGATGGCTCTACTGCATGCTTTACCTCCTGGTTTCATGTTCGAAATGGACTACATCACCAGTAAATATTCTATCAAGCATACCTGGATTTTCTTGGTAGTGCTACAAAAACTTAAATTATTTCCATACGCTGCAGTTTATGCTGATAGATCAGCTGTCTCAAGAAATATTTGGCACACACTATTTAGTATCATGTCTTCATTCGCTACTGTGTAGGTGAAACAATGACTCTCACCTAGGATCTCAGCACCTAAAAACAGTAAGCCACCGGAGTTCTTTATTGGCAGCGTTAACACGATTAATAAGACATTGGATTCATAGAATTGATAGCTACAGCGATCAAATTTCACCAGGCACACTCGTTCTCCCATGTCCAAACCTTTCTAAACATTCATTTTTTTTTTCTTTCCAGCTGATGCACTTAACACTGCTATACAGTTATAACATTGTACCGAGCTTTCCAACAAGTTTAATTCCCTCTTACTAGAGAAAACTTATCATGCCACGTTGTTCATGGATAATGCAATCATAAAGGGAAGCGTCCATGTTGGCACAATACTGTGTTGGTGATGGAAATTTAGACCAGTCAGATAACCAGGTTTTATTGCTGTCGATTGCACTAATTGCCTGATTCATACATATTGCCTTGACTTATTAATTTTTCCTTGGATATAAGCTCACGAGATGCTTCTCTGACTGAGGCAATAATTAACTCTGGATGCCAGCATTAATCACAGTCTGGGGAAAAAAAAAAAAAAGTCCTCTGTTGGCCTGAGTATAACATATTGAGTACGATCTTACCAGAGAAAAGGTTAATCGAAACAGCTTCTAACCAGTATCAGTGCTCAGTCTTTTCTTAGTTGGATTAAAAACAATGATGTTTATATGAAAAAAATTATGAAGTTCATCCAAAAAAATCCATCACCCTCATGATTACGATGCTTTTATTCCTGTTAACTCTTGTTACCAGCAAGAGAATTTTCTCTTCCCAGTTCAGGTCTGTCATAATGAAGGCGTTAAACGACCTCATAAGATCAGTAACTTGACCCCTGTAGTCTCTCTCTCTCTCTCTCTCTCTCTCTCTCTCTCTCATATGCAAACTGTAATAGAACACAAACAAAATCACACACACACACACACACACACACACACGTATGCAAGAGCGCGCGCGCGCGCGCGCGCGCGAGCGAGCGAGCGAGCGAGAGAGAGAGAGAGAGAGAGAGAGAGAGAACTCCGTTGTAACACAATTTGCTCACAAGATAACACACACACACAGGCTAGAAAACAACGCAGACACACACGTGGACACTCACAAAAAGCTGAGAGAGAGAGAGAGAGAGAGAGAGAGAGAGAGAGAGAGAGGTGCCGTATTTGCCCGAGCTAAACGGTGATGGTGTTTTTCTTCCATACTCTTTTCCTTCTTCCTTTCACAGTTCCGCCTCATTTATTATGTAAAGTTTTTTCTTCTCTCCCTCTGCTTTATTCTTTTCTTCCTGCCTTACTAACTTTATTTACTTATTTCTCTCTTTTATAACCGACTTTACTTATCCTTTCTCTTTCTTCTTCCTCAATTTATTTCACATTCTCATTGTTCCACGTGTGTGTGTGTGTGTGTGTGTGTGTGTGTGTGTGTGTGTGTGTGTGTGTGTGTGTTTTACCTAATTGTATCTTTACAGGAATGAGTCAGACTCGTACTGTCCCTTGTATTAAACCATTTTTGTCAAACATATCCTTAGATTTATGAATAATTTTGGCACACACTCTTTCATTCGGCAGTGCATTCCATTCATCAAATTCCTTCTTTGGGAAACTGAATTTCCTTACGTCTTTGTGACCTCTCTTTTTATGTAGTTTTTTGCAGTGTCCTCTTGCTGATGCCTTCCATAGGTTATACACTCACTGATTATTTTCTCTTTCCCTGTGATGCATTTATATAGTGTAATCATGTCTCCTCTTTTCCTTCTCTCTTGTAATGTTTGTAGGTTCAGTTTTTCTAGTCTTTCTTCATACCTTTGATCCTTTAAACTTGGTACCCATCTTGTAGCGACCCTTTGTACTTTTTCAGTCTTAACAATGTTTTTTGAGATGAGGATTTTAGACCACTGATGCATATTGCAGGGTTAGTCTGATGAATGATATTATCTTTATCAGTAAGTCTTCATTTACATACAGTATGTGCATGATATTTCCATATTAGCATGCAGTGTATGCATGTTCCGTACGTCTCACTTATGTGGTCAGCCGGTGATAGTTTGTTATTGATAATCACTCTTAGATCCTTCTGTTTTTCTGATGTATGTAGAGCTCATCATCCTAGCTTATAATCCCAGTTTGGTCTTTTTCCATTTTTATCAAACATAATTCCATGGCATTTTTTCACACTGAATTCCGTTTGCCATTTATTGCTCCACTCATGAATTATATTTATTCCTTCCTATAGCTCTCTGCAAGAGTTTGTGTTTGAAATTCTCCTTTGTATATTTTCATCATCAGCAAACATATTTAGATAGCTTCTATTTCCAATGTTCCTGTCTATATCATTAAAATATACTAAAACCATAATTGGTGCCAGCACTGAGCCCTGTGGAACTTTGCTAGTCACTTCCCTCCTTTTCCCTTTTTTCAGAGAAATTCCTGCATCCAACAGTAGAGATTACCTTCGATTTCACCTTGATGGTACAGTTTCCATAAAAGTCTTAGGTGCGGCACTGTGTGTGTGTGTGTGTGTGTGTGTGTGTGTGTGTGTGTGTGTGTGTGTGTGTGTGTGTGTGTGTGTTCTTCTTACCAAATTATTAGTATAGCAATTACCTCTTTCTCTTTCTCTCCTTCATTGTCTCCAGCATTCCTCCCACTCTTCAGTTAATAAATATTTATCTTTTTTCCATCTGTCTTTTCTGTCAGTCTTGTCACTCGTCAGTTCATTCTCTTACCTCTTCCTTTTCTTCACTTTCTCTTATCTTTTTCTCTAGTTCTCTCGGTTTCTCCTGTCGTTCGTTCTCTTTTTCCTCCCCCTCCTTTCTCAACCTTTCTTTTTTTCCTTTGCAACATCATTGTTCTCCCTCTCATTGTTCACTTTCTAAGTCTCTATGTCTCTCCTTACCTCTTTCCCTTCACTCTATTTTCCTTCCTCTCCTAGTTCTGTCTTATATTCTCTCTCCTCCATCACTTATTTCTCTCCTTACTTCCCTGTCTTCGCTCTCTCTCTCTCTCTCTCTCTCTCTCTCTCAGCCCCTTCCTTCCTCCATCCCTGCTGTTTTCCTCTTGAAGCTTTTCCAAGCATTTTCCCTTTCTACTCTGTCCTTCCCGTCTCTTCACACCCTATGTACTTCTCCCTCACTCGGTTCCTTCTTTCATTCATTCCTGTTGTCTCACTATATTACATTCTTACCTCCCTTCCATACAACCATTCAAGCTGTTGTCACCTTTCCCTCGCCCTCCCTCCTTCCTCATCTTTCCCTCCAGCCCCTCACGGTCCCTTAGGCCAACACATAAGTTACCGAAAGTGGCCTAAATGCTTGTTCTAATTATAACAGGTCGTGTCAGACATTATATACTGTTAATGTGCGTAGGGGGAGACTGTGTGTGTGTGTGTGTGTGTGTGTGTGTGTGTGTGTGTGTGTGTGTGTGTGTGTGTGTGTGTGTGTGTTTTACACTTCTTGCAGCCTGTCTGGGATAAGATGAATTTTACTGATCCATTCCTTACTTGTCACAAACAGTGAATATTAAAGGTAGAAAAGGATGGATAGAAACAGCGTTCTTTGTATTATTTCAGGGATGCAGGAACCCGATCAACCAGCATTTGTATTCTGAACAAAGATCTCTTGTACTGTACCTCCCATCAAATGAAAGAAAAAATTTACCATGGGTTTAACAGTACGGTACTTATCTAATACTCATTTTTGTAAAATTATTAAAGCCTTGTGAGTAATCTCACTTCTACATGTGAATATGGAATAACGTGTTAGAATGACATTATTGATACTGTTTCTTGTTTATATCCATTATATAAAACAGAGGTCCAAGTTACCCAAAGAAAGTAAATAACTCCGGAATTCTAACCCCTGGAATAAAAGTGAGATCCACTCTGATTAGAACGATAGCTGAGAAAGTATTTAAAAATATATATACAGTATATATATTTCCAGCAAAGAATTGCCCATGAAGGTGGGGGACATGGAAAGACTCCGAACTCTCATTTCCTTTTCTTTCCATCACAACAGATCATAGTTGCCAAAGTGAGTCGGTCGTAAATTATTTTGTGAATCCCAGTTCTGTCTTGTCTGGCTCACCTGTCTATATCCATTCACTTCGATGATGCTAATTTCTCTTATTATTGCCTGACGATTTACCTTACTGTTTGGGAAAACCCTCGCAGTGAAAGACCCGGAGTCAGCTTTTATCTCCCTGAATTAGTTTTTTTTTCTTTTTTATTAAATTCATATGAAGGATGCAAGAAAAATTAAATACCACAAAAATGAAGAGTCCTGTTTTTTGTCTTACCTGAATTAAATAGAAATAAAAAAAATTACTGAGAAGGAACTCGTATGAAACATGAAGAGAAATAGTAGGAACTGCTTTTAACACGATTTGGGGGTTGGTAAAGATTCGCAGGGTCAAACAGGGAGGGCATCAGGCGGGGTTCATCATATTCCATGTAAAGGCTGAACGATCATACACAGATATTTCGAGAAATACGAAAAAGAATATGTAACCATCAACGTGATGTTAAGAAATTCAATATGCATCCTGCAGTTGTTAAACATAAGTGTGATAATGATCACCGAAGAAAATGGGAAGAAGCTAAATTCATTATTTAAAAAATGCTATATACAAAATGTGCCTTGAATCTGTATTGAGAAGTTTTATGATTTTCACCACAAAGGGTCTTATAATGTTAGCGAAATCCCTGGCATTCTTGTTAACCAGGGGAAAGCCAGACTGGCTGTATTACACTGCTTTATAAGCAGTAGAGTGCGTGTGAGAACAAATGAGGGAGTGATCAATGCGTATTTACTCCTGCTAATTTTATCTTCACTGTTTTCTTTTTTGAGTAGCTGAGTACAGAAGGGGGAACGACAAGAAGGAAGGGCTAGAGAAGAGGCAGACGACTAGAAAGAGACTGATGTGAAAAAAAAAAAAGTAGAAGGAGGAAGAGGAAGAGGGAAATGAAGAACGTGAAGATTGAAGAGAGAAATAGAGATGGAGGAGGGGGAAGAGAGGAAAAGCAATGTGAAAATGAAAATCGGACAAAAAGAATAATGGGAAGGAATGCAGCCGGAAGGAAGCGGAAAGAAGAAGAAAAGGAAATAAAAAAACGAAGAGAAGAAGGAAGGGCGTGAGAACAAGGTGGTGAAAGATAATAGATCATAGATATGAGATTGAAGGACGAGGAGGAGGAAAATAAAATAGTGATGAACATCGTGTTGGCAGGGAAAAGGACTAAATGAGAAATGAAGAAGAAGAAGAAGAAGAAATATTTTTGAAGAGGGGCAATGAAAGAAACCGAAACGAGATGCTGAAAATGAGAGAGAGAGAGAGAGAGAGAGAGAGAGAGAGAGAGAGAGAGAGAGAGAGAGAGAGAGAGAGAGAGAGAAATTTTAAACAGGAAGAGGAATACTGGACAGGAACCTGAAAACGGAGTGAAAAAAATGACGATAAAAAGTAGGAAGAAACGAGAAGTTAAGATGATAGGTAGAAGTGAATGAAGTGAAAATGAATCAAAGGGAGAGGAGGGAAGGAATGCAAAGAAAAAAAGTAGGGAAGGAAGAGAGACAGGGAGTGGGAAGAAGAAAGAGGAAATACATGGTAAGCAAGAACTTAAATAAGACAACAATAGGACTGAAAGTGAAGCATGGTTGCCTGTCTTCCTCTCTGTATATCAGTCTAGCCAGACGCCTTAATTCCGTAAATGACAGCTACAGATATATCGTCACCAAGTCACCCTATCCTCTGCCTTGTGGACGCCCTCCCTTTACCTTGCGCCTTCTCTCCCATATATCTCGCAACCCCATCCCTCCATTCCAGCCTTCGTCTCCTCTCTCCATCTACCTAACATGTACACTTCTGGTCTGCCTCCCATTCTTCATCTTCTCCACATGCCCAAACATCTTTGAGTATTTTAACTAATGCTTTCAGTCACAGCAACAACACAGACCTCCTTTTCATCAGAGAAATTACCAATATGCCGGGAATCGAACCCAGGACTCTCAGGTGAGAGCCAGGCAGCATACCACTACACCGAGACCAGGTAAAAGTTAACTCACGTTGTCACAATCTTGTAACCAACGTCCCTCCGCCCCCCACTGTGGGCCTGAAGAGGGTGAGTTAACCCCCTGGCACTCGGGCAAGTAGATGCTTTTAATCTATCCCAAGCACTTAAGGCAAGTCAGAATGAAGAGAGAACCTGTATTTTTACACATGAAAAATCATCAGACCTCCTTTACTTCCTCATCAATCTGCCAGCCACTCCATACTCGTATAACTTCACAAACACAAGTCAAATAACACATTTCCATTCATCTTTCTCAATCTGCCTGCCACTCCATGTAACTTCATAAACACGTCAAATAACACATTTCCATTCCTCTTTCTCTTGGCTAGTGTCCTTAACCCGTAAGTGCCGGCTGACGTGTATAGCCACCACGATTCAGGGCGCAGAGCAGAGCCAGTTGATGGGATATGCTGCTTCCCACCACACTTTGAACTTGCGACCATTTTTCTGACACCCATAGGGTAGGTACATCCCCAAGGTACCCGAAGGATGCGCGGCTCAGTCTGTACATGGCACTGGTAGTGTGAGGAGCCATGTCTTCTTCATCATCATCATCAAATTCCTTACCACTGTGTGCATTGCCGATAGCATCATCGACCCCCACGAAAGTTCTGCCCTTAGTGTCAGGGAAAGGGCTCAGTGATAGTGCTATTGGTCGTGCCTTGGGCGACACCATGTCCTCACGGACACTTAGTAACAGCACATCCTTGGAACAGAGAAGGAGTTGCCACATTGAAAGTGGCCTCTCTCACCCTCTGACCCCTCTCTACTCTCAGAAGCCAAAGAAGGCTCTCATACTGCTGCAGGTAGAGGGCAGGGCCTTCGACAGTGACGAGTTCACTGAGGAGGGAGACATAGATGACCCAGTACACTAGGCAGGTGAACATGAAATTGGCCGTCATCTGCAGAATGAATGCCGACGAGCCATTCTACCATCACGCTTGCTGCCTGCTCTCTGACATCTCGCCCTCAGATGTCCACCTTCACCTCAGCCAAGCACCACAACAGGACACTTCAGGAATGAAATTTTCCACACGTGCCCCACATGGTGCTACTCAGCACCAAGTGTCTCCCCAGGGAAAGCCTGCATCAGGTGAGTCATCACTCCCTTACTCCCCCACCTCCCACACCTCTACCTCTACCTCTCCTTCCCCCTCATTCCCTGCCTGTGGGCGTGCACATGGACGTGTATGCAGGCATGCACGTGGGCATGTACGCGGGTGTGCACGCTTGCAGGTGTGCATGCACGCAGAAAAAACATGCTCCACATGGCAAATGGCACACTTTACCAGGTATGGGCAGAGTGGATACCTTTGTCTGGGAGGATGAAGCAAGATTTGAGCTGTCTGTGCCAGTGTTTGACAAGGGAGGAGCAGGTGTTCAGGAGGATAAGCTTTCTCCCTGGCCCTGAACTATTAGCAGTATATTCAGGGCGATTTTCACGATGTCAATAATGCAATACCTGGTGGAAGAAATAAATTCCACCAGGCTATGTGTGTGCATTGGCTGGACATGGCTGCCAGCAAAAGCACGCACATGAGGGACTGGATACCTGTGGAGGTGGGGGAGTTGTTTGTGTGGCTAGCCCTTACCATGTTGATGGCACACATAAGAAAACATGTGCCTCATGACTATTGGTCTGTAGATGAACTCGTGGGCACACCTGTTTTCGGTAAATATATGGCCCATGACAGGTACCTGGCCATCCAAAGATTCCTCCATTTCAATAGAAATTATGGGCCTGCACAGAACGACAGGTTGTGGAAAATTAGACACATCCTAACAATGCTCAAGGAGTAATTTTTCAGGGTTTTTCGTCCGTTTCAGAAAGTGGTACTTGACAAGTCAGTGTTATTCAGGGGCATGTTGGCATTTACTCAGTATGTGCCGTCCAAGCGTCACTGCTTTGGGCTGAAACAGATGTTGATATACCAAGTGACGATCCTCACAGTTTCTCACCATCAGTCATGAAAAAGGTGATGGAAAGGTATTTCAACAGGCACCACATTCTGTACACCGATAATCATTACACTGCCCCAGCGTTGACCGAGTATTTGCTTGAACACGGTACTGGGACCTGTTGAACTGTTCGAGCAAACAAAGAATTTCCCTGTATTCCCGGCAAATACTGAGAAAGGCGCCCTTCTTACCAAGAAATGTGGCAACATTTTAACGTTTCTCTGGCATGACAAGAGATGGGTTAACATGTTGTCAATGGTACATAAAGGTGCGTTTGAGGAAATTGAAAAAACAGACTACAGGACCAGGGAACCCGTGCTGAAGCCAGATGCTGTCAGCGGTTATAATATCAACATGCAGCTCGTTGATAGATCGGACATGCAAATTGGTGAGGTTGATTGCCTATGTAAGTCCTGCATGTGGTACAAGAAGGTATTTTTACACCTTCTTGGTATTGCCATCTTCAACAGTTTCATACTGTTCAAGGGGCTCGTCAGGAAAACCTCTCTCTCTCTATGAGAGTTTGAGAGAGAGCTTGCATGTGAACTCCTCGAAGAATATTCAGCTGCACAGGTGCCAGGTGCTAGGCAGGGGACAGCGGCTACAGCGGACAGGATAAGCTGTGCTGAGTATTTCCCGTGGCACAAGTTGGTCGAGATTGGTCGTACCACAGCAGGTTGTCAGGCCCACAGGTGGTGCCACGTCTGTAACATGACCAAACACCATCTCCCAGCACCAAAAGACACCTCATACCAATGTGCAGAGTGCAAGGTCCCCCTATGCCCTAAATGTTTTTTATGAGTATCACTCTGAGTGCAATTACTGAGCAGGTGTGTGGGAAAGTGTAAATAGTATACAGATATGCACAAGTGGTATATTATATAAATAAGTGAAATGTTGTCATTCCTAGTAAATGCAAAGTGTTTTATACCTGTAATAAGTTCTACAAGTGCAGGTGCAATAAGTGTTGCTGTTTATTGGTTATTGGTGAAAAAATTATTGGAAATACCTTGAGTTAGCCTACCTGTTACACGAAAGAAAACCACTTGTGAGCTGACCAGAAAGAAAATTACCTGGTTGGCTATTACTAAAAGTTCTTACTCGATACTCAGGGAAATAGTGCTGAATATGTGAGCATAAGCATATTTGTGATGTGACGTAATGTAAGTTGTGTATAACATTTGTAAGATTTTCATGATGCCCCTGTTTAGTACAAATCAGTCTGAATTATGGTACCGTATCTTGTGTGTGTGTGTTTTTTTTTCTCTTGGAAGGAATAGTTGCTGGCTCGTGGCCTTTGGTTCCTTCTTCCTCGCATTAAAAAAATAGTAATTACCTTATACTCAACCATACTGCATGAAACAGCCACAGCATTTACTTGTTAAAGTGCAATTACCCATAATCGTGATGTCAAGTGCAATTATAATTGATATAGTAAAGGGTAATTATTATAACTGACGCGAGAAGTGAGTACAGAAAAACAAAGGCTATTTTCTTTCCAACACACCTAAAGGGCATACCAGCACAGTGAAACAGGCAGATAACCCTTTGAGGAGCCACATGGACAGGGTGATGACTCATCCTTACGACAGTGAGTAAGGAAAAGTCGAGGATCGAATGTTTTTTTCTACATTCCAACCAAGGACGGCCAGGCAGTGTTATAATCACCACTCCGGTCAGTGCTGCCAAAGCTAGCCAGCAAGTCCATGGTCACAACCAGTGGCGCGTGCTTGGAACCAGCCCACCAAACGTGTAAAACCAGTTGTCTTCAACTTATCTTTACTCATCGACGGGACCACCTAGAGACCTCGGGATACCTTCATTTAAAAGAGGAAGAGTTGTTGGGTCTTATGTATTTTTGTGTTTTTCACTAGCATTAATAGTTTGGCAGATATTAGGGTCTGACGTGTGGGTATTTTTCAGATAATCTTGGAAATCCCCCGTAAGGCGGAGTAGGCGACGGCCGGAAACCTCCGGCGGATAAGGGTTAAGTATAGTCCAAATAAACTTCCATATGTTATGGACTGGATCAAAATACTGTCATACAGCGACATTTTAACTTCTGTTATGCAACCCCGTTACTATAAATGCTATCCTGGAATATGTTCAATAATTAAGTTCCTTAAGGACAGAGAGAGAGAGAAAGAGAGAGAGAGAGGAGTGGTTGAATACAGGGAGAAAGGTAGGGTGGGAGGCATGGAGTGAGCTAGGAAAAGACACATAAGGCAGTGAAGGAGTGTGAGGAGTTGAAAGAGGTTAGAAGGCAGGGAGTGAGTGAGACAGAGTGAGGTGGCAAGGAGAGTGGGATACAGGGAGAGAAAGAGGCCGACGAAGTGAGAGGGGGAAAAGGGAAAGAGGTAGGGAGTAAGAAAAGCATAAAGGAACTGAGGAAAGGAGGCAAGAAGAAAAGTGGAAC
Source organism: Coenobita brevimanus (assembly GCF_032717465.1). Classification (NCBI taxonomy): domain Eukaryota; kingdom Metazoa; phylum Arthropoda; class Malacostraca; order Decapoda; family Coenobitidae; genus Coenobita; species Coenobita brevimanus. The sequence goes on along the minus strand of NC_136957.1, from coordinate 6,593,558 downwards.
GCAGAGAGAGGAAGAGTGCGGTCAGGTAGGAAATAGTAAGGTATGAAAGGAGTGAAATATGCAGCAAGGGAGACAGGCAGGGAGGTAGGGCGTTAAGACAGTGGTGGGGAGGCAGGAAGCGAGGGAAGAAGATAACAAACAGGCAGAGCAAAGACATTGAAGGGAAAGTATGAGGGAGAAAGGACCTGAGCGAATAAAGTAAGGATGGAGGGAGAAATGATGGAGACAGGGAAGCAGAGAGATAGGAGAGAAAGTAGAGACATGGATGCAGGGGCAATGCGGGAAGGGAAAAATGAAAAAGGAAGAGCGAGAGAAAAGTGGGGAAAGAAAGCAGGGAGAAAGGCAGGGTGAAAGTAGCACAGGCTGAAAATGAGGCAGACCTGCAGTGTCACTGAAGTAGGGAAACAGGGTGGATGTGAGGCAGGGTGAAAGTGAGGGGGGAGGGGAGAGGCAAGGCGGAAGTGAGACAAAGAGACAGGGAGGAATTGAAGCATGGTGGAAAGGTGTACCAATGCTTGAAGGGAAGGAGGCAAGGTGGCAGGGTGGAAATGAGGTATGGAGTCGGAAATGAGGTATGGAGTCAGAAAGGCAGAAAGTAAAGGAAGCAAGAATCTGGAGGCAGGAGGGGGGGGGGTAAGGCACTGCAGGTAAAGTGACAGGGAGGGGAAAATGTGGACTGTCGGGAAGGAAAAGGCAAAAAGGTATGAAAAAAGTGAGACAGAGAAAGAGAGGGATAGGATATGTAGATTGCAGGAAGTGAGAGAAGGAAAGAATAATAAGGCAGGAACAAGTCAGTAAAAAAAAATGAAGAAGGAATGACATGAGAGTAGGAGATAAAGAGGCAGGGAAGAAACGAGGCAAGGAGGCAACCTGGAGACAAGGAGTAAGGAAGGTATGAAGCAAGGGAAATGAGGAACGAAATGGCAGAGTTAGGAAAGGCAAAGCAGGGAATAGGTGAGGGATGAAAGATGTGATACAAGCAGGGAGGCAAGGATAGAAGCAGAGGGTAATAAGCCAGAATGAGAAGACGAGGAAGGGAAAAAGTTAGGAAAGATTGGCGTGGAAGGAGTTTGGAGGCAAGGTGGAAGTGAGATGGGGAGGTAGGAAGCGAAGCAGTCTAGTGGCAGGGGGCAGAAAGTGGCGGATGTAGGTAATGATTATACTGTAGGTGGCAGAGAGGCAGGGAGGAAACGAGTCAGTAGACAAATAAATTACGAAGAGAAGGATGAAAGAATCCAGGAATCCAGGAAGGAAAGTTGGCAGGAAGAGGTGGGGAAGGGAGAGAGGGGGCAATCAAGAAGAAACGAAGGTATGTGACAGTCAGGAAAAGAGGTAGGGGCTGAGAAAAGCAGGGAGTAGATCAGGCAATGAGGCTGCTGTGTATGTATAAGGGGGTTAGGTATGGAATGGGGTGAAGGTAAGAAAACTAGAAGCTAAATGAAGGAGTAAGTGAGATAGACAGCAAGAGAATGATTGAGGGAGAGCAATAATAAGAGGTGAATTAGAATGACAGAGGGAAGAAGCAGACAAGGTGTAGGTGAAGAAGGATGAGAGTAAAAACAGGGATGTCAAGAAATGATGAAAGATTGGTGAGAAAAAGACAAGGTGGAGGTGAAGAAGCAGGAGAAAGACAAGAAGAAGAAGAAGAAGCAGAAGAAGAAGAAGATGAAGACGAAGAATGTGTGTGTGTGTGTGTGTGTGTGTGAGAGAGAGAGAGAGAGAGAGAGAGAGAGAGAGAGAGAGAGAGAGAGAGAGAGAGTGTTTTGTTGAGAAAATTTACGAGAAAAAATATAAGTAAGTGAGAAAGGAAAGTGGAGGAATTGATGCAACTTAACTTATGGAAGAAATAGTAAAAAAGAATTGTTCCAAGAGCCTTAAATTAAATCCCTCAGCAAGAATATGACTTTTCTCTCGTCTGTCACAACCACTTTCGTTTCGATCTTCCCGCGTGTTGTGTCACATTAGAGTAATTTTGGGAATATCAAGACAAGGCTGGGGATGGTTCATGTAGTACTGACTGGATGTGCTGCTTGTATTATTATTATTATTATTATTATTAATAGTAGTAGTAGTAATAGTAGTAATTTATTTGCTTTTTATTATTATTATTATTATTATTATTATCATTATTAATGTTATTATTATCTTTATTATGATGATTATAATTATTATTATTATTATTATTATTATTATATCATTATCATTATTTTAATTGGTGGTTATGTTGTAAATACTAATAAGTATGATGATAAAGATGATGATAATGATGATTAGAAGAAAACATAATAATGCTAATTGTCATAAAATAATGATAATATTTATTATCCCTTCCAAGGAGAAGGTGGAAAGATATGGTGGATGAGTGTGTGAGGAAGAGATGTTTGGAAGTCGGTGAGGCTAGGGAACTGACAAGAGATCGAGCTGGCTGGATGAATGATGTGAGGAGAAGTCCATGATCAGGGATTTGACACCTCTTTTTAACGTGGCAGCGTCCGAATTGACTCAGTCGGATACGTTTATGTGAAACTACAGAACGTGGTGAATGTTTTTGCATATCCGATGGAGCCAGGATTCCGGGGGCTTGAATAATGAGTGAATGGAAGCATAGCCCATTGGACTGGGCAAATTTGGGCTGCGTAGACGCTGCTACTCCTCACCCTGCCCTAGGGTGGGAAAGGAGGTCCGGATGATGATGATAATGATGATGCATATTATTATTATTATTATTATTATTATTGCTATTATTATTATTATTATTATTATTATTATTATTATTATTATAATAATAATAATAATAATTATTATTATTATTATCATTATTATTATTGTTATTATTATTATTTATTATTATAATTATTATTATTATTATTATTATTATTATTATTATTATTATTATTATATTGTTATTATTATTATTATTATTATTATTATTAGTAGTAGTAGTAGTAGTAGTAGTAGTAGTACCTCTGCCAGGTAAAGTTGGAGGAGATTCACCCCTCTTTGTCTGTTTCTTTCTTTGTCCACAACATATCTAAAAAGGCTATTGACAGACTTGAATTAAATTCTGTGTATATGTGGGTACTGTACTGGACCAAGGGAGAGATGATTAATTTTCGGGGGTGATCTGAGTTCGAGTCCCGGTTGTTTACTTGTTTATGCACAAGATACTTCTAAAAGTTATCGATGGATGTCAATGAAATGCTGTGAATATGTGGGTCATAGACCAACAATTAGATGATTAAATTTTATGACGATGTGCATTGTCTTTTAGAGGCGTTGACTGAGGGTTTCTTGCTGCACTGGCTGCTACTCCTGCACATACCCTATGGACTCTTTATCTGGTAGTCGTTTGTAATTTCCACATCACAACTGCCATTTTTTTCTGTATCCATGATTAATATATTTTTCATATCATGAATGTATTACATTTTCATCAATATCACGAATATCGTCAACTTCATTATATTCCTGATTACCTTCAGATACGTTTTTCTGTTCAAGGAAACTTGTCTAAATCAGGCGGTAATTTGCAGTCTACCTTAACGTCCACAGAAACTGACGTCATTTTCTAGCATTTTTTTTTCCTACCTGCATAGCAATTTAGTAAACTTAGGGGACACTTCCGTCATCTATGTTTCCATTAAATAGTAATAATAATAGTAATAATAATAATAATATCAAATGGTGCCAGGCACAACAAATCTTCCTCGACAGCAGTTATTTCATTGCTGTTAAATACTAAATTGTTACTGTTAGTGTCAGTACACAATTAAAGTCTAAGGTAATGGCGCAAATGTTTTCAAGTTATGCCCTCTGAAAATCCGTGATCTCGCATTTGATCTTTCAAGGTCACTCAAGGTCAATGGTCATGATGTCAAATGAAATCCCATATAAGACTTTCTATATCATGATGATGGTAAATATCTCCATCTTTAACGAGTTTCGAGTTATAGCCCCCAGAATATCAGTGACCTTAAGTTTGACCTTTCAAGATCACTTACAGTTAAAGGTCATGGCACCAATTAAATATCCATATGGGACTTCTTATACACTGATAATAGTAAATATCTCTATCTTTGACGAGCTTCGAATTATGGCCCCCTGAATATCCGTGACCATGAGTTTGACCTTTCAAGGTCACTCAAGGTCAAAGGCCTTGGTGCCAGATGAAAACCCATATCACAAGTTCCTGTATATTCTAATAATAAATATCTCTATCTTCAGGCGGTTTCAAGATATAGCCCTTTGAAAATCTGTGACCTTGATTTTCACCTTTCAAAGTCACTCGATAAAGTCCAAAATTTAGCCAGTTTCTTTTGGGACCAATGCCCACACATCCTGAAAACTTCTTGTGATTTCATTCAGCCGTTTTTCCGTAATGTTCATAACTAAACAAAAAAACAAACAAACAAACTCGACCAAAAACAAAACCTCGCCGGACTCCGTCCGGCCGTATTAATAATAATAATATGATGATGATGATGATGATGATGATGATGAAGAAGAAGAAGACGAAGAGGAAGGAGAAGAAATAACAATCATAATCATCATCTATCTATCTATCTATTGCCAGACGCCTCAATCCCGTTTGGGGTGGCCACAAACAAATCGCCTCCAAGTCGCCCTGTCCCCCGCCATTTCACTGCCCTGCTCCCAACTCACACCTCCCTCTCTCATATACCTCTCCACCCCATCCCTCCATCTCATCCTCGGCCTCCCCCTTCCTATTCCTCCCTCCATCTCACTCACATACACTCTCTTCGTCAGTCTTGTGATCATCATAATCAGTATCGCCGTCTCTACCACCACCACCAAAATCACTATCCTCTGTCATTAACACTAGGCTTAGCATTTATAGTCGAGACTAACCTCTTTCACACATCAATACCTCACTCAAGCTAAATAAAATAGGCAGAACAAAGCCAGAGTACAATAAGGACATATTATATGACAAGGGTATAAATAAAATCGTCAGTTAGGTGTGAAGGATTTCAATAATAAACATGTGGTTCCAGGCACAACAAATCTCGCCCGTCACAAGTTATTTTATTGGTATTAAATACTGACTCGTTTCTGCCATTTAGGGTCAGTGCACAAATAAAGTCTAAGGTAATGGCACAAATGTTTTCAAGTTACTTCCTCTGAAAATCCATGATCTTGTGTTCGATCTTTCAAGGTCACTCAAGGTCATAGGTCATGGTGCCAAATGAAAGCCCATATGGGACTTCCTACATTTTGGTAATAGTAAATATCTCCATCTTCAATGAATTTCGAGTTATAGCTCCCTGGATATCCGTGATCATGAGTATGACCTTTCATGATTGCTTATGGCCAAAGGTCAAGGTGCCAATTAAGAACACATATGGGATTTCCTATATGTTGGCAAATGGTAAATATCTCTCTATTTTGAACCAGTTTCGAGTTATAGCTCCTGAATATCTGTGACCTTGAGTTTGACCTTTCAAGGTCATTCAAGGTCAAAGGTCATGGTGCCAGATGAAGGCCCATATTACGAATTCCTGTATATTCCTAATAGTAAATATCTCTATCTTCAATCTATTTAAAGTTATAGTCCTCTGAAAACGTCCGACCTTGATTTTGATCTTTCACGATCAGTCGATTACCACCAAAATTTCATCACTTTCTTTGAGGATCAGTGCCTACATATCCTGAAAGTTTCCTGTAATTTCGTTCACCCGTTTTTCCGTAATATTGCTAACAAATAAACAAACAAACAAACAAATTCGACCAATAACAGTACCTCGTCGAGCTCCGTCCGGCCGAGGAAACTACATATAAGAAAAGAAGTGATAAATATAGAGGGGAAGGAAGGGAAGCAATAACAAAAGAACCACAAGAACGAAATGAGATAGTGAAGGATGTACTAGTAAACTATGAATGAACAGAAAAAGAAGGATGGAAGTACGAAGAACAGAAAAAAAATACATATATTAATGAAAAAATATGAATTAAAAAATGAAGTTGTGAGTAAAATAAAATAAAAACATAATAAAAGGGAGAAGGACTAAAGGTAGAAGGGTTGGAAGAGGAGGGGCAAAGTTAGCATTCAACATGAATTTACATTTCCCACCTGGAGAAACAAGAGCCAAGGAAGGGAATTGGACAGAGAGAGAGAGAGAGAGAGAGAGAGAGAGAGACAGACAGACAGACAGACAGACAGACAGACAGATTCATAGATGCAAAACCTTAACATCCCTGAGAGACGTTCTTCCTTTTATTTATTTTTGACTAAACCACGGCTTGTGCAGACCGATCCAGATATTAGAGGTCTTGCTGTTTTTAATTGGATAATGAAGATCGTTTCTAACCACTTCACTTCAAGACGCCCTCCCAAATTGTAGATGCTGTATACCGGTAATGTTTTGTTGGAATAAAACACAAGAATAAACAGACGACTTTGCAGAATAAGTTTATGGTTAAAAACAATATCTGGGAGTCACTTAAATGAAGAGAGAGAGAGAGAGAGAGAGAGAGAGAGAGAGAGAGAGAGAGAGAGAGAGAGAGAGAGAGAATAAACTTATAAAGCATAAATGTTCCCTAACCCCCAACTTCTGACGGTGAATTACGTAACATTTGTGACCATTAGATGTAGTTAGTTTGTATTCCACTTTCCTGAGTTCAGTCAGCGATAAGGTACTAAAGTCAGGCACACATTATTCTTACCAATGATTTCATTAATGACTATCAAACTGGGACTTGCTTAACGTACATCTCCATTTCCTCAGTATTAATAATACGTCCGTTATTTTCAGTAACAGAAAACAAAGTACATTATAGAAGAAAATTCACATCCCTGTGCGTCCCAAACTTGTTGTAAAGGGCAGACAAGAAAGCATGCACTCTCAGGCTCATAAATTCACTCCTAGTTAAATATAATCATCCAACGTCAGCTGAAATACAGTACTGAAATTGCTCCGTTCTTGGAAGGGTAAATGGTACTAGTGAAATATCATACTGAGCTTAAGTGACGTTACTTAAACCCTTGTAGCAGTGGGTTTTTCTGAGCTGGATATATTTCTCTCTGTAGTCAGGCAAAATTTGGTGTAAAGTGGGAAATCAAGCTAAATATTCTTTGACATACTTTTGCTTCGGCCTGTCCTGGGTCAAATTAAATTGACTGAGAACATCCAGAATTTATAATGCAAAGGTTAAAGTGGCGGGGAAAGGGTTAAACAGAGGATTGATGACCAAATTGAATTTATTCCCCTCAGGCTCCTGTGACTCGCTATCACCATAATAAAATTGTCAAACGTTAGATGCAGTAGTTGTTGTGATCATCAAAGAGTTAACTGAATCATTATTAACAATTTCCGATTCTCATGACTCATTTAGCATTAGCTTGAAGAGAATACTAGAGAATGTTGGTCTGATAGTTTTTGTCGAGGCTCACATCTGTATAGTACAGTATTTCTATATGGGGACAGCAAGTCTTCTTTATCACTATTATTTTACAGGGTCCTTTAGCACCAGCCGCACTGTAACATTCCTTTTTTTTTTTTTTTTTTAACAAACGACAAACGATTTTATTTAACCAAGAATGCGTAATACGAAGCTGTGAGTGATAAAACTTTCATGATAAATAGTTTTCAGTTACTGTAATTTATGGATTCAATAAGCTACTTTATTCCATCAATCAGAAAAGTTATTATAATCATGCTTATGAAAGAAGAAAGGTTTATTGTTTTACCTAATGTGCAAATAAAATGGTTAAAGAGACGAATGGGAAGACAGGAGGAAAAGGTTCCTGTGAAGAGAGTGAAAAGTTGCAAGAGAGTGAAAAAATGGCAGAGAATAGGAGCATAGTGGAAGAAAGATTGGGAAGACATGAGTTAGAGCAGATGGAAAGGGTGGAAGAAGTATGCAAGATATGCACGGAAGAGATAGGCACAGCGTGTGAGGTGGTTTGTGGAGTGAGGAGGAGATGCAGAGGTGTGCAAGGGACAGCATGGTGGAATGATGAGGTGAAACGAGCTGTGGAACAAAAGAAGCAGGCATATAGTGACTGGCTAGCGAGTACTGGTAGGGGAGAAGATGAGAGAGAGGTATATGTGAGAAGGAGAATGGAGGTGAAGATTTTGGTGAAGGAGAGTATGAAGAGAGTGGATGAAGAGTTTGGGAGGAATCTGAGTGTGAAATAGAGGGAAATTGTTTTGGAAGAAGGTAAACAAAGTAAGACAGTGCGAAAGGGGAAATAGTTGGGGAGTGAAAGATGGGACTAATAGATTGTTAGTGAAGAGAGAGAAAATGTGGAGATAGAAGGAGCACTTTGAAGATTTGTTGAATGTAGAAAGTGAGAGCAGTGTGAGTGTAAGTGGCTGGGAAATGGCTGGGAGAAGAGATAAGAGGAGGGAGGGAGAGATCAGTAGGGCGGAAGTAGTTGAAGCAATGAAGAAGATCAAGATAGGAAAGGCCCCAGGAATTGATGGAGTATTTAGTGAAACGCTGAAGTATGGGGGTGAGATTGGTGAGGAGTGGATATGGAAGTTGTGTAGATTGGCTTGGGAAGAGGGAAGGGTTCCAGAGGACTGGAAATCAGGTGTAATTCTTCCTTTATACAACGGAAAAGGGGAGAGAGGAATATGTGGTAACCATAGGGGTATATGCCTTCTTAGTGTGACTGGAAAAAATATGTGGTAGAATACTCACTGATAGGGTTAGGCATATAACAGAGGAGCTAATTGGAGAAGAACAAGGGGGATTTGGGAAGGGAAAAGGTTGTATAGATCAGATATTTGTTCTAAGACATTTAGTGGAGAAGTATCTAGAGAGAGGAAAGAAAGTGTATACTGCCTTAATGGACTTGGAGAAAGCATATGACAGAGTAGATAGGCAAGGTGTGTGGAAGGTATTTGAATATATGGAGTGGATGGGAAATTGTTGAGCGCTCGAGGGAGCTAGGGCTACAGTGCGAGAGGATGGTGAGCTGAGTGAGCTACTTGACCTAAATGTGGGACTGAAACAGGGATGTGTGACGTCTCCATGGCTGTTTATATATATATACATCGATGGGATTGTAAAGGAGGTGCAAGGTAGGGCAGTGGATGTGGGAATGGCTCTAATGAATGAAGGTGAAGTGTGGACGATTCCGGTGTTGCTGTTTGTTGATGATACAGTACTATTGAGTGAAGATGAACGGGAGTTACAAGATTAGGTGAGTGAATTAGGGACAGTATGTAAGAAGAGGAATCTGAAAGTTAATGTAAACAAGAGTAATGTTATGGCGTTTGAGAGGAATGAAGTCACAGAGTGCACAGTGTGGCTGGATAGTGAGGATATGGAGAATGTGAGTGCATTCAAGTACTTCGGTAGTGTGATGACTAAGGATGGAAGTTTTGGGGATGAAGAGTTTGAAAGGATACAGCAGGAAAGGAAGGTTGTTAGTTCACTGAAAACGGTGATGAGAAATAGGGAAGTGAGTATGGAAGTTAAAGAAGTCACTGCATGATAGTATTGTGGTCCTTACCGTGACGTATGGAAGCGAGGCGTGGACCTTGCTAGAGGGGAACAAGACAAGAGTGAGAGCAGTGGAAATGAATTACCTGAGAGGAGCATGTGGAATGGCATGGAGGGGCAGGCTGACGAATGAAGAAGTGAAAGAACGTTGTGAGATGGATGTGGATGTGACTGAGAAAATTGGAGAAATACACTGAGGTGGTTTGGACATATGGAGAGAATGGAGAATGAAAGACTGACTAAGAGGGCGTATGTAGGAGAAGTGGAGGAAGGGAGAAGGAGAGGAAGACAGAGGATGAGGTGAAGGGATGGAGTTGAGAGGTATACGAAGGAGAGGGCAGTGAGTTGGAGGGAGGACAGTCAAATGGTGAGTGACAGAGCGACTTGGAGGCGTTTTGTCTGTGGCCACCCTTTGCGGGATTAGGGCGTTGGGCTAGAGATGGATAGATAGTGTGTGTGTGTGTGTGTGTGTGTGTGTGTGTGTGTGTGTGTGAAAACTAAAAAAATCGGATAGTTGTAATCCCGCCTTACAGAAAGTTGGTGGAAGGGTGGACGGCCTTCCCCGGAGACGACCAAATATTTTGAGAACAATAAGTCAAATGTCAAGGTCATAAGGAAAGTCAAATTTGTCCTACCAAGATCGACTTCAGCAGTTTTTATTCGATTTAATCCAAACTCAGTGGAAAGGTTAGTGGTATGGCATGAACGAATGAAATGGATTCTGTGAAGAATCAGTCAAATGTTAGGGTCATGGTCTAAGTCAAAGTTCAACCAGTCGGTGTTGTGACCTGATTTTGAACAAACTTGGCATAAGAAATGAAGACCAGGCAGTAAATTAATCTAGGATTTAAAAAAAATATAAAGATCAAAGTTACATGGTAAGGTCAACTTAAACACTTTTCATCTGATTTAAACCAGACGTGGTGGCAGGGTTCAAGACAAAAAAATGATGAAATTATTCGAGTATTAGCACAGTCATAGATTAAGGCCACAGGAAAGGCCGACATCAAGGCCACTTGGCAAAGTCAGCGTAAACGGTTCTGAACCAATATGAACCAAAGACTGTGGAAATGTTAGGGGTCAGGCCAGAAGGAGAGAGTTTTATTTTTAGAACAATCAGCCAAAATCAAGGTCACAAGGCAAGGTCGAATACTTGGCCTTTTAACCATGTGCAGAGCACGGGTGTTGCACTCTGTGAGGGATCTTCTACTTCGCTTTTAACTATCTGTCTATCTATCTATCTATCTATCGACAGATGGATAGACAGATAGATAGAGCAGTATAAATATGAGAGAGAGAGAGAGAGAGAGAGAGAGAGAGAGAGAGATGGAATAGATATAGGTACCGATAAAGATAGTCAGATAGATAGATACCACCTCATCCCTCACCTCTCCCAAACCCTCTTGAACAATATCTCCAGCCGGAAAAACTGGTGCCTTTCGAGGATGAGGACGAATAGGGCGTGGAGGAGGTCGGCCTGGCTAGCACATCCCCCTACCTCTCCTGAGACCCTCTTAAGCCCCAGCCCCGGCTCGAAAGGGTGGGGTTGGCCCAGGAACATTTAGGCATTAGCTAAACAGCTACAGCTTGGAGCCCCACAGTCTGAAGGAGCCTCTCAATTTTTTGTGTGATTGTTTCAGTTTTATTATAACTTGTACGTAAGTAATGATTTAGCCTACTTTACTCACTCTGCACGTATTTTTTATGCATCCTTGGTGCATTCTTGTCAAGTTCACTTGTTACAAAGCCTGATGACATTTTGGGCCTCAATGGCTACCAATGGCTTACGGCCTCACCATATCTAAATCCGACCCTGTGTTGGCCCATCGAGGGTGAACTCAAGCTTGCTCATTCTGTGGTGAAGAAACATGATTACTTCGTATTGTTTAGACCTATTGGCATTCAAACTATTTGTAGCTCTCAGACTAAAAGAACTCCCCTCACATGAGTCATAAGCCAGCCAGGATGGGCAATATTTGCTGCTTTCCTTCCAAACAAACCTTTGTTTAGGAAAGGCCTATGTCCTGCAGTGAAATGTTACAGACTGCTGAGAATGCTTGATGATGACTGAGATAGTTAGGTAGATATATAGATATTGGCTGCCTCCTGACAATGTAATTCAGATCTGGGGAGACACTGGTATTGAGGGTGATGCTGAAGGCAACAACAAACCCTTACAAAGGGAAACGTCTTTTGGAAGGTGGATAAAATTGTCTGGTAGCAGCAAGAATGATAATAAATGCATCATCGGTCTGAAGGAAGTGATGTATTAGTGCCTTCCATAATCGTATAATTTGAAAAAAAAAAGTTCTTTAAATTTTTTAATCTCTTCAGTATAATGACGCATTTCATACAGATTCTTTTTGTCATTATATGATCTTATCGTTTTTGTGAGAACCCAAATAATGAAAATGTTTACTGTATGAAATTCCTCTTATTCGAAAAGTATCTTCTACGTTGAGTACGGTCGTCTGAATAAAATACAACTAAGGAACCAACAGTAAAGTGGTTAACAATATCACTTGTCATATCAGCTGAAACTATTATATTGAACTGCAACGGAAGGAAAGAAAAAAAAAACATTATACTCGCCAACATCTGCTATATTCGAGCTACTCCCGGACGATCATATTCTGGCTCAGGCACTGATGGAGTTACAAAGTCTTATCTAAGTCTTTCTGTTCGAAGTCTCTCCTAAGTTGAATAAATACGTCCAAAGACAGAAATTATTCATGTGCGAAAGATTTCGTCCTCCCTTAAGTTAATAAGTTCACCAAACAAATGAAGTAGCTTCCTGTATCCACTTCTGAGCACGTATTAGATATTCAGTTCCAGAGACCAAATAGTCCTCTCTCACCATCGCAGGGCATCATATACCCCTCAAAGAAGATGCTGGTAAGTCTGCAGTGATGTAAGCAAGAAAATAGGGGAAAAAAAGATGACTGTGACACTAGTTACATAATATATTTAGCCTACTATAGAGCAACGAAAAATAGCTAACGTGATGGCAACACGTATTTCATAATGCACTTCTTGGTAAATACTAATAGAAAACATTCCTGCATAGTTACGGGCATATCACATTATCGCTTCCCTGATTCTCTTAATAATATCTTTAGTACGTCATTTTTACTCAATCCTTGCAACTATCAAGTTTTTAAAAAGACTTTTTAACACTAAGGGCATTAACCAAGGTTACGTATATTTTATCCAGTTCGAAAAGTCCCTCTGATCTGAAGAAATTCATCTGTCGCTGTTAAGAACAAAAAATGTTGTCATTGGATGGAAGGGTACAAAGTATCATTCCATCGTTATCTTAACGCAGTTTTACTTCACAGTCTATAAAGCAGTGTCATGTATAAAGAGGAGAGATGAAAATAATTACATTAAGGGAATGTATTAGAGTATCTCAATGACAGAAATGCATGGACAAGGTTACTCGAAGAGCATGAGGAGATAAACCAAGAACTTATTGGAGGAACAAAGTCCAAGCATGTTCAGCTAGAAATGGTAGGGGTGGGCGGGCGTCTACACCTTTTGTCCAATGTGTTCTAAGCGACCCCGATGCAAGCAAATGTGCGTAATCCAGCTGTACCTTTGTAGCGCATTATTATTATTATTATTATTATTATTATTATTATTGAGGTGGTTTGGCCATTTGGAGAGGATGGGGTGTGAGAGACTGACGAGGAGAGTGTATGTGAATTAGGTGGATGGGGGAAGAGGGAGGGGGAGGCCAAGGATGAGATGGACGCATGGAGTGGAGAGGTATATGAGAGAGGGGAGTGTGAGTTGGGAGCAGGGCAGTGAAATGGCAGGGGACGGGGCGACATGGAGGAGAATCGTTTATGACCACCCCTTACGGGATTAAGGCGTCTGGCAAAAGATAGATAGATAGATAGATAGATTATTATTATTATTGTTATTATTATTATTATTATTATTATTATTGTTATTATTATTATTATCATTATTATTAATTATTATTATTATTATTATAATTATTATTATTATTATTATCATTATTATTAGTAATATTATTAATGAAAATTATATTTGTAAATAAATATTTAAATTACAGCACTAGCCCTGAACGTGTTCTCTGCTGCGCCATGTAAAGTGAGAGTGTATGTAACAAAAGACTATTTATTCTACCTTAACGCATAGGAAGGACAGAATGAGCATCAGATAACAGATCGATAAGTCACAATATCATCCTAGATGTAAGCAACCTATGTGATGATTATGAACCTGCACACAGGTCTGCATCCTGTTTAGAATATTCGAATTTAGTAAACAATGACTCTCTCTCTCTCTCTCTCTCTCTCTCTCTCTCTCTCTCTCTCTCTCTCTCTCTCTCTCATCCACCAGCGATGTCGGAGAAGGTTATGTATTCATCCGTGACGTTTGTGTCACTAACTCTTTAATTCCCCGTCTCCCGTAGTCACCTCATATCACTCTTACCATCTCAAATATGTCCCTCTTTCAATTCATCCCAATAAAATGCAAGCTCTCTCACCCTCTCCTTTTCTTCACTTTTGCTCCCTCTCATACCTCTCCTACTCAATCTTACTCTCCCTCCTGCGCACACACCCAGATCCCTTTTCGCTACTCTTCCTCTGAAACATTTACCTTACTAACTGTTGGCATTTTAACTCCCTCCCTTCTCCCTTTGGAAGCGAGAGAGAGAGAGAGAGAGAGAAGGGGGGGGGAAGTCATAAATATCAAATTAGACCAGACTGAGTGCTCTACATCTTGTCAGCACTGTGAACACACACACACACACACACACACACACACACACACACACACACTGTCTCGAATTCGCGACATTGTATTATTATGGGAGACCACGAACGCAGGTGGAAATCCCTGCTAACTTCACTCAGTTACTAACCATCCGCGTATGCACTCCGACTAAAACAAATTTTCGAAACATTATCATTGTTTCATCAGTAACTATCTATATGCACTACTAGTGTATCACTATCACTGAACGAAATTAGTATAATATACAGTATATATATATATATATATATATATATAGATATATATATATATATATATATATATATATATATAGATAGATAGATAGATAGATAGATAGATAGATAGATACATATAGATAGATAGATAGATATACAGTATATATATATGTAGATAGATAGATAGATGGATAGGTATAATATATATATATATATATATATATATATAGATAGATAGATATAGATAAATATATAGATAGATAGATAGATAGATATAGATATAGATATATAGGTATATAGATAGATAGATAAATCTATCTATCTATCTATCTATCTATAGCCCGACGCCCTAATCCCGCAAAAGGGTGGCCGCAGACAAAACGCCTCCAAGTCACTCTGTCACCCACCATTTGACTCCCTCCCCCCAACTCACCCCCCTCCCTCATATACCTCTCAACTCCATCCCTCCACCTCATCGTCAGTCTACCCCACCCTCTACCTCCCTCCACCTCACCTACATACACCCTCTTAGTCAGTCTTTCATTCTCCATTCTCTCCACATGTCCAAACCACCTCAGTGTATTTCTCCTAATCTTTTCAACCACATCCACATCTACCCCACAACGTTCCTTCACTTCTTCATTCGTCAACCTGTCCCTCCACGTCACTCCACATGCTCCTCTCAAGTAACTCATTTCCACTGCTCTCACTCTTGACTTGTTCCCCTCTTGCAAGGTCCACGCCTCGCTTCCATACGTCAGGGTAGGGATCACAATACCATCATGCAGTGACTTCTTAACTTCCATACTCACCTCCCTATTTCTCATCACTGCTTTCAGTGTACCAACAACCTTCCTTCCCTGCTGTACCCTTTCACGTACTTCATCCCCCATAGTTCCATCCTTACTCGTCACACTACCCAAGTACTTGAATGCACTCACATTCTCCATATCCTCACCATCCAACCTCACTGCACACTCTGTGACTTCATTCCTCTCAAACACCATAACTTTAGTTTTGTTAACATTAACTTTCAGCTTCCTCCTCCTACACACTGTCCCAAATTTATTCACCAAACCTTGCAACTCCCATTCATCTTCACTCAACAATACTGTATCATCAGCAAACAGCAACACCGGAAGCTTCCAAATCTCACCCTCATTCATTAGGGCCACCCCCACATCCACTGCCCTACCTTGCACCTCCTTTACAACCCCATCCATATATATATTAAACAGCCATGGAGACATCACACACCCCTGTTTCAGTCCCACATTGAGATCAAAGAACTCACTCAGCTCACCATCCACTCGCACCGTAGCCCTAGCTCCCTCGTACATACTCTTCACAGCACTCAACAATTTCCCCTCCACTCCATATATTCTTAATACCTTCCACATACCTTGCCTATCTATTCTGTCATAAGCTTTCTCCAAGTCCATGAAGGCAGCATACACTTTCCTTCCCTTCTCTAGATACTTCTCCACTAAACATCTTAGAACAAATATCTGATCTACACACCCTTTTCCCTTCCTAAATCCCCTTGTTCTTCTCCAACTAGCTCCTCTGTCATATGCCTAACCCTATCAATGAGTATTCTACCATATATTTTACCAGTCACACTAAGAAGGCAAATACCCCTATGGTTACCACATACTTCTCTCTCCCCTTTTCCTTTGTACAGAGGAACAATTATACCTGATTTCCAGTCCTCTGGAACCCTTCCTTCTTCCCAAGCCAATCTATACAACTTCCATATCCACTCCACAACAATCTCACCCCCGTACCTAAGCATTTCACCACACACTCCATCAATTCCTGGGGCCTTTCCCAGCTTAATCTTCTTCATCGCTTCCACTACTTCCGACCTACTGATCTCTTCCTCCCTCCTCTCATCTCTTCTTCTCCCAGACATTCCCCAACCACTTATACTCACACTGCTCTCACTCTCTACATTCAACAAATCCTCAAAGTGCTCCTTCCATCTCCTCAATTTCTCTCTCTTCTCCACCAACAATCTATTATTCCTATCTTTCACTCCCCTACTATTTTCCCCTTTCACACTGCCTTACTTTCTTTACCTCCTTCCAAAACAATTTCTTACTCTCCCTCCATTTCACACTCAGATTCCTCCCAAACTCTTCATCCACTTTCTTCTTACTCTCCTTCACCAGTCTCTTAACCTCCCTTCTCCTGCTCACATATCTCTCTCTTCTCTCTCTCATCTTCTCCCCTACCTCTACTCGCCAACCATTCACCATATGCCTTCTTCTTTTGTTCCACAGCTCGTTTCACCTCATCATTCCACCATGCTGTCCCTTGCACACCCTTGCATCTCCTCCTCACTCCACAAACCGCCTCACATGCTGCGCTTATCTCTTCCGTGAATATCTTACATACGTCTTCCATCCCTTCCATCTGCTCTAGCTCATACCTTCCCAATCTTTCTTCCACTATGCTCTTATACTCTGTCCTTTTCTCACTATCTTGCAATTTCTCCACTCTTCTCACAGGAGCTGCTTCCTCCTGTCTTCCCCTTCGTCTCCTCAACCACTTTCTTTGCAGCTCTACCTTGGCCATCACTAAGTGATGGTCCGAGACTCCATTCCCCCACCCTCTCCACACCCTTGCATCCAACACTTGTCTTCTCATTCGCTCATCCACACACACGTAGTCTATCATTGCCTTTCGTTCAACAAGTTCACCATCCATCCTCCTCATTACTCTCCATGTATACCGGTGGATCATCTTATGACGAAAGTAGGTGTTGGCTATTGCCAACCCCTTACCAGCACAGATGTCCACCAAAGCACTACCATTCCCATCTACTTCAGCTGGCACTCCCCACTGACCAACCACTCCATCCACTCGTACATTCCCAACTTTGCCATTCATGTCTCCAATCAACAGCACTCTTTCGCTCCTCTCAAACTTATCCATACATGCTTCTACTCTCTCCCAAAACTCATCTTTCACTCTTGCCACTCGATCCTCTGTTGGAGCATACACACATACAATCGCCCATGCTTGTATACCTACTTTCATCCTCGCCCATACAATCCTTGCACCCACTGTTCCATACTCTCTTATATTCTCCTTCCACTTCTTGCTTATCATCAGACATACTCCCTCACTTGCCCTCTCATTCTCACTGACTCCCGCACATATACCTACACCGTATTCCCATTCTCTCATCCTTTCACCTTTCCATTTAGTTTCAGTCAATCCACATATATCCACTTTTGCATCCTCAAGCACCTGGACAATCTCTCTCTCTTTCACTTCATCATTCACTCCTCTCACATTCCACGTTCCTACCCTCAGAATGTCCTTTGTCCGTTCCTTAGTCGTCAACGTATGGTCCGTCCGGGTCCGAGGCGCTTTATTTGCTTTTTTAGTTAGTTCTTTTTACGGGGTGGGGCACTAACCCACCACCAACCCTTTTAGTCGTCTCGTACGACAAGCAGGGATACTGGGGGAGTATTCTTGAAACCGCCCTACCCCCAGGGGGTAGATAGGTATAATATATATATAGATAGATAGATAGATAGATAGACAGATATAGATAGAGATATATATATATATATATATATAGATATATATATAGATATATAGATATACAGAAAGATAGATAGATAGATATGTATAATATATATATATATATATATATATATATATATATATATATATACACACACACACACATCTCTTTTGCCCCGCCTCTGTAATCGCCAGGACAGGAAGCTCAACGATCGTCGCTGCAGCCCGTGTGAACACAGGCAGTCTAAGACAGACTGGAAGCCCCGAGAGGCGGACGTTGGTTAAGGAGAGTGCTAACACCTATGGTCATATGGCACAGCAGATCACCCAGTCTCCTCGCGGTTCTGTGACTCCATAATCTCGACATCAGTTCAGGACAGTGCGAGGACACCTCTTGTGTCTTGGCACACCAGATCATTCAGTGAACTCGCAATTCTGTGATTCCATATCTCTCCATTTATCAGTATTTTCTTTCATTTTATTCTAGTGTTAAGAGTGTTAGGTAGCTTGAGTGCATGAGTGAACCAATTTACTTGCTTCAAACTCTCTTGTACCGTAAGCCCTCGTTTTGCTGGAATCAATTAATTTACAGTGTTTCTTTTGATCTCAATTAAATGTAGTATCGTTTTTCATTCATCCAAATTACTTTTACTTAATTTACTTTGCTCCTAGCTTGCATAAACTTTTTTTAATATTAATCACAACTGGTAGTTATGCCAGTTATTTTCATATCATTTCATAAGAAATTCCTTTGTGCAAGCTAGGAGAGGCGAAAGCAAGAGCCTGGTTTAGTATTACTAAGTTCCAGGGTGAGTTATTATCATGGGCAGGTTCTTTCTCTCGAGGCCAACAGTACTTACTAATTCAGTGTCATACAGTGATAACTTTTTGTTGAGTACTGTTTGAAGAGAAAGTTTATAAATTTCTTGTTTTCTGAAAACTGGTGACCTAAGCCAGAATATAGTAAAATCAAAAACTTTGATTTCATAATCTAAAAACCTGTTTTACCCCCTTTTTGACAAAGTGGTAACCTCAACCAAGGATATTAATTACTCGCTATAAAGATAAGTTATTAACGAAATATTATCTGACTAACTCCCAGCTATTTATTTATGATCATTTAAATTTATAGACACTAGCTTACTGGTGGTTACTGTTTAGCAGGTTATTATTCCTGCTTTATTAATTATTGTGAAAGACTTTTGCTATCTAATTGTGGCTTTTTTTCCCATGCTTATTAGTTCAACTGCTGTAAATAAATTTGGTCGCCACCAGCATGTGCCTATATTTATAATTTTGAATTATTAACATCAGACTGCGAAACAGCACAGTTCGTACATTATTTTTTTTCGGCATTATTTTTCTTGAGCTGCAGCTTCCCGGTTTTCTTTTCAATATTTTTTTTTTAGTCATTCCGTCTCAGTCTGACTTAACACTATGGCAGCTACCCTGTTTATACAGGAAGCCAAGGAATGGGGCTTACCAATCCTCTGGAAAATAAAATGTCCTACTAGAGTTAAGCACGAACACGATAGTGAACAGCATGAATATGTACGTGCCAGACGTGAGGCACGTGAGAAGTACGCGCTTGAAGTACTGAAATTCAAACCAGACTCTCAGGCTTTAACAGGATCAGTCCCTGTGACCTTGCTCTGTGCACGTTTCTCCAGCACCTGTCTTGGCAACCCCGCGTCTCAAGCCCCCTTTGTATAAATGAGATGTGCAAATCGAACTGTTCATAGCCAGTTTTGAGGACATTGTGCAGCTGTACCAGCTGGATGAGTAAGCTAAATGACTCCAATTTCTTAGCCTGTTTGAGGACCCAATTCTCGATACTGTGCACAGAATTTGGAGCGACAATTTGACTTATGAGATGATAAAATTTGCGCTTGTTAAGATGTATGGTATCAGTGTAGATGACATCAGGAGTCAGTTCCTGAGGGTGCATCTTCAAGAAATGGAGAATGTCGTTCAGTTCCTTGATCGCCTTACCGCGCACCTAAATGAGTGGATGGAAAAGGATGAAACTCCCAACACCCAAGAGTGGGTAACTGACCTTGTGCTGCATACCCAGTTAGAAAAATTGTGGCCCACTGAGCTTATTTCTCTGTTAAGAATTGAAAGATAAAGGATGCCAACAAATGGTGGAGAAGGCTGACACTTTTTACTGCATACAGGTATCAGACTCGTAAACAAAACGGCCCTGGAACAAGATTGGGAAGCCATCTCAGAGCGAATCCCAGCATCAAGCCCATTCACAGAATAATGGCCAAGGTCCAAGTAATCTACAGAAAAAAGACCAAGGGCAAAATACTCAGCAACCTGAAAGGAAGAAGTACAATAACTACCCTAACCAGCAGCAGTACAAAGGTGAACACAAATAATAAGCCACGCTATCAACAGTCAGGACAAACACCTTCAACACCAGTCCCAGTGTTTCAGAGGCAGGAGGCAAATGCCGCCTACATTCCTCAACACCGTAAGTTAGTGCCATCCCTAGCAACACAGATCCTCCCCCACTAGCACCCCTCAGATGGTGAACCCTCCTCCACAGTTGTTCAGTGCTACAACTCCTCAGATAGCGAGAACGGCCTCTAATGTATCTAGTTCTCATGGTGCCATGTTTGCTTCTTTGTTTCTCCTGCAGTCTCATCAGTGGCTAGCTGCTACCTTCTCAGACTCTTCCACACTTAACAGTGCCTTCCTTGTTCAGCCAGGGTTTGTATGTGTTTCCATAAATGTTCTGAGAGACAATGGTTCCTCAGGTTGTTCCATCAGGTAGACTAGTTTGGCCCAAGGAGTACGCAGGTAGACATATCCAAGTGAGACTTATCAAATCGTCAATGAGATTGTTTCCTGAGGCATGCATCCAGGTAGCATCTTCTTACACAGGTTCAACAGCAGCTGTTGTCGTGCCAGAACCTCAGTTTGGCCACATTATACGGAACATTAACGGCGTCAAAAAGAGTTGCATTGTAGACGTCGCTACTCAGACTGGCTGCTGCAGTAATATGAGCCATGGCCAAGGCTCCGAACTGTGTTATCCCGCTGACCATTGCAACACCGGAAGATCTGATTCATATGCATAAGAAACTGGAGGGCAATGTAACTCTACATTCACAGGAAGGTCAAGCTAGGTTCCTTCATAAATGAGGATGACTGTACCATAAATCACAATCACCCCAACATGAGGTTCAACTGCAGTTTGCCATCTCCACAAAATTTTGCCAAGCAATGTTCAAACTGGGTCATTGTTTAGTGCTTGAAGGTTACATGGGTCAAGAGAAGACCTTTGACCATATTCATGCTGTCTTTTTCTGGCCAAGAATGTGACAGGAAATAAACAGGTTTGTGTGTTCCTGTGACGTGTTTCAGTACTGACGATCGGGGACGTGACTGTCCTGCACCATTGAAACCTATGCCCATAATCTCTGAGCCATTTGAGAGAGCTACAGTAGACATTAGTAGACATTATTGGGCGAATCACTCCTAGGTCTAGTGATGCATTAAAGTTTATCCTCACTATTGACAATATCAGCACACAGTGGCCTGAAGCCGTGGCCCTTAAGAATATATATACCAACACTGATGCGGAGGCAATAGTTTAGGTGCTTTGTCGAGTAGGTATCCCCAAGGGAATCTTAAGTGACAGGGGTTCTCATTTCACTCTGACAAATATCGATGAAGTATTAAGATTGCTGTCTATCTGAGGCTTGAGAATTATGCCCTGCCATCCTATGTGAAACGGGTTGTGTGAGAGGTTTAATGGGACTCTGAAGAAGATTCTAAGGTGCATGGCTGCCAAAGAGTCCAGAGAATGGCTACGGGTCGTTGTCCCACTTCTTTTTGCCTATAGAGAAACCCCACACCATTCCTTGAAGTTCTAACCCTTTGAACTGGTGTGCGGGTGGTCAGTTTGAGGGCCACTTCAAGTTGTTCGTGAGTTATGGGACAGTGAAGAACCTGATCCTGAAGTCAAGACCAGCTACACTTACCTCCTTGATTTTGCTGATTGTCTCTAGTCGACGTACGAGTTAGCTGAGGAAGAATTGATCAAGGAGCATGAAGTTCAGAAAGCTTATTATGATAAGAATGCAAAGCTTCGGCAGTTCAGTCCAAGTGATAAATGCATAGTGTTACGCCCTACTGCCCAGAACAAGTTGCTGGTTCAGTGGAAGGGCCCGATTCATATAGTAGTGCATGTTTCAGACCTCAACTACATAATTCAGATGGGGAATCTTTGTAAAAGCTTCCACATTAACATGTTGAAGGCCTATAATGAGCCAAGCCCTGAGAAGACTGGTGTACAAATGGTCGATGACAGTGACCAGCCTTCTGAAGAAACTAGTGCAGCTGCGGTGATCCCAGCTGATGACCAGGGTGTTGAGGCCTTAACTGTTCAGTCCTGTCAGGAAGAGGCTGTCAAAGATGTTCTTGTGAATATTGACTAAGCTGTGGGAGGCCAAAATGCCATAAGATCTTTGCTTTGTTGTAATGCTGTTGTCTTCTCTGACCAACCTAGACTTGCAAAGGTCGAGTGTCACAAGACTGGGTTGACCAGCAATACACTCATAAATGTAAAACCATATATGATTCCCATGCAACTACTCGAAGCAGTAGATATTAAGGAAACTGCTGACATGGAGGCTGCAGGCATTATTGAAATGTCCTCACCTCCTTACTGCCGACCAACGGTATAAGTTCATAAGAAAGATGGTGAGTCAGGAGTTGCGATGACTATAGAATGCTTAATGCAGTCACTAAAGTTGATGCAGAACCAATGAGTGACCATAGTGCCATTTTATCTAAACTAGCAGGGTCACGATACTTCATTTAACTTGACTTGGCTAAGAAATTTTTCCAAATAACCTTCACCCTGACTGTTGTCAATTCACTGCTTTTCCTATTCCTAGAGGGTTGTATCAATATAAAGTCCCTCCATTTGGGCTTACGAACTCTACAAACTTATTTAATCGAGCCATGAGACAAATGCTCCATGGCATCTTAGGAGTAGTAATGTTCACTGACGACATTCTCGTTCATTCGGCAACATTAGAGGAACACTTCAGGCTCTTGGAAGTTGTATTCAGTAAACTCCAGAGTTTCATCATGACTGTCAAACCTAGTAAGTGTAAAGCTGCACAAAGCAAGGTGGAATTTCAAGAAAACAGAAATAATCGCTGCAGGTACCAAGGCGGCAAGATCAGGAGGGTTAAGGAAGCCCCGAGGCCCGTGAACAAGAAGCAGGTGAATGCATTCCTCGGTTTGGTGGGGTATTACAGAAGCTTTATTCCTGGCTTTGCTATCATTGCCAGCCATTGAACGAGACACTAAAAAAATATTCTCCAAATACAATCGAATTTGGAGAATCGCAGAACTAGTCTTTTGCCACTCACAAGAATATGCTGTGTAAAGAAATATCTTGCAGCTACCTGATTGTAGTAACCCTTTCATTCTTTGCACTGGTGCCTGCAAGATGAAGTAGGTGACATGCTAATGCAAGAATCTGAAGGTCGAAATTTTCCCAGTAGCATATCATAGCCATAGACAAAATCCTGCCCAGAGGAATTATACGAGTAGTACAGTTGAAAAAGAACTTATGGCGGTTATGCTGTTATCAAGAAAAATTTTTAGTTTCTGTATGGAGCACAGTTAATAATATTTTGAAAACAGATCCTATGCCACATACTAGTCTCAGTACCAATATGACTGCTAATGCAAGACTAACTTGATGGGCATTATAGCCTACCTGCAGCAATTCAGCCTCGTTGTCAGGTGCATCAAGGACAGTGACAATCTGGACACAGGCATGATGTCTCGCCCGCTGACCAATTTTTAACCTAAATAGGGACCTGTGCAATGGTTCCATAGGACACTTCTTGTCCTGGATCTCTATACCGTAGGCTAAGTGGGAAATTAAAGAAGCTCGCAGAGGCATTCCGATGCTGTGTTTGAATAACCTTATCGTGCTGTTGCTAAGGCTAGTTATCCATATAAGTGTTCACACGCTTGCTACATGTTAAAATGTGACCTGCTTGAGTTTGCATAGAGATTCTCCAGTTGTACCCATATTAGTTATAAGGGTAAAATTTTAAATATCCTTTTAATTGTAAGGTATAACCAGACAAAATAAGCAATTCATCCTGAGAGGTTCATCGTCCCAAGAACTAGCTTTCACATCCTGATTAAGAGTCTACCCAATAACAATTTAACGGTGACGAAGCTGTAGCTGCCACCCAAATTTCTCATCCAGGGCATATCTTTCGTAGTATGTTCTAACTGCTAGAGAGAAGGTAATTGTAATTTACAACACATTGTAATTGTCACATTGACACAATTGATGCTCCATTTTTGGATAATTTTCCAGGTGCAATTGGTGGGTGTAGCAGTGCTGCCACGTTTGATCTTCATCAAGTTCACCATTTCAGCTTGAGCGCTGCTACGTTCTGTTCCCACCATCGTCATCAGTATATTACGACTACTCTATAGTATACCAATTTACACATAGGTACAGTAACACTGTGTCACACTTAAATGATGTAATAAAAACACCACACTACCTAACAGTTTATTGTGTTAAAATAAGTGTATCGAAGTTTCACTCAATTTGACCTGAGTAAAGGATCTTTCACCATCGTAACGGAGTATTTTCCATCATGTTTATAATAATTAACAAAAATACGAAGTTTTTATGCTCATTGACAAGTGATTTTTCCCTGTAGCAGGATAGTACACACATCACAGTGTGAATCGCGTGTGCCTGAGTTAGCATGAACTCTCTCTCTCTCTCTCTCTCTCTCTCATATATATATATATATATATATATATATATATATATATATATATATATATATATATATATATATATATATATATATATATATATATATATAAAATATATATCTATAAAAATATCTCTATATATATATATATATATATATATATATATATATATATATATATATATATATATATATATATATATATATATATATATATATACATATATATATATATATATATATATACATATATATATATATATATATATATATATATATATATATATATATATATATATATATATATATATATATATATATATATATATATATTGAAAGATGAGTGGAACGCAGTGAAAGAGCAGGAAAATGGCAGTGTGGAGAAGGAATGGCAATTGTTTAAGAGTGCTATGGTGAGGCATGCAGAAGAGGTGTGTGGTGTGAGACGTGTGGGTGGTGGTGTAAGAAAAGAAAGTGAATGGTGGTGCGAGGAAGTAAGTATGGCTGTGGCTGGGAAGAGACGTGCATATGAAGTGTGGCTGCAGAGGAAGGATGAGGTGTCATATGAGAGGTATACGGAAAAGAGGAATAAGGCGAGAAGGGCTGTGTGTGATGCTAAAGTTCCAGCAGATGAGAGGTGGGGTAGGCAGCTGACTGAGAATTTTCAACAATATAAGAAAATGTTCTGGAAGGAGGTGAAAAGGGTGCAAAAGGGAGAGTCTGGGAAGGAAGAGCGAGTAAAAGTGGAGGATGGAGGGATGTTAATTGAGATGGATGCAGTAAGGAAGAGATGGGCAGAGTATTTTGAAAGATTGTTAAATGCAGAGGAGGAAAGGGTGGCTGAGATTGTGGCGGATGGAAGAGTGCAAGGAATATATAAGTGTGTTGGGAGAGTTGAATGATTCTTTGATCACGAAGGAGGAAGTGGAGAAGGCAGTAAAGGAGATGAAAACAGGGAAAGCTGCAGGTATGGATGGGTGTGCTGTGGAATGCCTGAAGGGTGGTGGAGTGACTATTGTTGACTGGTTAGTAAGATTGTTGAATGTGTGCTTTGTGAAAGGTATGGTGCCAATTGACTGGGCAAGTGCTTGTGTGGTCCCGTTGTATAAAGGCAAGGGTGATAAGTATGAATGTACTAGCTTTAGGGGTATAAGTCTGTTGAGTGTTGTAGGTAAGGTGTATGGTAGAGTGTTAATTATGAGAGTTAGAGAGGGTACAGGGGGAGTGATTGGTGATGAGCAGTGTGGCTTTAGGAGAGGGAGGGGATGCGTGGATCAGGTGTTCGCTGTGAGACATGTGTGTGAAAAGTATTTAGTGAAAGGCAAGGATGTGTTTTGGGCATTCATGGATTTAGAGAAAGCATGTGATAGAATTGATAGGGAGGCTTTGTGGACTGTTTTAAGATTGTATGGACTTGATGGTAGGTCACTAAAAGGGGTGAAAAGTTTTTATGTAAATAGTAGAGTGTATGTAAGAGTGGGAAATGCTGTGACTGATTGGTTTCCCGTGAGAATGGGGCTGCGACAGGAGTGTGTGATGTCGCCTTGGTTGTTTGATATTTATATGGATGGTGTTGTAAGGGAGGTGAATGCAAGAGTGTTAGGTGGAGGTCTGAGTCTGGTGAATGTTGATGGTGGAGAGTGGAATCTGAAGCAGCTGCTGTTTGCAGATGATACTGCACTGGTGGTTGATTCAGAGGAGAGATTGAGGCAGTTGGCAGAGGAGTTTGGAAGGGTGTGTGAAAGGAGGAAATTGAAAGTAAATGAGAATAAGAGTAAAGTGATGAAGTGTACGAGGTTGGTAGATGGAAGGGGGATGAAAATAGTTTTGAATGGTGAGTTGCTTGAGGAGGTAGAGTGTTTTACATATTTAGGGTCACATGTTGCTGCGGATGGACGAGTAGATGCAGAAGTGAAGTTTAGAATGAATGAAGTAGTTAAGGTGCTGGGAGGAATGAAAAAAGTGTTTAGATGTCGTTCACTTAGAATGGATGTAAAGAGAAGGCTGTATGAGGGTGTTGTGGTACCGACTGCGTTATATGGGGCTGAAACATGGAATATGGGTGCAGCAGAGAGGAAAAGTTTGAATGTAATGGAGATGAGGTGTCTGAGGTGTATGTGTGGAGTGACGCGTATGGATCGAGTGCGAAATGATGAAGTGCGAAGGAGAACTGGAGTTGTTCGGGAGATGGCTGGTAGGGTTGAGCAGAGGGTGTTGCGATGGTTTGGGCATATGGAGAGATGGATAAGGAGCGATTGGTGAAAAAGACAACTAGATCTGATGTGAGAGGTGTAAGGCTGAAAGGGAGACCTTGAATAGCATGGATGGAGAGTGTGAAGAGAGCGCTGGATGCGAAAGGGATGTCTGTTGAGCAAGGAAGAGTGGCTGTGCTGTGCGTGACAGAAATAAATGGAGATAAATTGTGAATGAACAAATGATGATGCAGCCCTGAGGGGATATTCTCCCGCATTTGGTCTGATCAGCTAGTCAGGTCAGGTGCGGGTAAGGGGATAGGTCTATTATGATGTGGCAGGGATAAACCAGCTCTGCTGTCGGGCCCTGCTGCGGATGTCACTGATTGCACTGTGCAGCTGACCCTTTGTGGTGTGATGCGGTGAGGATCAGTCCCTTCTCCCCTTTGGGGCTAAGATGCGAATGAATGTGTTTGAATGGATGAATAAATGGGGAATGTGTCGTCCTGTCTCGGCTACCTCCCTTTCCTTGGGGGAAGCAGCCTATATACATATATATATATATATATATATATATATATATATATATATATATATATATATATATTAGGCACGATTACGTTTTCCTAAGTGAAATTTCATTTTGATGGAGTGTGTTGTCATGAATTTGCGACACTTTATTATTATGGGAGTCCACAAACGCAAGTGGAAATCCTAGTGAACTTCGCTCAGTTACTAACCATATAGCGTTTGCACTCTGAATGGAACAAATTTTCGAAACACTTACATTATCATTGTTTCAGAGGCGACTGTCTAAATGCACAGACATTAGTGTATCATCATCATCATCATCATCATCATCATCATCATCCAGATCTCATTTCCCACCGTAGGGCAGGGCGGGGAGCAGCAACGTCCAGACAGCCCACATCCGCCCAGTTCAATGGGCCATGCTTCCATTCAATCATCATTCAAGCCCCCGGAATCCTGGCTCTATCTGATATGCCAAGAACATTCACCACTTTCTGTAGCTTCACATGAACGTATCCGATCGAGTCAATCCGGACACTGTCACGTTAAATGGGGTGCCAAATCCCTGATCATGTGCTTCTCCTCACAATATTCATCCAGCCAGCTCGATCTTTTGTCAGTCCCCTAGCCTCACAGACTTCCGAACCTCTCTTCCTCATACACTCATCGACCATATCCCTCAACCTTTTCCTTGGCCTACCTTGCCTCCTCCCTCCTTCAAATTCTCTCAGATATAGTTTTTCATCACTCAGTCGTTATCAATTCTCTCCACATGACCATACCATCTCATTACACTTTTTTCAATTCTGGTGTCCACAGACTTCCTCAATCCACATCTTTCATGTATCACATTATTTCGTATACTATCCACTCTATATACTCCACATACATTCCTCAGCAGTCCCATCTCCACTGCTCTCACTCCTGACTTTTCATTTCCATGCCACACCGTAGTCTCACATCCATATGTTGGCACTAACACTCGTTCATATAAGCCTCGCACAGCTGCAACACTCATTGCACCAGCTACTCTCCTTCCTTGTGTCATCATCATCATCATCATCATCATCATCCGGACCTCCTTTCCCACTCCAGGGCAGGGTGAGGAGTAGCAACGTCCAGACAGCCCAAATTTGTCCAGTTCAACGGGCCACGCTTCCATTCGCTCATCATTCAATCCCCCAGAACCTTGGCTCTATCGGATACGCCAAAAACATTCATCACGTTCTGTAGATTCACATAAACGTATCCGATGGAGTCAGCCCGGACGCTGCCACGTTATAATGGGGTGCCAAATCCCTGATCATGAACGTCTCCTCACAACATTCATCCAGCCAGCTTAATCTCTTGTCAGTTCCCTAGCCTCACCGACTTCCAAACCTCTCTTCCACACACACTCATCACCATATATATCTCCACCTTCTCCTTGGCCTACCTCGCCTCCCCCTCTCCTTCAAATTCGCTCAGATATACCTTTTCACCACTCTATTGTTATCCATTCTCTCCATATGACCATACCACCTCAGTACACTCTCTTCGATTCTAGTGTCCATAGTCTTCCTCACTCCACATCTTTCACGAATCACATTAATCCGTATCCTATCCACCCTCTGTACTCCACATACATTCCTCAGCAGTCCCATCTCCACTGTTCTTACTCTTGACTTTTCATTTTCGTGCCACACCATAGTCTCACATTCATATGTTAAAATTGGCACTAACACTCCTTCATGTAAGCCTCGTGCTGCTGCAACACTCAAACCTCTGTTTCTTATCAGCCTTCATTGCACCATATATTTTTTCTTCCTTGTGTCACTTTACTTTCCACTTCTTTTACACATTTTGCTCTCTTTTCTAACACTGTATCCAGATATTTGAACTCTCTCACTAATTCCAGTCTCTCTCCATTCACTGTAACATCGCATTGGGAGTCGCCTTCTCTCTCAATAACAATCACTTTATTCTTTTCTGCATTTACTGTCAAGGTCTCACAATAACTTTGTAGGTGCTTGTAGTGAAGTTTTGTAGATCAGTTATACATATATTAGACTTGTGGACGAGCGGCTGTTATACTTGAGTAGTTTTGTAAGTAGATAATCTTCGTTCCCTTTTTGTCATGCAATGACAGGAGAGGTAAAGAATGGTATGGGACTATTTTTATTTGTCTTGGAAATATTAACAGTCACTCACACGCGAGTGAAGTATAAGTAGAGTCCCGGGAGCTAACCTCCCTGTCTCGCTCTCTCTCTCTCTCTCTCTCTCTCTCTCTCTCTCTCTCTCTCCCATGTTGCTAAGCTCCTTCTCTCTACTACCTGTCGGTTCTATAGCTAGCCTCCTTCTGAGCTCTGCTTCCTATATTCTGGTGTAGCAGGGA
Source organism: Coenobita brevimanus (assembly GCF_032717465.1). Taxonomy (NCBI): domain Eukaryota; kingdom Metazoa; phylum Arthropoda; class Malacostraca; order Decapoda; family Coenobitidae; genus Coenobita; species Coenobita brevimanus. The sequence continues at coordinate 6,563,680 of NC_136957.1, read as the reverse complement.
TCGTGTCACGTATGTTATACTGTGGTTGGAATGTTCTAGAAACCTGTGTGTGAGTATGTGTGTGTATGGTCACTAGGCGCTGTCGTGTGCCTATAAAGCATTCCTTGAGTTAGAGTGTGTAAGCATGTTTAGCATTGCTCGATTCTCGCAGACACAATACCTCTGACTTGCTGCTTCTATCTGTCTGTCTATCTATCTATCTATCTATTATGTTTTCTGTAATTAATTGTATTTATAATATGGAGTCCTAACAAAGGCACGATGCTCACAGACATCAGCAAAACTCAGCACTAGCCTACCAAGTTCTTGTCCGGTGTTTGCAAGCATTGCTGCATCATCAGCATATACCGAATTTGAGATATTCCATCCATCACCATTCATTACCAACGCCATCCCCCTCTTCATTATTCGTGTTTTTACTTCTCTCATCACCCCATCCATACATATACTGATAAACCCTGGGGACATCACACAACCTTGTCGCACCCCCACACCGATCGTGAACCATTCACTTAGATGCCCATTAATCCTCACACATGCTTCACTACGATCTAAAAAAAACTCTTGACGGCACCTAGCAGCTTACCATCTACACCATACATGCGTGAATCTTTCCACAATCCTTCTCTGTCCACTTTGTCGTATGCTTTTTCCAGATCCATGAATGCCATAAGCACCTTATGGTCCTTCTCACAAGCCTTCTCTGGTATCTGTCTCACTGCAAACATATGATCCACACATCTGCTTCCACTCCGAAAGGCACCCTGTTCATCGCTCGCTAGGACTTCTGATATCTTTCTTGTTTTCTCTGTAATAATTCTTCCATACACCTTCCCTACCACTCTCAATAAACTTATGCCACAATGATTCATGCACTCACTTCGCTCACCTTTATTTTTCTACAGGGGCACAATCACAACCTTTTTCCACTCTGCTGGCACAGTTTCAGTATCCATGCCTTCTTACATATCTCCAACAAGCACTGCATTCCACTCTTTCTACTAAACTTAATCATCTCTGCATACACCTCATGAACCCCAGCTGCTTTCCCAGTTTTTCAGCCGCTTCACAGCACTCTTCACCTGTGCGAGTGTCACGTCTCCTGGCACTGCATTGCATTCCTTCTCTGCCTACCCCCCATAACAGTTATGTTTACAGCCGCTCTGCTCTCTCTATTCCCATTCATAAGGCTTTCAAAATATTATTTCCATCTGGTCCTTACTTCATCCCTTTGGGTTAATAATCTACCACCTTCATCCTTCACACCACCACATTTCTTTAAACTTTCGCTTCTACATTTCTGCACCTCTTTCCAGAATAACTTCCTGTTTTCAGAGTAGTTTGCATACATTTTTCTTCCTAGATCATCATTTACCTCCTTCTCTTTCCTCTTCACTAGGCTCTGTACGTGCTTCTTGCTCTCAATATATTCAGTTTTTATTTCAAATGAACCCCTGTCCTGTAACCACTTTAGCCACTTCTTCCTCTTTTCCTCCACTGCTCTCTTAACCTCATCATCCCACCATGCTGTACCTTTCTTTCTTGTTGTCAGTCTTGCCACACCACACACCGCTTTAGCATTTCTAACTAAGCAATTTCTATATGCGTTCCACAGGCTGTCCAGATCCCTTTCATTCCACTTCACTGATTCTAACTCTTCCTCTACTTTGGTCCTGTAATCATCTGCCATCCCTTTGATCCTCAGCTTCCCAACTTTCAGTCTTTCTACATGACTGCTCCTCTCTCTCCTGATCCACCTCACTCCTCTCAGCTTGATCTAGCATACCACAATCATGTGATCTGACAGACCTCCACATCGTTCTCTCACGGCCCTCGTATCAGCAGCCATCCCCAGCATCGACCTCACTACGAGCACGAGCACATTAGTGTATCACTGAGCGAAATTAGTAATATTGTTTGCTCCACCCCTGTAACCGCCGGGAGTGGAAACTCCATCCCTTCCCACGATTGCCGCTGCATCGTGTGTGAACACAGACAGTCTGAGCCTGACAGCCCCGAGGGATGGATGTCGGTTCAGGACAGTGCTACCAGCAGAGCTCGGTGGAGGCCACGCCTAGTGTATTGAACAGTGGATCATCCAGTCTTCTCGCAGTTCTGTGACTCCATATATCTCCATTCACCATGAGTCTGAGACTGGCAGCCCCGAAAGATGGACGTCGCTTCATTATATTTTGAGGCCACCTCTGGTATACTGGTGCAGCAGATCATCTAGTCTTCTCGCAGTTCTGTGACTCCATATCTCGATCTCGGATCAGGGTGATGTGGAGCCACTGCTGGTGTCTTGGATCTGAAGATCACCCAGTCTTTTCGCAGTTCTGTGACTCCATATCTCTCTATTTACCATTATTTTCTTTCTGTTATCCGAGGTTTAATAATGTTATGTAGCTTCAGTGCATGAGTGAAAGAATTTACTTGCTTTAAGTTCTCATGTTACGTAAGCATTCGTTTTGTTGTAATACATAAATTAGTTTTTTTTTTTCAGTAAATTAAATGTAATATCGTGTTTCATTGTTCGAAATTGTTCTTACACACTTCACTTTGCTCCTAGCTTGCACAAACTTTTCTCACTATTAATCACAAACCGTACTTAAGGCAGTTCTTTCATGATAAACCATAAACTCCTTCACTCAAACTAGGAGAGGTGAAAGCAGAAACCCGGTTTTCAGTGCTATTATTAAGTTTCAGGGAGAATCATTATATGTCAGGGCTGGTTATTTTTCTCGAGGCCGAAAATACTATTTCTGTATCAGTGAGAGATTATTCCTTGTTGAGTGCTGTTTGAAGAGAATGTTTATAAATTTCTTGTTTCTTAGAAATGGCGACTTAAATCAGAATAAAGTAAAACCAAAAACGTTAATGTCATAATTTAAAAAGCTGTTACCCCCCTTCCTGACACACACACACACACTCACACACACACACACACACACACACTCACACACACACACACACACACACACACACACACACTCGGGATCATTTACATAAACACCATTTCTTTGTTCATTACATTACAAATGCACGTTCATAAATACATGTATTTCAAATGCAGTCTTACAGAAACATACATGGCCATCCACACATACTTATATACACATACACACATAAACATACAAAAAGACGTAATCACACTCAATCTTACTCATTACCTGTGCTAATGATATATACATGGCACATGGGAATGTGCACACATATGACATGCAGTGTGTCATCGTTATACACATCCACATATACTCTTACATAACGAGGAAGTTGATAAACGACACTCATGTTTTTAGACCCATTTGATCTCTCTCTCTCTCTCTCTCTCTCTCTCTCTCTCTCTCTCTCTCTCTCTCTCTCACTCCTTTCCGAGAATGATTACATTCATTAATTTTAGCATGTTTCTCCTGTTTTTTCTCGTGATAAAGCTACGTTTGATATTATTAATTAATTTATTTTTGGCTTGCTTTCGCTTTTGTCTTAACAAAGTATTCTACAAACCTTTTCTTCTTTGGGACAACTATTGTGTTGGAGTTGAGGTGACGTCAAAAGATTTTATCAAGGTACTAAAGGTTACGGGTCTGTGCGTTAATACTGGCAACACCAATGAGCGGAACAACTCTTAACACTTTATTGCAGTCAACGCTACACGATTTTATTCTGCCAGAACTGAGCCATAGAACCCTTAAAACACTCAATATTCCATTAGTTTAATTCTTGTATTTATGTTTTCCTTTTCTCCCTATACAAATAAATGCTATAGGTTTTCCAGGCACTTTTATCTTAGCCTTTCTGTTCCAATTGTTTATTTTTTATCCAGTTATTACACAAGCGAGCGAAACGAACGAGAACACCAACAGACACTGTAGGGTGGCAGAGCACAACACCAAAACTGTGTTAATTTGGTGACCATGAAAGTCACAGGAAACTTAGCATTCTCAGAATTCACCACCATATTGCAGAGGAAACTGTTAAACTGAGCAACAAAACAGTGGTATATAAAATAAATATTAAAGCTATGCCAGCATTATCCTGATAGTGGGAATGCTTGTGGAAAAGTAGTGTCTCCTAAGTGATCTCTAAAATTTCGCCACAGTATTGCTGAAAATTTCTAGAATAAACTGAGCACTAAGACTTCATCATTGGAAATTACGAAAGTTATATCAGACTTCAGCACATCATTGGAAATGGTAAGTAGCAACGCTAACAAGAAGCGGTGTCAAGGCACAGCAAACCCGTCCCCGGCAGTTGGTTTAGTACTGACGCATAAGTACAACCGGATATCTAGTCAAAGATGTCACATATCATATGTAGAGTAAATTGGATGAAAATTGACTATTTTATGCTCATTTGAAATTTTAGGACCGACCCACCTGACATTGACCCCTCCTATCACTAACTGGGAGGTGACCTCCCTTATGTAACGAGGCATGTTATAGGGTGCATTTTTGAAAGATGCACCTTTAGGTTTCATGTCGATATGACGAGTTTGAAAGGAATTATGGCAAGAAGACGATTTCTTTTTTTCATTTTTGGATCCTACACTCTGGGCCCTGGCTTAATTTGGGCCAAAATTTAATCAGGTGATCAGAACGTCATAGCCCAACATCCCTGTAATTTTACTCAAAATTGCGCCTGTAGTTTTCGCGTAAAGTTATTAGCAGACAGACAGACAGACAGACAGAAAGACAAACAAACAAACAGGCAAACCGAGTGAAAACGATACCAGTCTGATCTCTACAATGTGTCTCTCTTTCATTTTTAGAGGCCTATGCTTCATTAACTTTCTCAATTTTTCCTGCTCAAGCAGAGCATATTCAATGGAATATGTTAGCATTGTACGATAAAATAAGAATGACACAGTCTTCATTTGTGATATTCCAGTTAAGTATTTCCCATTAAGTCAAAAGAGACGTTATATAATTTCAGTGCCTTCCTACTTTACATTCGGGATCAGAAACGCGTAGGCTAACAAAATAACTGGAAAATAAATTTAGGAGTGCTCAGAGAGGAAAAGAACGGATTACATTAGAGGTCACACGGAGATATAAAAACAAAGAGTTTCCTGGATAAAATATATGAAAGTAGGTGATACAATCACTACAATCAAATAGCAAATAATTAATTGACATGGAGAGGTCACGCCCTTCGTACCGTACAACAGGTAACAGACGGACAGCCACAGCAATGGACTGAGAACTTAGACATGAGATTCTCAGATTCATTGGAGATGGGTGAATGGGCTTGCAGCCATTAGGTCAACAGGATATCGTATTTTGTACATTATTCATGTTAACACTAGAATTTTCACTAGTTAGAGATGTTCCTTATTAGTCTATCTATCTATCTATCTATTGCCAGACGCCTCAGTCCCGTTTGGGGTGGCCACAAACAAATCGCCTCCAAGTCGCCCTGTCCCCCGCCATTTCACTCCCCTGCTCCCAACTCACACCCCCCTCTCTCATATACCTCTCCACCCCATCCCTCCATCTCATCCTCGGCCTCCCCCTCCCTCTTTCCCCCTCCACCTCACTCACATACACTCTCTTCGTCAGTCTTTCACCCTCCATTCTCTCCACATGGCCAAACCACCTCAGTATGTTCCTCATAACGCTTCCTATCACATCCACATCAACACCACAACGCTCCTTTATATCATCATTCGTCAGCCTGTCTCTCCATGTGACTCCACAGGCTCCTCTTAAATAACTCATTTCCACTGCTCTCACTCTTGACTTGTGTCCTTCCAACAACGTCCAAGCTTCACTTCCGTACGTTAGAGTTGGTATCACAATACTGTCATGTAGTAACTTTTTCACTTCCATGCTCACTTCCCTGTTTCTTATCACTGCTTTCAAAGAACCAGCAACCTTTCTTCCCTGCTGTACCCTTTCAAGCACTTCACCCTCCAAACCTCCATCCTTACTCATCACACTACCCAAGTACTTAAACGTACTCACATTTTCCAATTCCTCACCATCCAACCTCGCTGTACATTCACTGACTTCACCTCTCTCAAAGACCATCACTTTACTCTTCCCTACATTCACCTTTAGATTCCGTTTCTTACACACTCTCCCAAACTCATCCACCAAGCCTTGCAGCTCCCCTTCGTCTTCACTCAACAACACAGTATCATCTGCAAACAACAGCACAGGGAGTTTCCAAACACTATCCTCTCTCACCAGGGCCACTCCAACATCCACTACCCTACCTTGTACCTCTTTTATTACCCCATCCATGTACAGATTGAACAACCATGGAGACATGACACATCCCTGTTTCAACCCAACTTTCAAAGAGAAAAATTCACTTAGTTCACCATCCACACGCACTGCAGCCTTTGCACCATCGTACATACTCTTCACAGCATTCAACAACTTCCCATCTACTCCATATATTCTTAACACTTTCCACAATCCTAGTCTATCCACCCTGTCATATGCTTTCTCCAAATCCATGAAAGCTGCATACAACTTCTTTCCCTTCTCTAGAAACTTTTCCACTAAAGATCTGAGAATGAATATCTGATCTACACAACCTTTTCCCTTCCTAAAGCCTCCCTGTTCTTCTCCAACTAATTCCTCTGTTCTTTCTCTAACTCTGTCAATAAGTATCCTACCATACACTTTTCCTATTATACTAAGAAGACAAATGCCCCTATGATTACCACACACTTCTTTTTCCCCTTTTCCTTTGTACAAGGGAATAATTATACCTGACTTCCAATCCTCCGGGACTCTACCTTCCTCCCAGGCCAAGCTGCACATCTTCCACATCCATTCTACTACTATCTCTCCCCATGCTTCAGCATTTCACCACACACTCCATCAATTCCTGGGGCTTTCCCTGATTTAACTTTCTTCATTGCTTCCACAACTTCTATCCTACTGATTTCTTCCTGTCTTCTCACCTCCCTCCTTCTCCCAGCCATTCCCCAGCCACTTATACTCGCATTACTTCCATCCTCCACATTCAACAATTCCTTAAAGTGTTCTCTCCATCTGCTCACTTTTTCTCCCTTCTCCACTAGTAATCTACCATTTTTATCTTTCACTCCCCTGCTAACTTCACTTCCACCCTGTCTTACTCTTTTCACCTCTCTCCAGAACATTTTCTTACAGTCCCTCCACTTTACACTCAAATTCCTTCCAAATTCCTCATCCACTCTCTTCTTACTCTCTCTTACTAATCTTTTCACCTCTCTCTTTCTTTCTACATATAACTCTCTCTTCCGCCTCTCAACCTCTTCCACGCCCCTATTCCTCATCCATTCATTGTATGCTTTCTTCTTTTGTGCCACAGCCTGTTTCACCTCTTCAGTCCACCACGCTGTTCATTGCACCCCCCTCCGTCTTCTCTTCCTTCCACACACCACATCACATGCTGCACATATTTCTTCTGTAAATATTCTACACACACCTTCCACGTCCCCCATCTGCTCCAATTCATATTTGCCCAATCGTTCCTCCACTTCTCTCTTATACTCTGCCTTTTTCTCATCCTCTTGTAACCTTTCCACTCTCCTTGCAACTACTCCTTCCTCTCGTCTTTCCCTTCTTCTGTTCCTCCATCTTACTTGGACTTTAATTCTGGCCACCACCAAGTAGTGATCAGAAAGTCCACTCCCCCAACCTCTATAAACTCTTGCATCCAATATACATCTTCGCATCCTTTCATCCACACACACATAATCAATCATTGCCTTCCTTTCATTCAGTTCACCACCCACCCTTCTCATCACTCGCCATGTATACCTGTGGATCATTTTATGCCTGAAGAGGGTATTGGCTATCACCAACCCCTCCCAGCACAAATGTCCACTAACGCACTCCCATTCTCATCTATCTCAGCAGGCACACCCCACTCACCAACTATTCCATCCACCTTCACATTCCCAACTTTACCATTCATATCACCAATCAAAAACACTCTCTCATTCCTTCCAAACTTTTCCATGCACACTTCTACATTTGTCCAGAACTCTTCTCTCACTCTTCTAGCACGATCTTGCGTTGGTGCATACACACACACAATCGCCCACATTTGTATTCCAACTTTCAACTTTACCCACACAATCCTTGATCCAACTGATCCATACTGTCTTATGCTCCTCTTCCATCTTTTACTCACAACTATACAAACTCCTTCCTTTGCCCTCTCATTCTCACCTACTCCTGCACATATACCCCTTCCATACTCCCATTCTCTCACACTTTCTCCTCTCCATTTTGTTTCAGTTATTCCACATACATCCACTTTCGCATCCTCAAGCACCTGGACAATCTCTCTCTCTTTCACCTCATCATTCGCTCCCCTTACATTCCACGTTCCAATTGCAATGGCCTTTGTCCGGTCCTTGGTCGTCAATGTTTGGTCAGTCCTTGTCCGAGGCTTATTGTTTGTTTTTTTAGTTAGTTGTTTTCCGGGGAGGGGCACTAACCCTCCACCAACCCTTTTAGTCGCCTTTTACGACAAGCAGGGATACTGGGGGAGTATTCTTGAAAAAAAACCCTACCCCCAGGGGGGGTAAATGTTACCTTGTCTAATTTTACTATTTTGAAAAGTTGTATCTGAACAAAACCTTTGGACACAGAATAATCTGCTATAGCTCGTCATTTTATTCTTCTTCATCTTCCATCTTTTCCCACATCTCTTTGGGGTCGATGTGTCTGGCCAATCTTCGCCAAACAGATCGGACCATGCTATCCTGGTTTCATGCACCATTTCAGTTTTTTGGCGGTTTTACGGCCTGATAACATTCCTGACGCCAATCCTCTCCATTTATCGGGCTTGGAACCGATACCAAGTTGGATTGTCTTGACTCCCAGTGGCTGGGTGGAGTGTTTGTAGAGTGCTACTAATAGTCCCTTCAGATATGACCCCACTTAGTCAAAGCAATGCTCAAGCTTACCCATCACTGTGAAGTAGCACTCCACGTGCAGGCACATCTTCATCCCCGGGAGGCTACCACCACTTTTTCTGACTGGAATTCTGGCTCACGAGGGTCTCAGGAGATGTGGGGTTGAGCTTTTCCATATTCCTCCCTGCCCTTCTCGTCCGCTCCTCCGAGCAGCTCCACCATTTCCGCCTGGGACTCTGGGTTAGAGGGTCTCAAGAGAGGTGGGGGGAGGGGGGATGAGTGCTCTTAGTCTGACTGCTGCTTGGTGGCCGTTTTAGTATGGTTGCACCAATCCAGTCTGGCCCTCCTAGGTCAAAGCGGTACCAAAGCCTGCTCACCACAGCAAGTTAGCTCTCCACGTGCAAGAAAAGTTCATTATGTTGATGGGTTTAAACATATTATTTGCTGTTTCCTTCTTTCCATCATTTTTGAAGTTCTTTTCAGTCTTTACTTTTCCTTTTCTTTATGTCAAGTTTGTCGTTATCATGTTATTGCAAAATCTATAATTTCTTACTCTGAGTATTTACTTCACCCTTTGCCTTACCTTTCCTTGTATTGCTTTCAAAACCATTTTTCTCTTTCGTCCCTATATTTACTGAATTTCTTGTTCCTCCTCCCCCTTCCAAGCCTCCTTTCCCTCCTCTTCATATTTATCTCTGTTTACCTTCCCTCTCTCAGCATTCATTTCTACTCTTGCGCCAATGGCTTCTCTCTCTCTCTCTCTCTCTCTCTCTCTCTCGCTGTCTCTTCCTTACTCGCACCCCTCTATCTGTTTTTCTCTTTTTCATCAATCGGTCTTTATCCAGGTTGTAATATTAGGAGAATTAGCTGAGAGAGAGAGAGAGAGAGAGAGAGAGAGAGAGAGAGAGAGAGAGGAGGAGCGGGAAGCGATGGAGGAGGGAAAAAAAGATAAGAAAGCCAGCGAGGTTCGGATGGAGAGAGGAAATGACGTTAAAGAGGGTGAAAATAGAAAGAAAAGGGAGAGGGAAAGAAGAAAGTGTGATGAAGAAAGGGAAAGGAAAGGAGTGGTCAGAGAAAGATTAACCAAAGAACGGGTGAGAGAGGAAAGGAAGAATGGAAGGAAAGGGAATGAGGGAGGAATAATGGGGTAAGTAGGAAAGGGTTTACAGAGCGAATGAGGACGAGGGAGAAGGGTGTGGTACAAGGAAGGGAGGGAATGGTTAGTGAAGGGACTGATGCAGAAAGGGAATAAGAGTAGGAGAGAGAGAGAGAGAGAGAGAGAGAGAGAGAGAGAGAGAGAGAGAATGGGAAAAAGGGGAGAGTTAGAGATAAGCAGAAATAGAACTGAAGCAGGGGGGAAAGGAAGTGTACAGTAGTAGGGAAAGAGAATGGGGAGGAAAGAGAAGGGTAGGAATGGCAGCGAGGTTAGCGAAAGAAGTGCCATCTGAATATGTCCCACTTTGCATATGAGTGTGTGTGTGTGTGTGTGTGTGTGTGTGTGTGTGTGTGTGTGTGTGTGTGTGTGTGTGTGTGTGTGATATGCTCAAATTGTTTCTATATGTGTGCATGTTTACAAGTCACAGGCAAGTCATTTCGTGCTATGTCGTGTATGTGTGCACGGTCCCCGAAATGTTTGTCATTTGATATTATCTTGGCCTTTGTTCAGTCATGGCATTTATTATTTTATATGTTCGTTGTCTCCATACAACTAGGTGCAATGATGCGGCACACACACACACACACACACACACACACACACACACACACACACACAGGAGGAAGGCTGTAGCACCAGACGAACATGGTGGTATTCCCAAGGTGAATGGAAAGCCGATGAAAGGGAGGGGTGGAACTCCTGTTTCATTATCCTGTCATCCTGACCATCCCCTTTTGCTGAACTATTCCAGTGTTTCAGTAACACAGAGATTAGGCCAGCATATTCTCCAACACAAATTTCTCTGTCAACACCCAACAACATGCACATTACACACTACACTTCTTTCTCAAAATTCAACCAAAATGGCTCCTCACAATCAAGCCTCGGAGACCCCAAAGGGGAGGGCGACCATAAATGCCTCCGCCATCCGCTCTTCTCCCGGCGACGACCCGGAGAGATGTCTGGAACCACTGTCTGTCTCACTTCTTCATTTCTGCAACATTCCCGGCCATTCCTTTACCTTCCTCTCTGTTGAGCATTACCTCCCTTTCTCTAAACCTCATCGTCTCCTAACTGCGACTCAGCTGTCTGAGGCAACTGATAGCAAACCCTTCTCTGTATCCTCCTACTTTCACTTTACACATTTCAAAGCCAAAATATGTGGCTGTTGTGTACAGGTAAGCAACAACATATCTTACTCTCGTGTTCTTGAACTTGATTCTTTTGAGTTCTCGACTCTCTGGCTTTGGCTTTGCTGTCATTGTATGACTAAATATATCCCTGCTTTTACTTATCCCCTAATTCTATTGACAGTGAAAACTTCTTCGACTGTTTTACTTCTATGATGGAACACATCCTATCCATTTTTCTTTTCTCTGAAATCTCCATTTTAGATTTCAATGTTCATCACCACCTTTGGCTCCCCTCTCATTTCACTGATCCACCTGGTGAGCAAGCCGACACCTTTTCTATCCTTAATGACCTAGAGCAGCTTGAACAGGACCCTATCCATATCCCTGACAGCCTTGGAGAGAGTTCCAACATACCTAACCTCTTCTTTACAATTGTTAACCTTTTCTTTCAATAGGGCTACTCCAACCACAACTTTATCACTTTAACCTGCCCTATCGCTCCAGTCCGGCCTATGAACCCTTCAAAGAAAAGTCGGTTGTGGCACTTTGGAGCTGCTTATTGGAAGGCCCACAGGCAGTACTTCTTTGATTCTCCCTAGAATGATTATTGCTTCCCAGGCCAAGAGCCATCGGGCTGTGCCATGCACATTACGGAGGTTATTCTCTTGAGCATGGAAGCATACATTCCTTTCCCATATACTTTCACTAATGCAAAGAAACCTTGGTTCAAATGCTGTCCACAAGAACGAGAAGGACTATAAAAGGTACAAGAGCCAACCCACCCCTGAATCTCATTTATGTTTCTGTCCTGAATCGTGCTAAGTCTGTTTTTCACTATGGTAAAAATAATTTCATCCAAACTAAATGCTTTGAACTCTCCAACATGAATTCTTCCCACTTCTGGCATCTTGCTAAAAACTTCTCTAACACTTTGCCTCATCATCCTTCCCTCCTCTTTTCCACTCTGATGGCTCTGTAGCTGTTTCTTCTACGGACAATGCAGATCTTTTCACTCAGACTTCCTCCTCTAATTCCACCTTAGGCAATTCGGGTCTGTTCCTCCATCACTTCCCCCCTCTGACTTCCTCTTGGCTGACATTAAAATTTCTTCACTAACGTATTTTCTGCCATCATTAGCCTCAATACTAACAAGGCATATGAGTCTGACTGGGTCCATCCTATTGTTCTCAAGAACTGTGCTTCTGCTCTTACTCCCTGCCTAGGTAAACTCTTTCACCTTTGTCAATCAAGCTATTAATTTTCCTTCTTGCTGGAAGTTTGCTCTCATTCAGCCTGTCCCAAAGAAGGGTGACTATTCGCAACCCTCTAACTATTGTCCAATTGCTTTAACATCCTGTATCTCAAAAATTTTTGAGTCTACTCTTAACAAAAAATTTTTATAGGATCTTTCCTATCACAACCTTCTTGCTGATTGTCATTATGGGTTCCGTCAGGGACGCTCCACTGGCGATCTTCTCTCCTAACTTTCAGACTCCTGATCATCCTCCTTTCGGGATTCTGGCGAAAGCTTTGCTATTGCACTTGAGATCTCAAAGGCTTTCGATCGAGTCTGGCATAAATTTTTAAATTCCATCCTGCCCTCATATGCTTTCTGTCCATTTGTATGTGCCTTAATCTCCAGCTTCCTTTCTGGTTATTCTACTGCTGCAATTGTAGATGGTCACCGTTCTCCTCCTTGATCTATCAATAGTGGTGTTCCTCAGGGCTCTGTCCTATCACCAACTCTCTTCTTTTAATTCAATACTGACCTTCTAAGCTGTACAACTAACCCAATCCACTCATATGCTGATGATTCCACCCTTCATCTTTCCATTCATTTCCTGCAGCATCCATCTCAGCAGTCACTTCAGCAAACAACGGATGAGGCTATGGCACACTTGGCTCGTATCTCTGACTGGGGTAAAAGTAATCTTTTTTTTTAATGCATCAAAGACTCAGTTCTTACAACTATCAACCAGTCAAAACCTTCCACAGGAGTACCATCTAATTTTTTTATAATATCCAGCTCAGTCATGCATCATCTTCAAACATACTTGGGGTTTCAATATCTCGGGATTTATCTTGGAAAAATTATATTACATCTCTATTAAAATCTGCTTCCAAAGATTAGATGTGCTAAGCCAACTCCGTAGCTTCTTTACCCATGCACATCTGTTGACTTTATACACGGTTTTATTCACCCAGGTGTAGTGTACAACTCTCAAGTGTAGGGAGGCTCCCCACATACAGCTCTTATCAACAAGGAGGAGTCAAAAGCTTTTCATCTCATTAACTCTCCTACTCCTACTGGTTCCCTTGAACCTCGGTCTCTTCGTCACAGCGTTGCATCTTTGTCTCTTTTCTGTCACTAACTGAATGGTCACTGCTCCTCTGAACTATCAGCTTGACCCCTCCACCACTACAATGGGCGCATAGCACCCGATGAGCAACAATCTCTCATCCCTTTTCTGTCCAACTCTCTCATGCAGGAGTTAACTGTTACTCCCAGTCTTTCATTTATGCAACAGGTCAACTCTGGAACTGTCTCCCTCTGTCTGTACTTCCTACTTCCTATGATCTCCATTCTATCAAAGGCAGTGTGTCCATGCATTTCAAAATGAACGGATTTTGAATTTGGCTCTCTGTTGTATTGTTTTTGTTTTTTCTTGTAAGGAACGGTTTGCTGACTCAGGCTCTTGGTTCCTTTTTCCTTGCATTATATATATATATATATATATATATATATATATATATATATATATATATATAGAGAGAGAGAGAGAGAGAGAGAGAGAGAGAGAGAGAGAGAGAGAGAGAAGAAATCCATAAAGGAAATTCCAGTTCGAAAATCATTAAAAACCAGAAAAACTTGTGTAAATCGAGTGCGTCATTGAGCCCATAGTGGACACTTCCCTGGTCGGCGGTGCAGTGTTCCCACATGTCAGTGCCAACCCATCTGGGCA